>NW_022196905.1:238347348-238377795 GCF_008632895.1 Mastomys coucha
TGGGTATATGCCCAGGAGTGGTATTGCTGGGACCTCTGGTAGTACTATGTCCAATTTCTGGAGGAACCACTAAACTGATTTCCAGAGTGGTTGTACCAGTTTTCAATTCCACCAAAAATGAAGGAGTGTTCCTCTTTCTCCACAACCTCGCCAGAATATGCTGTCACCTGAGTTTTTAATCCTAGCCATTCTGATTGGTGTGAGGTAGAATCTCAGGGTTTTTTTGACTTGCATTTCCCTGATGACTAAGGATATTGAACACTTCTTTAGGTGCTTCTCAGCGATTAGGTATTTGTCAGTTGAGAATTCTTTGTTTAGCTCTATAGACCCCCCCTTTTTTTTCTTTTTTGGTTTTTCGAGAAAGGGTTTCTCGGTGTAGCCCTGGCTGTCCTGGAACTCACTCTGTAGACCAGGCTGGCCTCGAACCAAGAAATCAGCCTGCCTCTGCCTCCTAAGTGCTGGTATTAAAGGCGTGCGCCACCACCGCCCTGCAATGTACCCCATTTTTTAATCGGGATATTTGTTTCTCTGGAGTCTAACTTCTTGAGTTCTTTGTATATATTGGATATTAGCCCTCTATCAGATATAGGATTGGTAAAGATCTTTTCCCAAGTTTTTGGTTGTCATTTTGTCCTATTGACAGTATCTTTTGCCTTACAGAAGCTTTGCAATTTTATGAAGTCCCATTTGTCGATTATTGATCTTAGAGCATAAGTTATTGGTGTTCTGTTCAGGAAATTTTCCCTTGTGCCTATGTGCTCGAGGCTCTTCCCCACTTTCTTTTCTATTAGTTTGAGTATATCTAGTTTTATGTGGAGGTCCTTGATCCACTTGGACTTGAACTTTGTACAAGGACATAAGAATGGATCAATTTGCCTTCTTGTACATGCTAACTGCCAGTTAAGCCAGCACCAATTGTTGAAAATGCTGTCTTTTTTCCACTGGATGATTTTAGCTCCCTTGTCAAAAATCAAGTGGGCATAGGTTTGTGGGTTCATTTATGCATCTTCAATTCTATTCCATTGATCTACCTGCCTGTCACTGTACCAATACCATGCAGTTTTTATCAGCATTGCTTTGTAGTACAGCTTAAGGTCTGGGATGGTGATTCCACCAGAAGTTCCTTTATTGTTGAGAATAGTTTTGGCTATCCTAGGTTTTTTGTTATTCCAGAGGAATTTGCAAGTTGCTCTTTCTAAGTCTGTGAGGAATTGAGTTGGAATTTTGATGGGGATTGCATTGAATTTGTAGATTGCCTTCGGTAAGATGGCCATTTTTGCTATATTAATCCTGCCAATCCATGAGCATGGGAGATCTTTCCATCTTCTGAGATCCTCTTCAATTTCCTTCTTCAGAGATTTGAAGTTTTTATCAAACAGATTTTTTACTTGCTTAGTTAGAGTCACACAAAGATATTGTATATTATTTGTGACTATTGTGAAGGGTGTTGTTTCCTTAATTTCTTTCTCTGCCTGCTTATCCTTTGTGTAGAGGAAGGCCACTGATGTGCTTGAGTTAATTTTATATCCAGCTACTTTGCTGAAGTTGTTTGCTGAAGTTGAAGTTACTTTGCTCAGATTTATGAGCTCTCTGGTGGAATTTTTGGGGTCACTTAAGTATACTATCATATCATCAGCAAATAGTGATAATTTGACTTCTTCTTTTGCAATTAGTATCCCTTTGATCTCCTTTTGTTGTCTAATTGCTCTGGGTAAGAATTCAAGTACAATAATGAATAGGTAGAAAGAGAGTAGGCAGCCTTGTATAGTCTCTGATTTTAGTGGAATTGCATCAAGTTTCTCTTCTTTTAGTTTGATGTTGGCTACTGGTTTGCTGTATATTGCTTTTACTGTGTTTAAGTATGGGCCTTGAGTTCCTGATCTTTCCAATAGCCTTATCATGAAGGGATGTTAGATTTTGTCAAATATTTTCTCAGCATCTAATGATATGATCATATGGTTTTTTTCTTTGAGTTTGTTTATATAATGAATTATGTTGATGGATTTCCAAACATTGAACTATCCCTACATCCATGGGATGAAGCCTACTTGATCATGATGGATGATTGTTTTGATGTGTTCTTGGATTAGGTTTGCAAGAATTTTATTGAGTATTTTTGCATCGATATTCATAAAGGAAATTGGTCTGAAGTTTTCTTTCTTTGTTAGGTCTTTATGTGGTTTAGGCATTTTGTGGAATAGTTTGAGGAATATTGGAAATAAGTCTTCTTTGAAGATCTGATAAAACTACACTAAACCCATCTGGTCCTGGGCTTTTTTTGTTTGGGAGACTAATAATGACTGTTTATATTTCATTAGCAGATATGGGACTGTTTAGATCATTTATCTGATCTTGATTTACCTTTGCTACCTGTTATCTGTCTAGATATTGTCCATTTCATCCAGGTTTTCCAGTTTTGTTGAGTATAGGCTTTTGTAGTAGTTTCTCATGATTTTCTGGATTTCCTCAGTGTCTGTTGTTATGTCTCCCTTTTCATTTCTGATCTTGTTAAATAGGATAATGTCTCTGTGCCCTCTAGTTATTCGGGCTAAGGATTTATTTATTTTGTTGATTTTCTCAAAGAACCAGCTCCTGGTTTGGTTGATTCTTTGTATAGTTGTTTTTGTTTCTATTTGGTTGATTTCAGCCCTGAGTTTGATTATTTCCTCCCTTTGACTCCTCTTGGGTAAATTTGCTTCTTTTTGTTTTATAGCTTTCAAATTGCTTGTATATGCTCTCTCCAGTTTCTTTTTGGAGGCACTTAAAGCTATGAGTTTTCCTCTTAGGACTGATTTCATTGTGTCCCATTAGTTTGGGTATGTTGTGGCTTCATTTTCATTAAACTCTAGAAAGTCTTTAAATTCTTTCTTTATTTCTTCCTTGACCAAGTTGTCACTGAGTAGAGTGTTATTGAGCTTCCATGTATATGTGGGCTTTCTATTGTTTATGTTGATATTGAGGAGCAGCCTTAGTCCATGGTGATCTGTTAGGATGCAAGGAATAATTTCCATCTTCTTGTATCTGTTGAGGCCTGATCTGTGACAAATTATATGGTTAATTTTGAAGAAGGTACCATGAATTGCTGAGAAGAAGGTATATCCTTTTGTTTTAGGATAAAAAGTTCTATAGATATCTGTTAAATCCATCTGTTTCATAGCTTTTGTTAGTCTCACCGTGTCTTTGTTTAGTATCTGTTTCCATGATCTGCCCATTGCAGAGAGTGGGGTATTGAAATCTCCCACTATTCTTGTGTGTGGTGCAATGTGTGCTTTGAGCTTTAGTACAGTTTCTTGTATGAATGTAGATGCCCTTGCATTTGGAGCATAGAGGTTCAGAACTGAAAGTTCCTCTTGGTAGATCATACCTTTGATGAATATGAAGTGTCCCTCCTTATCTTTTTTGATCACTTAAAGGTGAAAGTTGATTTTATTCGATACTAGAATGGCTACTCCAGCTTTTTTCTTGGGACCATTAGCTTGGAGTTGTTTTCCATCCTTTTATTCTGAGGTAGTATCTGTCTTTGTCACTCAGGTGGGTTCCCTGTATGCAACAAAATGTTGGGTCCTGTTTACGTACCCAGTCTGCTAGTCTATGTCTTTTTATTGGGGAATTGAGTCCATTGATATTAATAGATATTAAGGAAAGGTAATTGTTGCTTCCTGTTATATTTGTTGTTAGAGTTAGAAATCTGTTCATGTGGCTATCTTCTTTTAATTTTGTTGGAAAATTACTTTTTGATTTTTCTAGGACATAGTTTCCCTCCTTGTGTTGAAGTTTTTCATTTTTTACCCTTTGAAGGGCTGAATTCATAGAAACATATTGAATAAATTTGGTTTTGTCATGAAATACTTTGGTTTTTCCATCTATGGTAATTGAGAGTTTTGCTGGGTATTAGTTGCATGGGCTGGCATTTGTGTTCTTTTAAGGTCTATATGTCATCAATACATGATCTTCTGGCTTTCATAGTTTCTGGCAAGAAGTCTGGTGTAATTCTGATAGGCCTGCCTTTATATGTTACTTGAACTTTTTCCCTCACTGTTTTTAATATTCTTTCTTTGTTTTGTGCATTTGGTGTTTTGACTATTATGTGGCGGGAGGAATTTCTTTTCTGGTCCAGTCTATTTGGAGTTCTATGGGCTTCTTGTATGTTCATGGACATCTCTTTCTTTAGGTTAGGGAAGTTTTCTTCTATAATTTTATTGAAGATATTTGATGGTCCTTTAAGTTGGGGGTCTTCACTCTCTTCTATACCTATTAACCTTAGCTTTGGTCTTCCCATTGTGTCCTAGATTTCCTGGATGTTTTGGGTTAGGAGCTTTTTGCATTTTGAGTTTTCTTTTACTGTTGTGTCAATGTTTTCTATGGTATCTTCTGCACCTGAGATTCTCTCTTCAATCTCTTGTATTCTGTTGGTGATGCTTGCATCTATGGTTCCTGACTTCTTTCCTAGAATTTCTATCTCCAGAGTTGTCTCTCTTTGTGATTTCTTAACTGTTTTTACTTCCATTTTTAGTTCCTGGATGGTTTTGTTCAGTTCCTTCACCTGTTTGGTTGTGTTTTCCTGTAATTCTTTAAGGGATTTTTGTGTTTCCTCTTTAAGGACTTCTTCTTGTTTACTTGTGTTCTCCTGTAATTCTCTAAGGGACTTTTGTGATTCCTCTTTAAGGGCTTGAAACTGTCTAACTGTGTTCTCCTGTATTTCATTAAGGGAGTTATTCATGCTCTCCTTAAATTCCTCTATCACCATCACAAGATATGGTTTTAGATCTAAATCTTGCTTTTCTGGTGTTTTGGGATATCCAAGACTTGCTGTGGTGGGAGTACTAGGTTCTGATGATGCCAAGTAGTCCTGGTTTCTGTTGGTAAGATTCTTGCATTTGCCTTTTGCCATCTGTTGATCTCTGGTGTTAGATGTTCTTGTTGTCTCTGGCTGGAGCTTGTTCCTCCTGTGGATCTGTCAGCCTATGTCAGAACTTCTGGGAGATCAACTCTCTTCAGGTAGGACTTGTGTGCAGGGGGGCTGTGGATCAGTCGTCCCTCTTGAGTCCTGGGGTCAGAACAAACCATGCAGACAGGCTCTCCACTTGCAGGGAAGGGGCAGAGAGGGCTGTGGATCTGCAGAACCTCCTCCTAGGTGAAGAGGGAGGTAGAAAGGATCTTGCCCCAGCTGCCCTGCCGCTTCTGAGCAGTAATTTCTTTAATTTACTTTTGAGGTACTTTCTAACTGTATAATCTAGGGAAGTACTTCTCAGTCTTATTAGGGCTGCAACCCTTTAATACAGTTCCTTATCTTGTGGTTTCCCCATCCATAAAATTATTTTGTTGGCACTTCATAGCTGTAGTTTTGCCTCTGGTATGAATTATGATACAAATATTTGATACTCAGCATATTTGATATGTGACCCCCCCAAAGGGGTAAGTAATAACCCACATGTTGGGAAACACTGGTGTAGGGGAACTTGACCTCTGTATGTGACCTAGACTGTCTGCATTAAAAATGTCCCTGCTTCAGCCTGTCAGATACTGTGAAATATATAAATGTACCACCATTTCTTAGCATTCTTGTTAATACTGACTATTAATGTAATTGAATTGAGAAGCATGCAGGTAAGTAATAAGGTTCATTTATGGGTTTGTGTGTGAATGTATTTTTATGAGCAATTAGTTAAGGGGAAAAAGCTTCCCTCAATGCTGCCATTCAACTCTACCAAGCTGCAGGCACAAGGAGTTGAAACAAAGGAAATTGAAATGGAAGGCAGTTAGGGAAATATTCCCTCTCTCTGCTTCCTGGCTGCCTGAGGTAAACAGATTCCTCTTTTGTGTGGTCTGAATGTCCTCCTTTTCTATCTGGCTTCAGGCTCAGAAAAATGCAGCCAGGAAATCTTGAAGTGAAGCTCTGAAGCAATATGAATACTTTCTTCACTAAAAGTTGTTTCTTTCATGTATCCATCACAGTGTTGAAAATACTGACCAACAGAATTCTAGGCTTAGGCAGTGCCTGCAAGGAAGATTTAAGATGTGTTTGAATACTTTAGATTTTAATAGAAGAAAATACTTATGTTGTTTTTCACTAAAAGAAGATATAACAGGAATGAGAAAATGAGGAGGAGAAGAGAAGCAACAGCAGGAAGTGTACAAGGAAGGATGAGGAGGAAGATGAGGAATGGAGTGGAGGTGAGGAGTGAGGAAGAGAAGGAGAAGGAAGAGAAATGTTATTAAATGTGGGGTTACAATCTTTGCTCCAAGTCTGGTGTGTTCACCCATCCTCAATTATCTATTTAATAGAGGCAGAATAAACAGATTTATTCAATGGAGCTAAATTGGGAATGATATAAAAAAGATGCAGTGAATCCCAGAAGTACAACTTTGTGGTGCTGAATTGTTATCAAAGATTAAATAAAGGCCAAAGATTTTCATAGCTAAACAGTTCCATTCAATGTGTAATCCTGGTCATTCACTGACTCCAGTCTCGTCCTATGAAGTAGTTTGATAAGCTATTAGGTCTGTGTGAAATTTGTATTCTCCGACCCTGTATATAATCCAGTCTCCAATTCTATGTTTCTAGCACAACTTATTCTCGCAGAGAACCCCAACAAGTTTTCTACAGGGTGTAAATGTGGCTTTTATTTCCTCAGATGAATGTATGGGAGCAGTACTATACCCACGCTATGTGAATACTTGTTTGGGGTTCACTCAGAACATTTCTATCAATTTCAATTTTGCAAACCTACAGCTTAATGTCTTCAGCTTTCAGAGTGGGCTAAGATTATTTTAGCTGCTGAGGCTCATTGTTGAATAAACTCACTCTTTCTGAACTCACTCTTTCTAGGTGATTCAACTCAGCTGTTCTGGCTAGAATTCCTCTCAAAGATGACTGATTCAATCTGATCTCTCTCTGCTTCTCACTGAATTACTCTGGTTGGCCTCAAACTAATATTTGTTCTAATCTTCTATCTCCTTATTTTCTGGTTTCAATTGCTGACCTGCACTGAACTTCACGAACTCACAAAGGAACTTGACTCTATTCCACTGCCCTCACTGTACTACCTCCCAACTGACTCAACTCCCAACTCATTGCTCTTAAATATCTTTTCTCCTGAGAGTTGGGTACATCCTATCTCTGACTCATTCTGTCAAATCTTTCTCTGATTTATCACTTTGTCTGCCCCTCATTCTGATGTTATTGTTTGGGATTAAACATGTGTACTGAAAGATTCCAACAAGATAGAGGAAAGGTATGCACTAAAGGTGTGTATTCATTTCAGCTGGATAGCACAATCCTCAAAGGTCTTTGGATATGGTCAGAACAGCCATTTTGCTGGATTACAATTCCTCTACAAAAGTGATATTCTGTGAATTAATTTCTTAGACTAAGATTTAAACTCTAAGAGTAAGGTACTTGCTCCATATGTTGGAAACACAGGGTAGGATAAAAGGCATGTACATAGATTAAGCTAGCATGTGAAGAAATTCTTCTATTTAGTTGATGTATATGATTCAACTATATATGTAGGTTATACCTACAACTGATGGTTTTAAATTATTTGGTATTTGCAAAGAAACAGCACTATATCTGGAACTCAGTTTAATTCTGGGTATATTGATAACTTGTTCTCCAGCTTTAAAATTACTTCTGTTTTATTTAATGTACTCACAATTAAGTACAATTCTGCTTAAAGAGGATTCTGGGATGTGTTGGTTTTGTACCTCAGTCTAGTTACATATATTTCTCTTTTCCTCCTTTAGAAGTAGATCCTGAGATATTACTATTATTTTAAATCTGTGTTTCTTTATGTCTTTATTTCATTTTCCTTCTGCTACAGTAATTTATTATTTCTACTACATATTTTCATATCAAGTTTCTGTGAGCTACGAGAGGGAACACTTGCTAGCCTGTCTTCATGTATTTAACATTACCATCTAACAATAGGATAGTCAGTTCTCTTGCAGAATCAAGAGAAAGTTATGGATTTCTTAATCTCAAAAGCAAGATGTGATGATTAACATTTATGACTGTTGGTTAAGCCAAACAAAAAGAGCTCTGTTGATCTGTGATAAGGAAGTCATCTCCAACTTTCAACAGAACATGCATAGCTGTCCGCCATCATATATCTTACAGAGTTAATGAAAATAATTGTAGGCTTAAACATTTTGTCTTCTTGTAATCATCCAGGTCTTGGATACAGGGAATACATTTTAAAGCAGGGCTTTACCCTGAAAAGCATAATGCATCCTGTGTAGTTGCTGTAAATGTTAATTGAATCTAATTTAATAACTGTCAGAACTTGAACTTCATGAATTTTCTTAAAGAATTAAAGATATGCCACAGTAGACATTAAAATCTCTTCTTTGTAATCCCTTATTTCCTGTTTTTGCGATGTAAATATAAAGCTTTGGCAATTATAAGGCCTTACATCTCAAACACCTCTTTCTTTCTTTCTTTCTTTTTCTTTTTCAAATATAAATGTCTTTATCCCTATTTAATACTTTAAAAATGAATATTTACAAGGAAATAAAAAACTTTGATCAAAGAAAGAACAAAAGCAATTACATTTTTTTGAAAATATATTCAAAAAGATTTTAAACAAAAAAGAAAATAATTGAGTTGTAAAATTATTTGTCTTATTAATTCTATGCTCTATAGAAAAAACTTATCAAAAATTTCAAAAACTTCCTTAAAATATAAGATTTATTTTTGTTTATGAAAACTACAATGGAAAGATAAAAGGAAAATAAATGTTTTTTACAAAACAATAGTTTTAAAAATTATTGTAAAATATGTAAAAAAAAAAAATAAAAGTAAAGGCATCTCACAACTCCTGACCTCATCAGTGAATATCTGAAATTTCACAAATAAGCAGTTCATGTAGAATTGATCTCAAACCATTAAAAACATGTCATATTTGATGTTTCCATTGTTTGCTTAAAATAAAAATTGGAAAATATAATAATTCTATGACTCAGTTCACCCCTGCCGTTACTGGGTGACATTTCAAATTATATATTTGTCACACTTTTCCTTGTCTTTTAAAAAGTACAAGTAGATTAAATAAAATAAAGAGAAAAACCACTTAAATCTTAAGCATTTTCTTTGAAACGTTTTTCATAATATTTGTCACTACATTTTAATTTCTAGTAAGAAGAGATATGAATAAAATATTTGCCAATGAATAGGACATACAGTTCAATTCCATCTGTTCTCATCCTCTCTGTCTGTTCCCAGTATAGTCTTTTCCCTGACTGTCAGAGATGAATGGTCTCTAGATATAATATGTCATAAAAAGTAAGATGAAACCAATAGAAAAAATTACTATGTGCATGTGCACTGAGACGGACAATGTAAGACTCAATGGTGGTTTTCACAGTGTTAACTGAGAGGCATCATTTGTCTCCTTGTTGATTGAGGTGTGGTACTGAAGTACCACAAGACTCTGTACCATGTTCTCACCTCAGCTCCGTTGTCCTTTCTCGGGGCACCCCTGAAGCTCAAACATATGCAGGGGTATTCCGTAGCAAACCTGACTTTTAGGCACTTCTAAAACATTATGTTCCTCTGTTCCTGTCTCTGCCAAAGAGCTGTCACTTTCTTGGAAAGTTAAATTTGTCACAAGGAAAGAAAATTCCACCATAGCCCGTTTAAATAAGTTAGGGAGTAGAATCTTCTCCCCAGTGCTTTTTCCACAGCAAGCAAATGTATCAATCATTTTATTCTCTGAAATAACAATTTATTATCCATGCAGGAGGCCTTAGATTCAATCTGCACAGAGTTCTGAGTGTCGCCTCAGATACGAAGACCTGTCATCCATCTTTATCAGAGTAATCACTCTGCACTTGTCATCAGGTTTTAATAATAAATCTATTTATTACCTCAATAATTATTTATGACAAGAAGTCTACCATTGGCATCATGAGTAAATATTGATAAATCGCTTGGTTAATAAACTGGTACTGCTTAAGTGGCTTAGAGAATATGGAAATAAAAGTGGCATTACAAAGTATTATTACAAAGAATGGCAAAATGTTTATCTTCTATTGAAAAGATTATATTTGCCCAACAGGAGCCCTGTGAAAAGAAAGAAATCTAATTTGTTAAAGGACAAAGATTCACTAGGAAATATTGAAGAACCAATATTAATCCATGAAAAATTCCCAGTTGTTTTCATTTTTATCTAGAAACTAACTGAAACCCAATGAATAGAATTCAGTTTCAGGTGGTACGCAGTGAGTGTATTGAAGTGTGCATGTGCGTGTGTGTGTGCGCGTGTGTGTGTGTGCATGTGCATGTGCGCGTGCGCGTGCGTGTGTGTGCGTGTGTGTGTGTGTGTGTGTGTGTGTGTGTGTGTGTGTTTCAAGGAGTAATTAAATATCTGGGCACTACATTAAAGCATTTCCTTTTATTCAAGATCATCTCTCAAGAACTATAGACTTTTTAAGTGCTTTTATGTCAGACAAGAAAACTGAATTTCAAAAGGCAGTTGAAAAGAACATCAGCTCTTACCATCTGATGAGCTGCTGTTGGGAAACCATAGATATAATCTTTACTTACAAAGACTAAGTCCTTTGGGACAGTTTTATGTAAACCACAATGAACTCAGAGCACAACAGTTACCTGGCCAATGAAGCTGGGTATTTGGACATTCAGCTCAAAAGTGAGATTTGTTACAAAACCACTTCTCTGAGAGGTAAATGGTGCAGACTTCCCACATTTGCTGGCTACATACCATATTACATCAAAAAGGAAAATAATCTGTAGAGGAGAGGCAATAACGGAAGGATGGGAAATACTGTATATACAGAAAAAGAGATGCTGGCCATAGGAGTCCTGTGGAAGTCCTCAAACAATCCACACTGTGCCAAGACTATATAGGTCACTCTCCACAAACTGAGACCAAGGCCCTATTGCTGAAGGCAACATTTATATAACTCACAGTGCATGGAGTGGTCTAGCTAGTGCCTAAACCAAACTTTCAGTCCTACATTCTAATGTCTTTGGTATAGGAGATATTCTCTGCAGGCTCTCAAATGAGAAACATAAACAACAGTTCAGGTGTAAATTATGTAATCTACAACCCTATCCTGCCTACAAAGTATGCTAGGGCAATGGCGGCAAAAATCTTGCAGGGGGTAATGAACTAGTGTCTGATTTCACTTGGGAATCATGACATGAGCTCGAACTCATATGCAACATTGTTTGAGTGGCCCAAAACTATAATTTAGTTAGTACAGAGACCAGTGGAACTGGTACAATTAGTCAGAAAAAAGTACTATCAAAGTGACTCCTAATGACATTCTGCTATACTCATAGATCAGTGACGTATTCAGCCATCACCGGAGAAGGTTCATCCTGCTGCAGATAGGAAAAATTCCAGAGACCTGAAGCCATACCTTATACACACAGGGGTAGGAGATGGAAACTTTAGAACACATAATTCTAAATTGGATGTTTCCATCAAATCCATTCACCCAGATCTCAGGAAATCCTGTTGAAATGAAAGCAGAAAGACTCTTTAGGTCCAGGGGATTGAGGACACCAAGAGAACAAGTCATTGTGATTCAGCCAAGCAGAGCTCATGTGAACTGGCAGAGACTATGACAGTAAGCACATGTCCTTGTGTGCCTATAAGTGGTCTTCTGTGTGTGTATGATAGCTTACAGTTTAGTAATTTTGTGGGGCTCACTAGTGTGTGAACAGGTTAGTCTCAGATTCTCATGTGATTTCTCTTAGCTTCGTTTCCTTTTGTTGGTTTGACTTGCCCTACTTTGCTCTGATGGCTTTTGTTTTATATTATTATATTTTATTTTCTTATGTTTTGTAATTTGTGCAAACTGGCCTTTTCTAAAGAAAGGGGAAAAGATGGCTTGAAGTGGACATGCAAGGAAATTGGAGGAGTTGAGGGAAGAGAAACTGTAATCAAGATACATTGTGTTTTTTTCAATTGATTTATTTGTTTATTCACTTTATATCCTGATTGCAGCCCAGTGTCTTCTCTCCTCTCAGCTGTACTTCTACCCCTCTTCCCCAACTCTTCCTTTACATTCTTAGAGAAGAGGAGGCCACCCCATGGATAGCATCCAGACCTGGTACATCATCAAGACATAGTAGGACTAGGTACATACTCTCCCACTGGGAATGGACAAGTCAGCCCATGGGAAAGGGACCCAGAGGCAGGCCATAGAGTCATAGACAGACCACATTTCAATTATTAGAAGACGATAAAGAATACCAAGCTGTATATCTGCTATATATGCATAGGTACATCCCATACATGCTCTTTGGTTGGTGGTTCACTCTCTGTGACCCTCCCCGCCCCCAACACTGGCGTGTTTGTTGACTCTGTAGGTCTTGTTATACTATCCTTAAGTCCTCTGGCTCCAATCCTTCCCCCAACTCTTCCACCAGACTCCTTGAGCTCTGTCTAATGTTTGGCTATGGGTATCTGCATCTGTGTCCATCATCAGCTGAATGAAGCCTCTCGGAAGACAGTTATGCTAGGTTCCTGTCTGCAAGCATAGCAGAGTGTCAGTAACAGGATCAGTGGTTGGTTCTCTCCCCTGGATGGGTCTCAAGTTAGACCAGTCTTTGATGAGCCATTCCCTCAGTCTTTTTTCCATCTTTACCTGTGGGCATCTTTGAGGAAATATAAATATTGGGTTCAAGGATTTGTGTGTAGGTTGGTGTCCCACTCCTTCGCCCGGGAGTCCTGCCTGACTACATGAGGTGTTCACTTCAGTCTTCATATCAACAGCTGAGAGGATTCTTAGATAGGTTTACCTTCTAGACTTCTAGGTCTCTGATTTCATTCTCTCTCTTCCTCCACCCAGCCCTATACCAAATCCCCATCCCCATTCTTCCCCCTATTCCCTCAATCATCGAGTTCCTCTCAACCATCCACCTCCAATGTTTATACTATTTCCACTTCTGCATAAGATTCAAGCATCCCCTTGTTATTTAGCTTCTTTAGATCCATTTATGCATGACTATCCTCTACTCTATGGTCAATATTCACTCATAAGTGAATATACCATGTGTTTCTTTCTGCATCTGAGTTACCTCACTCAGGGGGATCTTTGCAAGTTTCATCCATTTGCCTGCAGATTTTATGACGCCTTTGTCTATAATATCAGAGTTCTATTTCATTGAATAACTAAAACACATTTTTTTAATCTATTCTTTGGTTGAGGGGCATCCTAGGTTTCTCCAGTTTTTAGCTTTGTTTACTTAACAAATAAAGCTGTTATGAACATAGTTGAGCAAGTATCCTGTGGTATCCTGGAACATATTTTGGGTATATGCCCAGGAGTGCTGTAGCACTATTAAGTTAGTACTATTCCCAATTTTCTGAGAAACCACCATTTTGCGGGAATTATAAAAAATAAATCCACCCCACAAACTCCCTTTCCTGCCGGTCCACGTTTTTGAGGCAGTACCATTCAGCCTCAATACTAAACTCCGGCGGATTTTTATTTCGTCCCAGCAAACTACATCTCGCTGGCATGCAACTCTTTACACATTCCCACAATCATTCATCTAAATAGCACCTATTACTCGGTAAGTAAAGCATGACTCTTAATATCCAATCAGATTTATATAATAATAAAATCACAATTTACAAGATGCTAATTCAATAATTTTAGAACCAGATAATAAAGACAATATTCTAACCCAATTAATCTATTTTGTAAGAACCTGCTTGGTTGTATAACCTTGTGGGGTCTGGTTCATCCTCATCATCTGTCTTCACGATGATGTCTCCTCCTGGTCCTGACTCTTCTCTTCCTCTCCAGACTTTTTTTTTTCTGCCCCAACTCTAGCTCCAACTCTCTATGCCTGACCAATCACAGGCCTGTCACTGTCCTAATGTGATTGGACATAGAAAATGCTACAGCACCACCAAATTGATTTCTAAACTGATTGTACAAGTTTGTTCTCCCAGAGCAATGGAGGAGTGTTCTCTTTACTGCACACCCTCACCAGCATGTGCTGTTACTGGAGTTTTTTATTTTAGCCATTCTGACTGGTATAAGATGGAATCTCAGAGTCACTTTGATTTGCAATTTTCCAAATGAGTAAAGATATTGAACATTTCTTTCAGTGCTTCTCAGTCGTTAGAGATTTCTCTGTTGTAAATTCTGTTTAGCTCTGTATCCCCTTTTTTAATTGCATAACTTGGTTTGTTAGTGTCTAAGTACTTGAATTTTTATTTATATATTTTGGATATTAGCACTCTTTTGGATGTAGGGTTAGTGGGGATCTTTTTCTATTCAGTAGGTTACCAATTTTTCCAATTGATTATGTCCTTTTCCTTACCAAATCTTTCCACTTTCATGAGGTCCCATTCATTAATTGTTTACCATATTGCCTAAGATGTTAGTCTTCTTTTCAGGAAGTAGTTTCTTGTACCAATGTATCCAAAGCTAGTCCTTATTTTCTTTTATATTGTATTTATTGTTACTAGCTTTATTTTAAGACCTCTTATCCCCCTGTACTTGAGTTGTGTAAGATGATGAATATGGATCTATTTGCATTCTGCTACATATAGACATTTCAGAATACCAGTATCATATATTGGAGAGGCTTTCATTTTTCCCTGACATAATTTTGACTTCTTTCTCAAAAATCAAGTGTTCATATGTATGTGGGTTTATTTCTGTGTATTTGATTCAATTCCTTTTATCAACCTGTCTGTTTTTATGCCAATACCACACAGTTTTTATTACTATAGCTCTGTAGTATAATTTGATATCAGAGCTGGTAATATCTCCAGAAGTTCTTTTATTATACAGGATTGTTTTAGCTGTCCTGTTTTTTGTTTGTTTGGGGTTTTGTTTGTTTCTTTCTGCTTTTATTTATTTTCATTGCATTTTATTTTATTTTAATTTATTTGCAAGAAGTTGAGAATTGCTCTTGCAAGGTCTATAAAGAATTGTCTTGGAATTTTGTTGGGAATTACATTGAATCCACAGATTTCATTTTCACTGTTAATCCTACTGACTCATGTGCATGGGAGCTCTTTCCATCTTCTGATACCTTCAGTTTCTTTCTTCAGAGGCTTAAAGTTCTTGCCATACATATCTTTCACTTCCTTGCTTAGAGTTACACCAACATATTATGCATAATATTTGTGACTATTTTGTAGGGTGTGTTTTCCTGATTTCCTTCTCAGCCAGTTTATTGTTTGTATAAAGGAGGGCTGCTGTTTTGTTTGTCTGTGTGCTTGTTTATTTGAGTAAATTTTGCATCTAGCCACTTTGATGAGGGTATTTCAGCTGTAAGAGTTCTCTGATAGATTTTTTTGGGGGTCACCTATGCATAATATTATTTCATGTGTAAATAGCAATATTTGGACTTTTCTTTCTACTTTTTATTTCTTTGATCTCCTTTAGTTGTCTTATAACTCTAGCTAGAAATTCAAGTACTATACTGAATTGATATGTAGAGAGTGGGCAGCCATGTCATGTCTCCGATTTTATGAAACTTTTTTAAATTTACCTCCATTTAATTTAATGTTGATGATTGGCTTCCTATATATTTCCTTGATTGTGTTCTCTATATACCTTGTATCCCTGATCAATCCAAGACTTTTAACATGAAGAGGTGTTGTATTTTGTCTAAGAACTTTGTAACATCTAATGAGACACTCATGGTTTTTTTTGTTTTGTTTTTTTGTTTTTTGTTTTTTGTTTTTTTTTTTTTTTTTTTTTTTTTTTTTTTTCTAGACAGGGTTTCTCTGTATAGCCCTGGCTGTCTTGGAACTCACTCTATAGACCAGACTGGCCTCGAACTCAGAAATCCACCTGCCACTGCCTCCCAAATGCTGGGATTAAAGGTGTGTGCCACCACCGCCCGGCAACACTCATGTTTTATTTCTTTTAGTTTTTCATATGGTCAATTACACAGACAAATTTTCATCAACTGAACCATCTCTGCATCCCTAAGATGATCTCTATGTGATCATGTGGATGATGTCTTTTATGTGTTCATTGACTCAGTTTTCAAATATTTTATTAAATATATTTGCATCAATATTCATACAAAAAATTGGTCTGAAATATTTTTTGTTTGATTAGATTTTTTATGGTATCAGGGTGATTGTGGCTTCCAAGAATGTGTTTGGTAATGTTCCTTCTATTTCCATTTTGTGGAATAGTTTCAGGAGTATTGGTATTAGCTCATATTGAATTCTGCACTAAATCTATCTAACCATGGTTTGGAGATGTTTAATGACTATTTCTACTTCCTTAGGTGTCTATAAGACTATTTAAATTATTTACCTGATCCTGATTTAAATATAGATAAAGTGGAATCTATAAAAAGTGTTCATTTCATTTCAAATTTACAGTTCCCTGGAGTACCCAATTTTAAAGTAAGACCCATTGAGCCATTGCATGTCCATTATGTCTGTTTTTATGTCCCCCTTTTCATTTTTGAACATGTTTATTTGGATACTATCTCTCTGTCTTTTAGTTAATTTGGCAAAGGGTTTGTGTATCTTGTTTATTGTCTCAAAGAACCAGATCTTGGTTTCATTGATTCTTTGTATTGTTCTCTTTTATTCTAATTTATTGAATTTGATTATTTCTTGCTAACTTATCCTGTTGGGTGTGTTTGCTTCTTTTTATTCTCGTGCTTTCAGGTGTGCTATTAAGTGGCTAATATAAGATCTCTCAAATTTATTTATGAAGGCACTTAGTGTTATGACTATCCTCTAAGCAACACTTTCATTGTGGCCCATAAACTTTGGTATCTTATGTTTCCATTTAAATGAATTCTAGAAAGTATTTAATTTATTTCTTTATTTTTCTCTGACCCAGGATTTATTGAGATATGCTCAAATTCTATGACTTTATAGGCTTTTTGTTGTTTCTGATGTCCAGCTTTAATCCATGGTGGTCTGAAATTTTCAATGGGTTGTGTCAAATTTCTTCTATCTGTTGATTCTTACTTTGCCAGTGACTATGTGGTGAATTTTTGAGGTTCATAAGGTGCTGTGAAGAAGGTATATTATTTTTTGTTTGGGTAAAACATTATGTAGATATGTTAGGTTTATTTGATTTTTTACCTCTCTCAGTCATTATTTATGTTAGTTTTTGTCTTAATGACTTGTCCATTGGTGAGAGTGCAATGTTGAAGTCTTTCAACATTAATGTGTAAGGTTCAATGTGTAATTACAAATTCATATTTCTTTTTAACAATGTGGATGCCCTAGTATCTGGGAAATAGACATTTAGAATTTAGCCATTACCTTAGTGTATTTTTCCTTTGATGATTATTAAGTGTCCTTCTCCATCTCTTTTGATTACTTTTGGTTGAAAAAAATCTATCTTAGATATTAAAGTGACTACTCCAGCTTGTTTCTTGGGTTCTTTGGCATGGAGAAGATTTTCTGTCCCTTTACTCTGACGTAATGTCTATCTTTGTTGGGGAGTGGGTGTTTCTTATATGCAGCTATATGGCAGATCTTGTTTTTGTGTTCACTCTATTAGACTGTGTCATTTTATTGGGCAATTGAGTCCACTAACATGGACAGATATTAATGACCAATGTTTGTTAATTCCTGTTATTTTTATGTTGCCAGTGGTTATGTGTGTCTGTGTGTGTGTGGGGGGGATATGCATGTTTTCTTTTTTTTTTTTCTTTTGTCTTGTGTGGAGTTACTTATTTCCTGCATTTTCTTTGGTGTATTCAACCTTCTTGGGTTGGAGTTTTCCTTCTAGTATCTTATGCAAGGTTAGTTGTGTTTGTGGCTAAATATTGTTTAAATTTTCTTTTTCATAGAACAAGAAAGTTTTCCTGGGTAAAGTATACCTGGCTGATATCTGTGGTCTCTTGGAGTCTGCAAGATATGTGGAAAGGCCTTTTTGGCTTTTAGAATTTCTGCTGAAAAGTCAGGGGTCATACTGTTTTATCTTTCCTTATATGTTACTTGGCTTTTATTTTCCTTTGTAGTTTTAATATTCTTTCTTTGTTCTATAGATTTAGTATTTTGATTATTATGTGGTGAGAAGATTCTCTTTTCTAGTCCTCTCTATTTAGTGTTCTATAAGTTTTTTGTTTGTTTAAAGGCATCTCTTTCTTTAGGTTGGGGTAATTTTCTTCTATGATTTTCTTGAAATATTTCCTGGGCTAATATTATCATGTTCTTCGTAGGTTTGGTCTTTTTATAGAATCCCAGATTTCTTAGATGTTTTGTGTCAGGAACTTTTATATTTAGCATTGTCTTTGACTGATCTATAGATTTCTCCAATTATGTCTTCTATGTCTGAGATTCTTTTTCCATCTATTGTATTCTGTTGGAAATATTTGAGTCTATAATTCCTGTTCCGTTTCCTGGAATAGTAATTCCAAGTATTTCTTCATTTAGTGTTTTCTTTATTGCTTCCACTTCCATTTTCATGTCTTGAACAGTTCTATTCATTTCCTTTACTTGTTTGTTCTTATTTTCCTGTATTTATTTAAGGGATTTATTTATCTCCTCTTTAAAGGCCTCTTTCATCTATATAAGATTGGATTTAAGATTGTCATTTTGTGCTTTGGCTGTGTTAGGTTATCCAGAGCTTGGTGCAGCAGGATGCCTAGGCTCTGATGGTACCATACAATCTGTTCACATATTGATTGTATCTATGCTACCCTTCAGCCATCTGGTTGCCTGTGGTTTTCCTGGATGTTCTTAATTTAAACAGGATTTCTCAGAAATGAAGGCAGAACTGTGAGCCTGACCATTTATCAGGGAATAGAATGCTGTCCACCTCTACTGCTTGTGCCCCAGGACAACATGACAATTAGCAAACTTGGGGGGACTATGTCTAATCTGGATGTTCTTGGGGCCTAGCAATCCTCCTCTGTAAGGTAGGCATTCCTGTGGGCCAAATAATGGAGCTCAGGGGCGCTCCAACAACACAACAGTCATGATATATTGAATGGAAAAGAATTTATTTTCAATAAAATGGAAAACCAAAACAAATCAAACAAAAGAATCAGTTCTCATACATAAAAGCCATAAAAGCCTAAGAAAAGAACAATGAAGAAATGCAAAATGAAGTTGAGCTTAATTTACAGTGTCTTTTGAAATGGAAATATTTTGTGCCTCTGATATTCAACACACATTTGAAGGTCAACTGTATGTGAGAAGGAGATGATAACCAGTGTGTCCAATAAATTAGATTGACAAAGTATCCAGACAAATATTTCTCATCTCATTGGTTCATATCCCAGCTCTAAAGTTAGATATCTGAATCATTGAGTATGTTATCATTCTCAGATAGATTATGGAGGAATAGAAGAACATAAGACATGAAACATAAGCCAGATAAGACTTACCTAACACATAGTGTTCCTTCAATAATATTTTGTATTGTTTTATTATAAGTAACTCTTCCTTTGAAGATATACATGACATAACTATAACAAATAGTTCTCAGGTGTTCTCCCTTTGTAGATAACCCAGTAGATATCTAATATATTAGATAGTATATTGTTTTCCCCTGTATGTTCACAACTCTAAGGCATAGTTCAAATTTTAAATAAGTACAACAAGAAGTTAAAACAATAACTATTAATAACTTTAATAGTAAAAAAACCCATACATTTCTTTCTCTGTAATTTCAGGAATTAAGGATTCATAGTATCATGCCTCAGCCTTGGGTTAAGAACAAGTATAGAATATTTATCTTAATGTGAATTTTAGCAAACTTGCTGTATGCTATTTTTACTAATCCATTAAATCAAAATTTTTATTTTTTTCGCTTAAAAAAGTTATTTAAGGTTAATCAATATGAATTGTGCATATCACTGCTCTTCCATTTTGGGGATGTTAGTCACTAAAATAAGTTTACTTAGACGCAAACACTGAGACACCTTGATAGATGATTGACATAGTAATTGAGATAGCTGTTAAGTGACTAACAAGAACATGATGTGTGGAACATAGATGTCTTATACAAAAGGATGATTCACACTTTTAGTGAGTTGGAGTGGAATAGGACCAAATTTTGTCATCATTCTTCAAATTACAAATTAATCAGTTCTGTAGTTTTTCTAGTGAATGTTTTTGTGCTGTAATTGGGCATGAATAGTTAAAATTTTAGAAAAAAATTCATTAATTAGGGTATGCATGAACTTTAATTGATGAGGTCTTCTGGATAATGTTCTACAGTGTGCAAAATGATTCACAGAAAAAGAACTCCTAAGTTCATTCTTGAGGCAGACTGTGATACTGGGATATGAAGGATAAGGGTAGGCTAGGAAATGTTTTGTTGTTGTTTTTATTATTTCTTCACTTGTTTGTTTCTTAAATGTGTGGATAGCTGACATTATTTCTAGGAAATTAGGCTGATTTCTTTACACTGGACTGATGTGAATGGTTTTGGTTTGGGGAACCCAGCCGTTAAGATAGCAGCCCCTCATGACTGGATGGCTTTCTCAGCTTAGCACAAAATGGGGAATCCCGTTCTCAGAGGGGCTTCCCTGACTCTACCTCTGTCTGAATAGTGTCTTAGTCTGAAAGAGTGTCTTTGTCTGGAGCCACCTGCATACATGTGGCTTGCCTTGTCTGTAAAGTGTCCTTGTACAGAACTCTCTGCAAGGCTGTATAACTCAGTACACACACCCAATTCTGGCTTCCTGCCCATGGGATAATTAGGTGATGTACTATAACCAATCAGCCCTTCCCACTTGCTTGATGATATGACCAAATAGTCCTTTCCACCCTTACCCCTAAAGTACCTAAGACTTTATATGCCTTATACCTGAAAAAATTAAGTAGACACATCTCACTGCAGCAGTTTCCAGAGGTCTTTCCGCTGTACACATAACCGTCCAAAACCTGCTTGCCACCTCTGCTTCCCTTATCTCAGGCTGGTAGCCAACAGCTTCCGAGGACAAAAGGATGAGTTTGAGTTTTGACTAGAAGCGCAATAATGATATTTACATATAAGTCCTCTAAATTTTTCTGACATGTTTTGTCTCTCACAAATTTTGGGATTATACGGAACAGGAAAGATGCAACAGACAAATCTTCTATTCTCAAAGAATGTGTATTGTACTGGTGCAAGGCAGGCCATACAGACAATAAAGCAATGATTAAGGCATAGAAATGAATGGATAAAATATTGGGAAGCAGAGAACAACCCATATTCAACAAAATGGTGAAAAATAGTCAGTCATCTTAGAAATTATTTCCTTTCGGGTTTAATATCTGGTATGTATAGTATATTGCACCAAGTAACAAAATATATTAATGAGAAAATACAATAATCAAAAACCAGCTATAGTAAATGAAAGAGATTAGGAAACTAGCAGGTAAAGATGGGTCAATGCAGCCAGGCGGTGGTGGCTCATGCCTTCAATCCCATGGGCTTTCCTTTTCCCTTCACTAATACTTTGACCATGCTTTCTTCTTCTCCAATTCCTCTCAGACCCTCTCAAATTCTCTAACCGTCCAACTTTGCTTTCTTTATGTCTCTCTTTCAAAAGCTTCCAGGCAAGCAAGCAAAGAACAAACAAAATAGTAACTAAAACAATACCAAAAAGAGAGATTCAAGATTAACTTCTTCCTCTAGAAAATCACCTGAAACCAAAATGAAACTGAAGAATACACAGATCCCCATCAAACAACAAAAATGATCATCCAAACAAACAAGTAAATGATCAGTAAGCCAAAGCATATCCCACTCCAAAAGAGCAAAATGAAAAAAAATCTACCAAAATACCATTTAGTTTATTTTATGTTGTCCATCTACTGCTGGACATGGGGCTTACTTATACTGAAGATGTGCACAGAGACACTCTAGTGGAGTTATCACTAGTATATACCATTTTGTCTAGGATTAGAGCACAATGTCCATTTCCACCTCAGTTCTGGAATCCCACAAATTATTTAAACTTGTGTGGCCCATGTATATGCAGCTAGAGTATATGTGAGTTCATATGTGCATTGGTCTTGTGTTGTCAGAGAGATACTTTTTCCTTGGATTCAGCCATTACTTCTTGTTTTTACAATATTTCTACTTCTTCTGCATATACCCCCAAGGGCTTGAGTGTGATGAAAGATCATTTAGGACTGAATATTCAAATTTCATTTACTCTCAACACATTGTCCATTGTGATGCTTCCTTTTAAGTCTGATCTACCACAAGAGCAATCTTCTCTGGTGCTGATTGACTGAGGCACTTTTAAGTATAGTAGTATTTAATTATTTTTATACTCCTTTAGATGAACAATGCTGTTACATGGTTTTTGTGCCCATATTCTATCTAGTCTCAGGTTCTTAGCTATATTAGCAATATCAAATGCAAGTTTCACTTCCTGATCTGAGCCTTAAATCCAATTTTAAAATAGTGACTGTTTACTCTCACAACACTTATACCACTATTGCAGATTGTGTATTTTGGATATCTATATATTTTTCAGGCAAGTATCTTTTATAGATCACAGCTTTTATAGATTCTAGCTGTGCAATATTGATGATTATCTTTCTTTTCTAGTAGAATGCAGACCACCTTCTAGTACACTGAATGCTAACTAGTAAGGATGAGATTCTAGAGGTACACATGAAACTCTCTGTTTTCAATGACTCGAGTAAGTGTTGTATTTAGCAATAAGGCCTAACTGTCAGGTTTTGGAGAGTAACTGATAGCTTTAGAAGTTGCCTATTACGTTTGGACATTTTAAAATAGGGATTGTATAAGCAACATCTAGAAAGAAAAAGTAATTGGTTTGGCATGAAGCTATAGATAATAAATATATTTATAAAGTCTTTGGAAACCAGCTTCTACATATGGTTTTATCATTAGAACTTCTGGAGCTACAGGGACATTTTAAAATCCAGTACAACTTTTATGAGGGTGAATTTCAAAGATGAAATCTTTAGGGGAAAAGCAAAAGCCTGTCATTATAGTAGAATAATCATCTATGGGAAGACTGATTGAATGAAACTTTAAACTGAGGAGTAAAAGAAGTCGCTGAAGAACAGATAGTAATCTAAACAAGCTAATGTTACTGAACATGAAACACATGTATACTATACTGTTGTCGGCAAATTGAGAAAGAAACAGCAAAAGCAGAAGGCCTTTCGGAGGCCTACAGTTTTAAGGCCAAGACCTTTATCCTAAGCACCATTAGCTGATTTTAGGAATAAATTTGAAAAGCGGCTTCAGGGAGAAAAACAGTTAATTAAAATTTTTGATGGATGCTAGGAGGACAGTTCCACAAACCCTGTCAATCACTTTTGTAAGTGATAATCATTCTGAAAAACTCAATCAGCAAAGCAATTGTAGCAGTCAGCATAGCTGCGATTACAGTAACTGGTACAAAGTGAGCTTCCCTGAAAAAGAACACATTTGGGGTGAATGTTCATCGATACACATACTATGACACTAAAACTGACCCTGAGAGCATGCCTGCTTCAGTGTGTTCACCAATTTTGAGATTTGTTTCAGCATTATATAAGAAAGCTCAAGTGTGAGGACAAAGCCAGGCCCCGGCTTAATCAATGGGAAATACCATTTTGAATACTCATTTACAAGTATGCAAAATTTACTTCCAGCTTTTAAAAAACTGGATAATCCTCAACATGAATAAGCTCAAAACTGCACACTGTTTCTTGAATTTCTTTTACAGGCTTCACTGTTTGCTACTAGATTGATTTCTTTTAAATTACAATTCAATTTTTCTGTCCACATCAAAGTCTGATTTCTCAGGTGTGTATGTGGTTTAGACATCTGCATTAAAAAAGTACTGTGCAAAATTGTGACACATGTATAGTTTTGTTTCCTCATCAACTATATATTATACGTTTAATTAAACTGAAACCTAGGAGGGAAATTCCTTTAGTGGTTGGTGACCATCCCAGATTAAAGATCTTGTTATCTATAGCCATTACAGTGGGTGAAATGAACTAGAAAGGTGTATATCCACAGAAAAGGATAATGTTGAATATAAAACGCAGGGGAATGTATGTTTTGAGATTTGGGAAGGGAAAACTGGAGGAGGCTATGTTTGAGAGATGGGAGGAAAATGAGCAAATAGTAAGTCTGTCAAATACTTCATAATAATTACAGGACTTTAACATCTCTTCATTTCTGCTTTTATCACTCCTCAGCCAAATGTTCATAAACATTGTGAAATGAGACTTCATTTACATATTCTGCCAATTATCTGTATTTATGGATAACCACTCAGAGGTTTTCCCCCATTACCCCGAATAATTGAGAATTGGCTATAGAAGCCGTTTTCCTTCCCTGCTGAATGAGTGTGCTGTATTTATATTACCCATTACCAGGTGGCAGACGTAATGTTCAGTGATGTGTGTTACTTATCTGAAACTTGAAACTCCTTTCAAGGTTCAAGCTCACCAGTTAATAGAAGATAATCGGTATGGAGCATAAATTCCAAGGAGATGTTACAATAAATCTTTTGAGCATCTCCCGTTGCCAAGATGGCTCTTGCCAGGGTTGGCTTTATTAGTAGTAGTAACCATTCACAGTAGGCCCTGTGACAGTGATAAAGCTTTTGCATTATATGAATTACAGTAGACATGTTCTGTTGCTTTCATTTTCATTTGTTTACTAACAAACCTTAAGATAGAAAGCTTTCAAATCATTTGGCAAAATATAATTAAGAATCACTGAGACATATAATTTAATCAGGAGAATAGGAGATACATAAAAGTTATAAATGACTTCACAAATGACTTTAGAATTCATATTCATACTAATTCTTTTATGAGGCTGATTGGGGAAGTAAGTTAGATGGATTTAAAATGTTTGCTTTTCATAATATTTTAATTAATTCAAATGAAATTCATATGGTTAACATAAGTATGTAAAGAAAACAATTATGACTCAAACCTCTTTAGTGTCCAGGATTCTACATTATACCTCACCTACTTTGATTGTAAGGGATTTTCACATTGAGATGTGAATGGCATTAGTAGATAGGAATGTCTCTGTGAGGCTGTTTTTTGCCTTTATTCCTCCAAACCTCAATTCAAATAAATATGTTATTATGTTGATTTTGAGCTTATGGAAACTTTTACTAATTTCTTTGTAACATTCCTTGGAATATAAAGCCACAGGTCACTGAGTTCTAGATTTCTTTTCAGACTAAGTTAGATACATAAAAATTGTCTTCTTTCTATGTCATAAAATTGTTTAGGTAATGATTCTTTTCTATGAAATTAATCAAATATAAACTCTGAAATAAGGAAAAATAGCTAGTTCTCATGTGTATAGGAAACATCTCTAAATTTACATATGTAATCAGAGTAGGGAAAATATCTTTAGCAATAAAACCTAGAATGACAGGCTGTGAGTGTAGTTGTGATGGTAAAACATTCAGCAAACATTTCTGAATCTATCAGCTCAGCCTCTGTCAAACATATCCATACCATCTGTCTACATGTTTCATGGAGAGAGTCCAATATGGCAAAGACATTTGTATAGACACCACAATGTTCAACATGACCCACATTTTCCATTGGTGACATGTTGTATTAATGTGAATGCAATTTACTTTGGTTTAGAAAGGATTTGGACCTCTTACATGACATATAAATTTCTCTTGACTAAGTAGATTTTTGCTAACATATCTATTCTTCCATATCATTGGGTGGGTGATATGCATCATTACTTTATAAGAATAATATATTCTTTGGAGACTGAAACTCCTACATTTGATTTATGCCCTATCAAATTTCAGTATTGATCAATATTTTATTAATGTCATCATACTATGGCCTAATAATTTGTAAAATCTAGATAATAAGTTGAAAGTGAGAAGTTGAGCCAGCTCTGATAGACTTTGGCTTTTGATGCTGTCTTCTCTATAGGTAGAAGTAATGCATTGTTGTCCATAGAGTTATTTTACCTACTGATTTAGTAATGTTTACAGAGCTTAAATCTGTTAGGCTTAAAGTCTTTATAGGTGTTAAGCAATATTATCTATCAGAATATAGTTTGCCAGTGAGTCTGCCATCAAACAACACCACTAATGCAAGCGATGGAGAGTAATTCCTATCAGAGAAGCCATAGATCTGGAGGAAAAAGGTCATTTCTGTTTTGGATTATGAGATAATTCTTTATCAGTCAAGTGGTTTTTAGATGGATATGGAAGAATTACCAGAGTTTCACCAGATGGAGTTAGATTTCAAGGTTTCCCTACAGAGTAGAAATCAAGTAACCTATGACATCAGTTGGGGATACCTGGATTTATTGCAATTTGATTTTCCTACTTATTTTAGTCTGTGTTTAAATTACATCTGTAACATCACTGAAGAATCTCTTCTAAAGCACGGTTAGTGAGAATTCACTCAGTACCTCAAAAGGCAGCTGACTATGTTGTCTAAAAGCTCAAGTAGCAGGTAACTTATTTGTTAATTTCAACTCAAATACAGTACTTTCTACTTCTTTACAACCATTGCTCTTCTTCAGTGAACAAGAATATGTGAATATACACAGTATGCCCTTGATTATTCCAATGTTGAATTTACCTAGAAACTCTGATTCCCATGATTGCTTATGAAATAATGGTTAATAATCATCTGAGAATTATAAACATTTTAATTGTTGTCTTATTAGGGTACTAAGATTAACCAAATCTGACTATAAAAACATCTGAAAGGCAACAAAATCAGAAATCAATTGGTCAGAAAAATATGACTCACAAATGTTTGACCAAAACACCTCTAGTTTCCAAATAAAAGAAAGTGCTATTAGTCCATGTTACAAATATAAATGCATCCATTTTTGTATACCAGTATGGAAATATTGTTTTAAGTATTTCATCACCTTGCCAATCTATTGTGGATATGTTTAAATGAAAATAGCACCTTATTACAAAATCAAATTATTTAAAAAATGTTAACAAAGAAAATTTGAACTCAAGGACATATGTAGATATTTCCACATAATCAAAACAGCTATACAGAGCCATTTCAACATATGCTTTCTTGTGTCTATCTAACAAACTGACAGTATGTTAGTCTCATTGCACTTACTGTGATAAAATGCCCTGACAAAAGAAGCTCAGTGTTCCAGGTAATAATGTAATTGTCTAGGGAAGTCACTGTGGCAAGAATTTGAGACATTTGTTTACATTGCATCCACAGTGAAGAAAACATGAAGAACAAACTGCTTTATGCATATCTCTTCTTTGCTGATGTTTTCTATTATCAGAGAGTTCAGAATTCCCATTCTATGGAATGGTGCCACCTATAGTGGGTGAATGTTTCTGCCATAATTAACACAATAAAAATTATAATCTTCAATCATGCCAACAAAAGACACCTTTATCTAGAGAATCTCTAGTTGAAGCTCTCTACCCCTATGATTCTAAGTTGTGACAAACTGAAAATTTAACTAAAATATATGGTTCCTGGAATGGAGAGATCAAATAGAGCACTCTTTCCCCAATAAACAATGTTGATTTTTGCCTAAACCAGTGATGGAGTTGGAATTATTGAACACCAAAAATAATTTTATATTTTTTAAGATGCACTGTGTCAGTTAGAGGATTTGGCTTTATAATTTATTTTTTCTAAAATAAAGGATACTGGAATAAAACAACTGAGCTACCTCAATAGCTGATCTGATATGAAGGTAGACTAAGCAGCCTATGCATATATCAAGCAGTATCCAGAAGATCACTGGATGAAGTAATAATTCATATAGTAGGCATTCTTATTGGTTAAAAATTTAGCCACTTTTACTATGTTTAAAAATGAGCCTTGAATTCCTGGTCTTTCCAACACTTTTATCATGAAGGGATTTTGGATTTTGCCAAATGCTTTCTTAGCATCTAATGAGATGATCATTTTTTTTCCTTTGAGTTTGGTTATATAGTGAATTATGTTGAATGGATTTCTGTATATTGAACCATCCCAGCATACCTGGGATGAAGTCTACTTGATCATGGTAGATGATCATTTTGATGTATTCTTGGATTTAGTTTGCAAGAATTTTATTGAGTCTTTTTTCATCGATATTCATAAGGCAAATTGGTCTGAAGTTTTCTTTCTTTGTTAGGTCTTTGCATGGTTTAGGTGTAAGAGTAATTGTGGCTTCATAGAGTAAATTGGGTTGAGTACCTTCTGTTTCTATTTTGTGTAATATTTTGAGGAATATTGCTATTAAGTCTTCTTTGAAGGTCTGATAAAACTATGCACTAAACCTATCTGGTCCTGGGCTTTTTTTGTTTGGGACACTATTAATGACTGTTTCTATTTCATTAACAGATATGGGACTGTTTAGATCATTTATCTGATCTTGATTTAACTTTGGTACCTGGTATCTGTCTAAAAAATTGTCCATTTCGTCCAGGTTTTCCAGTTTTGTTGAGTATAGGCCTTTGTAGTAGGATCTCATGATTATTTTGGATTTCCTCAGTGTCTGTTGTTATGTCTCCCTTTTCATTTCTGATCTTATTAATTAAGATACTGTCTCTGTGCTCTCTAGTTAGTCTGGCTAAGGGTTTATCTATTTTGTTGATTTTCTCAAAGAAGCAGGTCCTGGTTTGGTTGATTCTTTGTATAGTTCTTTTTGTTTCTAAAAAAGACCCATATGATAATATTATTATATGCTGAGAAAGCATTTGAGAAAATCCAACATCTCTTTATGATAAAAGTATTGGAAAGATCAGGAATTCAAGACACATACTTAAACATAGTAAAAGCAATATACAGCAAACCAGTAGCCAACCTCAAAGTAGATGGAGAGAAACGTGAAGCAATCCCACTAAAATCAGGGATGAGACAAGGCTGCCCACTCTCTCCCTACCTATTCAACATTATACTTGAAATCCTAGCCAGAGCAATGAGATAACAAAAGGAGATTAAAGGGATACAAATTGGAAAGAAAGAAGTCAAATTATCTGTAACTCTCCTGCTTGACTCTGCCTGCCTCTCATAACCACACTTCTCTGCCCACCTTCTGCTATTTGCCACACCTCACTCCTGGTTCCAGTTACATCAGAAGTCCTGCCTCTATAGAGACTAAAGAAGCTACTGATTGGGCCTATATGCTGACGAACTTGGGGAAGGGGTTTTGCCTCACCTATTCTACCTGTTGGCTTATAACAAAGAGATTATTATAAAATGCAAGATGGCTGACTGATCACATTTGAGTGCTGTCTAATTTTGATCTTTCCACATGGACTAAGGTAACATTATGGCTAGCCAGTTTCCTCCTGACTCCATATTCCAGAAAACCCATTTTTACTGTTGCTGCTGGCCGGCAACAGGTGGCTCTCAAACGTGGGGCTGGATTGGAGAAGAAAGGAGCAGAGATCTCTTAAATAATAATTAAGGATGTTTGGCAGGTTCCACCGGGGTACTGTAGGTTTTGCCAGGGTAGTTTTAGGCCACGCTGGCCCAGACATGGACATAGCCACTTCTCACGGTAAGTGACTTGGTTGCAGGGTTATTTAGAACGCTGGCTAACCCTGGGGAGATGGAGACAGCCTCTTCCCCTAAAAGCTCCGGGTTGGAGAATTAACGGGGACCTCCCAGAATGCAGAAGTACAGCACAGTAAGGGCGAGCCATATGGAGGTTCCACCTTCCCTGTGCTTCTTTCAGGAGAATTCCCTGGTTTCCATTCTGTGTTTTATATCTATGTGTAAGTTTGTCTTGTCTTGGATGAATGAGATTGTTTTCATGTAATTGTCTTGCATCTTTACATCTTTGTCCTATTGTACACGTGGACTAAGGCAACATTATGGCTAGCCAATTTCCTCCTGACACCATATTCCAGAAAACCCATTTTTATTGTTGCCGCTGGCCGGCAACAATGATCACTATTTGCTGCTAGTATGATAGTATACTAAAGTAACCCCAAAAATTCCACCAGAGATCTCCTAAACCTGTAACAACTTCAGCAAAGTAGGTGGATATAAAATTAACTCAAGTACATCAGTGTCCTTTCTCTACACAAAGGATAAGCAGGCTGAGAAAGAAATTAGGGTAATAACATCCTTCACAACAGTCATAAATGATATAAAATACATTGGCGTGACTCTAACTAAGCAAGTAAAACATCTGTTTGACAAGAACTTCAAGTCTCTGAAGAAGGAAATTGAAGAATATTTCAGAAGATGGAAAGATCTACCATGCTCCTGGATTGGCAGGATTAATATAATAAAAATGGTCATCTTGCCAAAAGCAATCTACAGATTCAATGCAATCCCCTTCACAATTCCAACTCAATTCTTCAGAGACTTAGAAAGAGCAATTTGCAAGTTCATCTGGAATAACAAAGGATAGCCAAAAATATTCTCAACAATAAAGGAACTTCTGGTGGAATCACCATCCCAGACCTTAAGCTGTACTACAGAGCAATTGTGATAAAAAAGTGAACGGTATTAGTACAGTGACAGGCAGGTGGATCAATGGAATTGACAAATGGGACCTCATAAAATTGCAAAGCTTCTGTAAGGCAAAAGACACTGTCAATAGGAC
>NW_022196905.1:238378932-238407798 GCF_008632895.1 Mastomys coucha
CTTCTTCTTCTTCTTCCTTCAGTTATTGAGGTACCACAATTCTTTTTTTCCCCATGTACTATTTAATTAAATAGTAATAGCTTAACTCTATTTATGAATAGCAATACTGGAAATTCAGATATGCTCAAGGAAATATATTATTTTATCTTAAACTTCATTTTAAGTATGAAGTCATATGAAAATGCAACAGAGTATGCCAACTTGCTTGCTCTCCAAGGTTCCAGGTGTATGTATATAGGGGGTCTTGAAAGGTGTTCCCTTTGAATAATGGGAGACAGAGACTTCTATCAAGATATGATACACTATAGAACATAATTCATTAATATAATAAGGGACATGGTGAAAAGAGCCACTGAGTCATTTATTTTTGGCTCATCCACTCTTTGCTTTGTTTTGAATATTTTAGAGAATAGTCATTATTTAACAACCAAGTAACTCTCCATTAAGAACAGTCCTTTCTCAGTCTTCCAAGTGCTGAGGTAATAATCTTAAGCCCCCATGTTTGTTTTTTAGCAGATGTTCTTAAAGAATTCTTGTCAGAGATATTTCTCACTTTTTAATCATTCACCTAAACAAATAAGTTTAATGTTAACCACTTTTCCTTGCCTTTATCTATCTAGGCTTTATGTACAAAAGTCTGGATTGAACCAACATGTAATTCTTGGCAGAACATTGGGTGATCCTTCTCTACTGGAAGAAGAAAGATATGTGAGAAGCTATTACAAGGTCATCACCCATTATGTCTATATGGACTTGAAGGCCAATATGGAGAGTTTTTGCGAACATACTAAGCTATGTTGATAAATGGGACTTTATATCCTGTTCTCCTCAAAATGGGTCTGTCGTCAATGAACCTGTTGATACACATTCTTCAACTTAGTTTCCTAAAAGGTTTTGTCCTTCATGTTTTCTGACATTCACATAGGATTTTTACTCTCAATATTATTTTTTGTGAATGGGACAAGAACTGGTGGGAACAAGTTTTTGGTTTTCTTTCCTTTTAATATGTGTAAAACTTGATTGGAAGATCTGTGTGTATCTATTCTGGCTTTGGTCTTATCTTGACATAAGAGGCTTTGTTCTTACTTTGCCATCTGCATGCCTGATAGTTTGCAGGTCAAAAATTTGAAGGTTAAATAAAAAAAAAATTAAAAAATCATGAAAAAGCCCATCACTGTAATTATATTTCTAGATTAAGTGAAGACAGTTACTAGTGATAAATAAATTTTCAATTATACAATGTAGTCATGAATATAGGCATAATTCCTGCTCAAATATAAAGATACTTTTTAGTGTATGCTAACAGTTATTTAACTTTTTATTACATGTGCAATATTTTTGTTTGTTTCTTTCTTCTGGTAACTGACACATCTCACTCTTATAAAACTTACTCTTTGACTTTCAACTCATCTGTCAGAAATCTACTGGGCAGGGAAATCGAGTAAATAAATTTGATGAAACTTATAGGGAGCTCAAGGTTATGATCAGAATTTTACTGCCTCAAAGGATGCATATAAATGAGTGGTGTTGTTAGAGTGGGAATTTTGAAAAGGCTAGAGAGTTTTCCATTTTTACAGGATCAGTTTAAGTTGTGTACATTTCCCCCTATATTTGACATTGACACTGTTCTTCACAAAATGTTTTAGAAGCGTCTATTAGTTTTTCCACCTGTACAGATACTGGCAAAAAAGGTATAAAAACACTTTTATGGAATAAAGAACCAAACTAGGATCCCCATGAAGGATGGTGGAAAATAATTGACTTTTGGTTCAGACTAATGTGAATCAAGTTTTACCTTAACACAAAGCCTGATTAGTACCCTGTCAAACTAATTAAATTCTATATTCAGCAGTAAGAGTAACACAATTCTTATATCATGTCATAATTACAAGAGTTTCACATTTTAAAAATAAAAATAAATATCAGAAATTATAAATTTAATATATAATAACTATGTTGAAATTTATTAAAATGTTTAGCAATTAAGCATGCTCATTTAGTGATGCTGGGAATCCAACTCTTGTGGGTGTTCAGGGAGAGTCCAACCACTCATTCCCAGCTAATAATCTTCTCCTAACTGATGAGACAATAAGTTTAATAGGTCAAAGAGGGTAATCATACCTTAGATTTAATGATTTTAGTGTCTATAGCCTGGGTTGTTGCTTAATGGTAGAGTACTTGCCTAGTTAGGTTCAGGTCCCACAATTGCAAAAAAAATAACAAATAAAAATAAAATATAATGAAAAATACATTTACTCCAGTGATGAATAAAGTCAACAAAGATCAACAGGTATATAAACTAATTTGAACCTTCTTCCTACAAACTGTTGCACTCTTTGATAGCTTGGACTCAGTTTTCTCTGTTCTGTTTTACTATTTTCCCATTTGACTTAAATTTTCCCAAACAGAATCACCCTTTGTCTCCCATTTTGGTTTTTATTATTGGATTTCTTACCAGCTTTCATCTGGAGGTTAAATATGTCGACATAAATTTTGCATTTGGTGAGTCATGTCTAAGGGGAAGACCAACACATACTATTAAACCATAAATGTACATTGTAAAACACAATAAGATGAAGATTTTTGTACTAGGCAGGGGCCTTGGAATATTTTAACAAATCACATACTTTGCAGAAATAGTTTGGATAGTTTTTCAACTCAAAATAGGATGAATACAAGAGGAACTGCTTAACTGCCTGGAGAATGGGGCTTTAGTGAGAAAACATGCTGTATGCAAGAAAAGTTCTTTCGAACTGGAAGGATTCAGGTTTTCTATATCCATGGAAACCAGAGGATGTTTAATGATAAATTTGCATCTCAAAATAATAATTCAAAGCAACTTGAGAAAGCAATCAATAAGAGAAATAGAGGTGCAGAAAATAGGCTAGAGACTGTTATGAGACCAGGGGTGAGTGGGGCTTGAGTACACAGTCCGTCAGGTCAGAATCGCAAAGTTGAATCTTCAAGAAATCACTGTATACTCTTAGAAGTCTTACTGAATATTACATTTCTCTGTCAGACAACATATTTTTCCTAGTTTGTTCAACTGTTCTTTTAATACTGTTCCATAAGCCATCTTCTTTCTAGGTCCTTGCAAAGGTTGATGCGAAAGTATTTCAGTCTTGTATGCATCTGTTGCTTTATTTTATTAAATGTAACTTTAATGTTATAGAAGGTGATATAATTGGATATTTTGGAAGGGCTCTTCCTATTTTCTACTCCCCAAATGCTTATCTTTGAAGCTAGAACTACGTTGTTTGACACAGGGACTGTAATGTTTTCCCTGTTCATGATTCCAGATGGCATAAACAGCTTTCTGTCTCCTATTGAAAAATGTCACACTCCACACTCGGGACAACTTTCCACTTAAATAAAATCCCATTGGCAAATTATTTGGAATTCAGATAACTGATTAAATTAATTAGGCTTTTAATCTATATTGTTTTATGTGAAGCATTCTGTTTGCTCTGTTTTCAACTATGGACATTTAAAAGGAAAATATTGTTGCTTTTCTCATAAAACAGCCACTAGTATTTCAGACATCACTAACTAGTCAATAGAATACCATGTTATGAAAACTAGATTTATGAAACTTTACATTGTTGTTTGTTAACGTTAGTCAGATACTTGTTATTCCCAGTAAGCCCCTCATTTAGATCTTAGGCCAAACTGTAATGACTCCTTTCAATGACTTTTTAAGATTTTTTGAAATTATATGAGATTAATTCATAGTAATTATATATAAATCAAAATCCCATCATACTTGAGTTCATATACAACCAAGGATTAGGGATTTAGATTAGTTTCATATCTCTTGAGGTGAATATGTGGTTGCAAAATAATTTTTTAAAAATTGCTAATAATTCACAATGGGTGATTTAGACATCTGGTAAACCTCAGCACAGGTTTTGAAATGCTCTTCCCAACATCTGTGATACTTTGCTCTAATTATGTCAAAGCAGCACAGAAATAGATGAAAATGAAAGCCTCCTGGGAATTAAGGTCAAGAGGGAAAACGTTATAAGGTGTTGGGGATTTTTTTTAATTAAAAGTATTTGATTACTTTCACAACATTTGCTCTCTTGGCAGGCAGCCTTTCCTAAGCAGATATATATTAGAAAGACAGTTTTGTAAAGTGATGCTGAAGGGAATTAATGGCAACTGTTCACAAGTCTGAGATTCCTTTTAATGATCATGTGTTATTTCTTTGATAACTTTGATTGAATAGAAGAGGGTCAAACATGGAATTTTCAAATAAAATATTTTGCAAGGTCAGGGCTTTCAGCACACAAAGGAAGTATTTAAAATATTGTGTCTTTCATTGATTAAAGTATGAAAGAGTTATGACCTTGTGTTCTCTAAGCATGATTGTCACCTTTCAGTAACAGAACTGTTTGGAGCTAATGGTGCAAATGGGAGACTCTACATTGACTGAATCTGGAGAAACTATGATTGTAGTGATATTCTCAAATTTTTGTTTGTTTGTATCATTTTTATTTATAAAGATACATTAGTGACTTTTAAGCTTTGTGACAATACAGAGGAAAGGCAATATAGTGGCTGATAATCTCAGAGGTTTTAGTCTATAGTTGCCTAGCTCCATTGTTTCTGAGAACATGAAGAAGCAAAGCCTTAGGATTTACAAGTATGGCAGAATAAAACAGCTCAGGTTCAGATATCAGAAAGTAAGTAACCAGGACTCAGTATTCCTATTAAGGGTACACCCCAGTGACTCACTTTGTCCATGCAGATTTCATCATCTCTCAATAATTGCATAAAACTATACATCCATCTATTGATTAATCTTTTGATCATATTAGCTTCCCCATTTAATAATTATTTCCTTAAACATAAACATAAGATTTTGGAAAACTCCAAAGAAACTTCCTGTCTCTGTTTCTGTGTCTCAGTGTGTGGTGTGGGTGTATGCATGCATGTGTTTCCTCTCTCTCTCTCTCTCTCTCTCTCTCTCTCTCTCTCTCTCTCTCTCTCTCTCTCTCTGTGTGTGTGTGTGTGTGTGTGTGTGTGTGTATGTGTGAATCTGTAATAGCTGTAGCTCTCACTATTTGTACCTATCTGCTGCAGAAGGGGGATAATTGAATAGAGCATGTATCTATGAGTTTAGCATAATACGATTAAGTGCCATTTTACTGTTACTTTATCTCTTTCCTTTCCTTTCCTTTCCTTTCCTTTCCTTTTCTTTTCCCTTTAACCAGTAGTATTCATTTTGCCCTCAAACACATGCATGCACCCACTCACACCAGTTCATTCATTTCATGTCCAATGAGTTGGGTGGGTGTGATTTTCAGCAATGTGACCTGGCACTCAGTTTGTGGAGAACAATCTATTGTCTTGGAAACAGCATAGTTTGTTTGGGATTTCCATGGTACCACTTTACTCAACAATGCAGTTGAACACAAACAAGTCCTGGTACTGAAAGTTTTGGGGAAAGAGATGAACAATTGGAACTCTGTCTGCATCATTATTTTGAGATTTCCTTATGATTGCCTTTATATGTTGAGAAGTTTCCATTGCACTGGGCTTTCATACCATTCCTCAAATGTTCCTCAATTCTAGCTGATTCTCTCTGAATTCTATTCGGATCTGATTTCAGTCTCCTTGCCTCCAATACACCTATAGAATCTCTTCTACTGATGATCATCAATAGGAGGAGAGGACCTTGGCCCTGTGAAGGTTCTGTGCCCCAGTGTAGGGGAATGCCAGGGCCAGAAAGTGGGAGAGAGTGGGGTGGCTGGCATGGGGAGGGGTGAGGCAACAGGGGTTTGTTTTTGTTTGTTTTTTTGTTTTTTGGAGGGGAAACTGGGAATGGAGAAATTTGCATGTAAATAAAGAAAATATCTAAAAAAAAAAAAAAAAAAAAAAGAATCTCTTCTATTTCTCAGATCCTGGGTGCTCTATATGTTCTCATACTCCCTTCCTCTTTACCTAACTTCTCCAGGTTATATTATAGGTTGATTATGTTTTACTTACATCTAATATCCACATACAGCAAATACATACCATATTTATCTTTCTTGGTCTGTGTTGCCTTGCTCAAGATTATTTCTACTTCAATCCATTTAGTAATGTCATTTTAAAGAACTGAGTAATGTTCAATTTTCTGGTGCAAATATATACCATCTTTCATTTACACATTCTTCTGCTGAGTCATGTCCATGTTTCAACAAGTTTCTCTATTCTATCCTATAACATACTGTTGGCAAAGTATCTAAAATAAGTGTCTTTTAAACTGGCTTCATTATAGAAACTAAATTAAGATCTGCAAATATACAGCCTATATCATATTCATTAAAAGTTAACACATTATTTTGTCGATTAGTTTGTAGCTATATATGTGTACTTTCCTTCTCTGAGAAATAAAATTACTGTTTTAAAAACATTTCCTATGAGCAAAGTTTTTAGTGTTGCTTGAAACTCAGTATTTTTACTTCTTTCCATGTTGGGTTTTACCATTTGCTAAACCATGTTGGGTTTACCATGGGTAAGAAGGATTTGATGTTGAAATGAACATTCTATGGTCTATGAAAACATAGGTAAAACTGGAGGACATTGTGTTAAAAAACGAATAAGATACAAAATGAAAATTCTATATGATTGCATTTACATGAATAACCCATATAAATCAAAATCATACAAGAAGATGGGAAGTAATTTTTAGGGGGACAGAAATAGGAAGAATAGAGAATTCTTTATCAATAAGAATAAATTTTGATCAATAAATATAATGCATTTCAAAAGTCTGTAGTATACTTTAACACCTGTAGTTAAAGGTTAAAAGAATGGATGCGTTTGTGAAGTTAATGTACATACACACAAACATATACACTCACTTGAACACACAGAGTCTGTACAAACATATTAAAAATCAGAGACACTTTGAAGGCTATAGAAAAGCTTATTTGTTCATTATGGTGATGGTTTTGCAGGATAGTTTTACATTGTAATTGGTAAGAATACAGCATGTAGGAATATTGTTATATCAGTAAGAATGATGTTGGGAGTAAAGATTATGAAAGTAAATGATAAGGGACAAGATCTTGAATGTAAAGGCTGGCTGCTTCTATCTGGAAATTATTCATTCCTTCACGAAATATTAATGCATTTTTACTTGGAAGACCAGAATCAGTTTAAAAATACCATATTTGTCATAGTATTTTATTTACTGCCCAAGGTTCAGCTTTATTAATTCAATTACAATTCCCTGTCAAAAAATGTTCAAATAGAAGCCATGGCTTTAATATTCTACCATGTTATTTTCATGGCAGTCCTCTGAAGTAAGTGCGTGATGCAATTGAATTCCTGTAAATACTAGCTCAAGTAAGCAGTCTTTTCTGGCAAGTTAACACCACCTAAATGGAAAAAATACTGAATGATGTGCACCATAGAAATTAGTGTTGCTAATGGCATTCTGGATATGTCATGTGTAAAGTGTTACTAAAAATGTCTAGCTGTTTTCTTATTTAAGTGAATACCACTTTTTCTCACCTGTAATGATTTAATTTTCCCTTTTTATATGGACTGCCCTCATCTGGAAGATTTTAACTCACTAAATCTTATATGGTCTTTCATAGGAGAGCATTGATACATAATGAAATCTACAAACAAATTCAAGTGCTTAAAATGATAGAATTATAGAATGTTGTCAGTCATTGCAAGCCCATTCAACATGACTAGGCGTCAGTAGTCTCAGGTTTTAGTTTCATGTGTAATTTTAAGCTATCTGCCAGTATTATTACACTGATACAAATGATGTGATAGCAAATAAAGAGGACTGTTGAGCAAAGAAAATTCTATTTATGGTAGAATTTCTCAGTGCTACAAGTAGTCGGCATTCTTGTGAAGACTTGAATGAGGTGCTCAGGGTTACATGAGTTTATCTTTTTTCTTCCTTGGAATATTTCATGAGACTCCTGACTTTCAGAACTCATCTATGTTCAACTTGAGTTTTGCCAGCCCACTTTAGTAGAAATAAAACCAGGTCACCGAGATGGAAAAGGATGGATTTGTGAGAAAAAAAAATTGAGAGTCAAGCAGTGTACAAAGAACTAAATGTCAACTACATATCTTCTATACACAAACAGCATAAGTCCTTTTTATTATTATATTGAGATGCCAATATAATCAATTAATGAACTCATTTGCCTGGGAGCTTGATAGCTGTGATGGTGCTAACAGGATGCTGTTTTGAGAATGGACATAATTGTCCAAATCTAGAGAATAAGAAAGAAAAAAATGTATTGCTGGAGCCAAGAATTTGAAGCTAGAACTAGGCAGAGGATAAGATCATGATATCAAAATAAAAAACTAAGCATGTGATAGAGCTGGACCTATAGCTCCATGTGTACCACAATTATGTAGATAATTCAAAATTTGTATGGAAAATGTATTTTCATACCGTTCATCATAAGACACGCTTCTGTACTTTATTATTCTGCACCAGAATATTTTTTCAGGTTATGTCAAGGAAAATAAGAGGATTCCTGTTTTTGTCAACAGAAAAAGAGTTATCTGGGGGAAAAGATCCATGAGATATTTTCTTGATTATCTTCACTGATATAGGAGAAACCATCTTAATTTTGGGAAGGTTTGTTCTTTAGGTCTGTTATCCTATACTGTATAAAATGGAGAAAGCAAGACTAACGTGCATCCAGCATTCTTTTTCCTTTCCTTTTGCTTTCATTTTTCAGTCTTTTACTGTCATATACTTTGTGCATAATGGGAGTATGTATATATCATAAGCCAATCACAGGTATGATTTATTCATCAGAATTCTTCCCACCTTTGTGTAGAACTTAATGATGCTCAGGGATCCATCTGTCTCTACTTCTCAGCACTGGGGTACTGGGGTGGCAATTACATACAAAATGTCCCCCATTTTCTCCCTTTACATAGGCTCAGGGTTTCATGGGGCTATGAAAAATACTTTAATGATTTTTGTTTGCATTTTAAGTCAACATGGTGCATTTTTTCCCTCTCATACCTTACATCCCAACCACAGTTTTATCCATCTTTATTCCTCACACTTTCTCCCATTATCTTCCTCCTTTTCCCATATCTACTCCTTCTTTCTTTCCCTTAAAAATAATACCTGCCATGGACTGGGTTGCTTCAGGGACCTCTTGTTCTGCAGGATGATAAGAGTTCTGGCCTGGTGGGCAAAGAATTTGGCGAGTGACAGAGACAACACAAAGAAGTGTGGTATCCAGTCCTTGGCAAATATCCATCAAACATGGCCTAACAACAATCCCTCATACAAAGCCTGGGTGAGGCAACCCAGTAGGAGTGTATCAGCTGTTTAAAAAAAAAAAAGACATCATGAAGTTTGCAGGCAAACAGATATGACTTAAAAATAATCTTGAGTGAGGAACCCATAGCCAGAAGGACAAATATGGTATGTTTTCACTTAGCTGGCATTAGCTCTTAAGTAGAGGAAAATCATGCTGTAATCCTCAAGCCTAGAGAAACTAAATCAAAAGGACTCAAGAGGGGAAGGAATTGACCTCAATGAGGGAAGAAACAGAATAGACTTTGTACGTGTACAAGGGACATCAGGGGATGGAAACAAAAGGGACTAGGTGGGGAGGGAAGGGAAAGAGGGAGAGAATACTGGAAAAGGCAATTGGAATTGGGGGACATTTGTGGGAGCATGTAGAAACCTAATGTAATGGAAAATCCCTTAAATCTATGAGATTGACCCCATTGAAGCCTTTCAGTAATGGTAGAATACAGATCCTGAACTGACCATATTCTATAACCAGGCAAGGATCCTGTTTATTAGACTAGGACACCAACACTGCCACAAAATCTTTGATTTACACTCTGTCATGCCTGCAAATATGCTAGGATAATGTGGAACAGAACTTGTGAGGGAATGATTTGTCTAACTTGAAAGCATATAATGAGCTGGAGCCCATTATTGACATTGCTTGGATGGCTATGGACCAGAAGCAAGACATCCCAGAAACCCAGGAAATAACTAAATATGACAAGAAAAATCAAAGTCAATGAGATGATTCCTAATAATCTGCTATATTCATCAGTTGGATGCTCAGCCCAATTTTCTTCAAAGAAATATAATTCAGCAACTGATGGGAACAGATGCAGAGACCAATAGCCAAATATTAGGCCTAGGCAGATCCAGGGAAACCCTGCAGAGGATGAGGAAAGATTGTAGGAACCAGAGGGATCCAGGACAACAAGAGAACACAGGTAACAAAATAAAACAAGCAAAGCTCATAGGGTTTCACAAAAACTGAAGTCACAAACACATATTTTGTGTGTCTAAGCTAGGTTCTCTGCATAACTTACAGTTAGGTAGCTTGGTGTTCTTGTGTGAATCCCAAAAGTGAGACTGTGGACAAAGTATTCCTGGCTCTCTGCTTCTTGATTTCAGATGCAGTAAGAGCAGCTCTCTTAAGGCCCCACAATTGTGACTTCCCTAAATTATGGACTATAACCATTCAAATACAACCTTTCCTTCTTAAGCCACCGTTTCCAGGGTATTTAAAGACAGTAACAGAAAAGAAAACTAAGACAAGAATGACAGGTTTTATGGGAGAATATACTACAGAGTAAAAGAGCCCAATCTTTGTGAACAGGAGAGTAGTTAAATGGAACTGTATTTCTGGAAGGGGAAAATGGGTGCCTATATTCTCTTAGACAAAGAACCCCCATATACATTTACTACTTTTGCTGGAATTTTCCTTTCTTCCTTCTTGCCTCTCTCCATTTCTTCCTTCCTTTATTTTTTTCCTTTTTTCTCTCCCACTCTTTCTCCTTCACCTTTGTCATTCCCTATACACCTTACTTCAGGTCTGCTTGTAAGCCTGACATTTTTTAATGCCTATATGGAAACTATTGCCATGTGCTCTCCTGACCTTGTATGCTTTAGATTGTCAATTTAATTGATAGCCCTTCCCCTGTCCTAGTCTCTAAACGTAGATAAACTAACTCTTCAGACGCAATTGTAAACTCTCATAGAAATTCTTCCAAATACTTATAGTAAATGAGAAAGTCCAAATGTTTGCTGCAAATTTGGAATGCTTCCTAAATTTTGTTTAGGGATTTTTGAAAGTCAGATAGACTTTCCAGATGTAAGCCAGTTTATCACATTCTCACAGCCAAGTACACTTGTGATGTGTGTTGCTATCTATTTTATGTTCAACACTGTGGGCAAATACAACACCCAAACAATACAAACCAAATAAAGAACATGAAAAGACCTTCCAGGCCCTTTCTTTCATCATCTGGGAAAGCTAGAAATAATGTTATTTTTTTCTATATCTTCTTAAACTTTTTACAAAAATCTCATTGTTGCTAACACACATATTTTTGTTCTTTTCTTTTATTTAGTTTTTTAATCTGACCTCAAAGTAGGCATGAGTATAACTTACAACTGTTTGGAAAAATAAGGATACTTATTTTTCTTTCTAGAAAGGTGGGATATTGTGCACTCCTCTCATTCTGTGTATAAATCTAGTTATGCAATGCTGTAGCCCATCATTGAATATGGATAGTGAGTCATTCGTTAAACCAGCAGTGGTTTATATAAAATACTTTTTATGTGTAAGACAATAAAATGAACTTCTGTACCTAAATAAAAGCTTCAATAAAATATCACTTAGTATTTTTAATCAAAAAAGAATAGTGACTATTACTATATGTGAGGCTAAGGCAAGATGGCTATAAATTTGAAGATAGATATTTAGTGAGTCCCTCTCTCCAAAAAGTATAAATAATAATATCAGCAAAGAAAATTAGTACATAAAAGACTGACACTGCTCACTAGAATCACAGATAGAGAAAATACGTATACTTAATGATATGATATGTACTTCTCCAGCAGCCAGGAGGCCAAAGGTACAAAAGGAGTGGATAACAAAAAAGTCTGACTTATATAGGGAAGTGCAACCCAGGCCCCTGAGATAGGGGAACTGGTTGTGTTAACCCTTTTTAATAGTTAGGAACTGAAGAATGCTGGGAGAACCTGGAGGCAACTTCCACTTTGATATGTTAAATAGGGATCTCAGCCATTGCCCAGGTTTTTAATTTAGCACTAAAGTCTTCTGGAAACAATTATATGAGGTGTTATCATTTCTGATTTTAAAATATTTGACCAATTTCTAGATTTTTTTTCTTTTCTTCCATTTTTTTCTTGGTGGGTGTTCAGTTTAGAGAGGGTATTATCATATATGTAAGGATGACCATGGATTTCTTTTAGCCCAGTTGATGTCAAATTCACAGACTTGGCTAAAACATAATCCAGGTAGGTGCATCATATTTCATTTCATCCATTCAGCAGCATGCACTTGGTTTTGGTTTTGAACAGATGGAGAGTGACTGATCATCCCACATTTTAATCTCCAGTAATTGCTCACCATCACTGCAGACACAAACTGTGACTCTTATAAAATTAAGAACAAATCAATCAAGACAAAGGAGTTCTAATACCAAAAATGAGAATAGTGTCCAGAAAACATAATTTGACTTTTGGATGAAAGTAAGTATACAAATACTTCTTTTTAAGTGTCTGAAGATGGTAAAAATTTACTCTTTTTTTTTAAAGAATTATTTATTTTTTATATCTGAGTACACTGTAGTTCTCTTCAAACACACCAGAGGAGGGTACGGGATTCCATTACAGATGGTTGTGAGACACCATGTGGTTGCTGGGAATTTAACTCAGGATCTCTGGAATAGGAGTCAGTGCTCTTTACCCCTGAACCCCCACAAATTTATTCTTGACATGAAGGGTATACTGGGAGAAGTAAACAAACAGAGACAGGAAGTGCTTGGGTTTTATCCTAATTCAGGTGGTGACATCTGTTAGGATATCTGTTCTCTATTGGCTGAGGTCTGACCTCAGAGTCTTATTTGATAGGCTTATCTTAGAATTGGTACATGGGACAAAAAGTGGCACTGCTTCCAAGAGAAAATGACAGTGACCCAAATAGAAAGGGTTACTACCTCAAGAGGAAAGGGCTCACTGTTCCAAGCCATCAAATGCCTAGTAAGTAGAAAGAGTCCTTTGTGTAAATAATAGCTTTATTTGGTGCATGGGGCTTAAAATATTTTCATAATACTCATACAAGATGGGGAGAAAAAAAAGAGATTTGTTTTCTGTTTGTAGTATTTGATAGAAAATGCTTTCTTATAAATTCATCTACTTTAAAAAATTCTTTCTTAAAACACATTACAATGCAGGAGTAGGCATGGCATTTTCAAAAACTAATTTAATTATGTCTCTTGAACCCCTTAGCCTTCCTTCTAGCTAACCCCTTACCAGAAGTAGAGAAAAAGAAAGGATAATAGGAAATGGGGGTTGTAGACCTGTTTAGAAGTAGTTCTTTGTTCCAATCTTAGTTACTTACACACTTTCCAAACATCTCATGTCCTCTCAAGTGTCTGCTCCAGCAAACCATCACATGTCCTTTCACCAGTCAGTTTCCAGAAATCCACCACATGTCTGATCTCAGAAATACATCCTCTCATATGTCTGCATCAACAAAATATCTTATATGACAGCTTTCAGAAAAGCATCACATGATATATCTGAGTCTCCAAGAAGAACAAAAATTCCTACTTCATGTAGGATCTCTATTGTCGCTTGCCCCCTCTCCCCAGCCCTTTCCATCTACCCTGGAATAAGAAACAGTAATAGGGAGGGATTACTTGCTTAGTAATGGTTGGCTCAATAACCCTGAGCTCCACCCTTGGTACAAGGAATCAGTTATTTCATTAATGAGTGTAAAGTAAGCCTGCTTTTTTAAGGGTCTTTCATTAGCCAGGAGACTGACTTGGACCCAGTGTAATCTTAGGTCTTTATACAACCCAGAAATCCTACTCTTTTGATCAAGAGGGGTTACCTCTTATGTAGATAAATATCGTTTCTCTAACATTTTGCTTGCTTAAAGTGGTAACCCTAGAATCATTTAAGAACCAGAGATTAGAAATCCCAAAACACCTAGAATATCTTTGGCTTCTGGCAAGGATGAAGATTCTAAGATTTCCCAGAACATTTTTTGATTTTTTTTTGGGAGGGGTTAATCTGAGAAAGAAGCTGCTTAATTTTGGGTGGTTTGGGGGTGGGTCTTCTTACCCTAACCTGCTTAGACAATTTCTCCACTATTTTTTGATCATTCCCTCTGTTCAACCCTCTCACCATACTCAAAATCATAAACCTTAAAGTCTTCTTTCATGAACAATTAAAACTGTCCCTCTTTAAAATATACTAACATATTTTAAAGAGGTAAAGTTTTACCTCTTTAAAAAAATCATTTGAGCATCCACTCAGTTCTACTTCCCTGTCCTGGCATTCCCTTGCACTGGGGCATCAAGCCTTCAAGAGACCAAGGGCCTCTCTTCTCATTGATGTCTCACAAGTCCATCCTCTGCTACATATGCAGCTGGAGCCATGGGTCTTTCCATGTGTACTCTTAAAGAAACTGACTTTCATTAGTACCTATTAGTACCTTCTAATGTTGTTATCTTCTTTTTGAGTTCTTTTTTTTTTCTGTGACATAATGTCCCTGCTGATTACTTGGGAATTTCTTATAATGTATCCAAATTATAATCACTTCCCACTCCTCCCAGTTCCAGTCTTCTATCCTTAAACCCTCCCACCAAAAGAAAAAATACACAGCAAGTCCAATTTGTGTCACTGGGCAGTCACAGAAGCCTTCATTGTCTCTCATTCTCAAATGATGAGTATGTAGTCATCAGTACCAATGGAAAAGAAGCTTTTGGGTTCATAACAGCTGGCAACAGCAAGAATCATGGACTTCCACATGGTTTCTGGGGACAGCAAAGATCACGGTTATCCACATAGCTTTGGGCAGTAGTATGAGTCATGGATAACAATATAGTGTAGGACACCAACATGGTCTCTAGGGGCAGCTCACACCATGGAGGTCTGTTGTTTCTTAGAGCCAGGGTGGACCTGCAGCTGAGCAGCACATTGAGGGCAGAGCTTACCCAAGCTCCAGGATGCTGTATACCACTCTGCCAGCTCTATACATGCTCCTTTGTCCACTACAACCCAGTTTCCATACCTGTCACTTAATCAGCATCACTAGTTTTGCTTCTCTGATATGCATGCTGTTCCTTTCTTCTTTTCTTTCTTTTTTCTCTTTCTCCTTTTCCTTCTCCTCCTCCCTCTCTCTCCCCTTCTCTTGCCTTCCTCTCCTTCTTCTTTTTGCCCAAACAGCTTTACATGCAAAGACTTTTTGGCATGAGTCATTATTGGTCAAGTTCAAAGTTTCTAGTAAATAATGGACTTTCCCTGAGATGCATGTCTTATGTTCTCTTGCGACCTAGAGTCTGTTTAACGCATTGAGCCACGGCCACTTGCTAACCCTATGAGGAGGCCTAGAACCAAGCAAACTCACCAAGCACATGCTATTTGTCTGCCACAGTCATGCTTCTATACCTTTCACTGATGCTTTGTCGCTAGTTTTGCTTCTTTTTGTCATGAGCATCACTATGCTTCACCTTTTTCCCCCAATTCCATGAGACCATTTTTGTAAAAAAGATTTTTCTCATAAGTTCTACTCTTTTTAATTGTTTCAGAGATCCTCAGTGCTCTGCAAACTCCTCCTCCATTGTTTCATCTTTCCCTAAAGACCCTGCCCATCTCTCAGGCTCTTTGGAGAGGCTCAATGTCCCCTCAGTGAATCCTTTTATTCTGGCTAAGTTCCTAAGATGAGGAGGCTATGAAAGAGACAGGCCAATTTTTTGTCTGTGTCTTAAGGGGGAGAAAGTAAGTAAAGCTTCACCCATGAATCAAACATTGCTTAAATAACAAGTAGGAGATAGACCAATAATGTGTTACCTTTAACAGGAACAGAGCTGAATTCTGTATGTACAAAAGGTGTTAAGAAAATAGAAAAATGAAGACCAGCTGTCCACAATCAAGGATCTGACCAGTCACAGGGATCAAATCATGCTCAGTGTCTAGTGATCCAAAGTTAAGGAAGACAACTTTAGGAGGGAAAGGAATAATCCCAAACCCTGTTCCTTTACTAACCATTAACTTTACTAGAAATAAAAAGAGTCTTCTGTCCAAAGATAGGGCACTTTAGTTTTGTGACTTTCTTGATTTTCTTGAAAAACAAATTTTAAATTAAAAAAAAAGTATAATATTTGCAGACAGTAACAGAGATAGATTCCATAAATTCTGTCCTGCCATCTATATTTTATCACAACATATTTCTGTAGTTAGTGAATATATGTTTTACACTTGTATACATACATGTTTATAAATGCACACACATATGTTGGGTTTGTTCCATACTAGGCAAGTGCTTTACTACTGAGGTACATTTTCAGTCTTATGTGAAATTACTAATTAAATTTTCTACCTTTTTTAGCTCTATTTCCTTTTGTCCTAATGTCTCCTTTCTGTTCTTCAAACCTGTCTAAGGTGGCACATTTCATATAGTTCTCATGTCCTTAATTCTTCTTCAGGTTCTTGGAGTTTTTATGGTTTTATGACCTTGAGGCACTGAGTAGTGTTGGAGCCCATTTTGTATCTGCCCCCTTATGGGACTTGTTTGATACTTGTATCAGGATTTGCCCATGGATCTCGGTTTTCCAGGTACAGTACCATTTTCATCATGTTATATAAAGGAAATGCAAAACACTCTGAGGTTTGACTATTTACCAAAATCACTGTCACTTTAGAAAGGTGACAATTAGCAGATTTTACCAAGGTCAAGTTATTCTTTTTCCCATTTCTATCCTGTACTATTTGAAGGACATTAGTATGCATATCCTACATATATAAGCTTGAGGGCTTATACTCCACTTGAGATATCAGAGAAACTTTGTAAATTCTTTGAAACTTCCTTCATGGGAAATTTATCTGACTTTAGTAACAATGTTTACTTACTCAACTTACTAGATATCAATATGAAGCATAAATACTTTATGTTGTATTGAACAATAAATCATTTAATGTTGAAAGGAGCTCAGAAGGGCTGATCATAGTAAGAACTCAATTCATGCTCTTTTCCACTCTTGACATTTTCTTTCATTTCTTTATTTACTAACCTATTTATTTGTGCATGTATATACAAGTGCACATGTGTGCAGTCATGAATTCCCATTAGTGCATATTTACAAGTCAGAGAAAAACTTGCAATGTTAGGTTCTTTTTTCTCCTTCCTCTTCTATCAAGTTGGTTCTGCACATTCAGGTGGCTAGACTTAACTGAAAATACTTTTACCTACAGAATCATCTGTCTAGCCCTTCTCTTGACTTTTAACATTCATGTATATGAGCTTGAGGATTGTCTTCCTATTTCCCAATACTTTAGCCATATCACTTTGTTATACAGTACTGCCTGTTACTCAAGGCTCATTTCATTTTTCATATATATCCACAGCCTAGCCCTATTGAAGTGCTTATTTTTGAATGTGATACCTGAAGCCCAAATAAGGGGTAAGCATTCAATTGGAATCAGAATGTCTATCAATATTGAAGGATAAGTAAGCCCTTTTTTCAACTTTAATTTGAAGAGATCATGGTACAATTCTTCAGAAAGGAATTAACATATTCCCCACCCATTTTAGGGAGTTGTTCTTTCTAATCTGGAAAGCAATTGTCTAAGCAGAACAGTTTTATGACTTTTAGGGTGTTGCCTAGCTCATCATTTCAAGCTCATCATTTAGATACTGGTACATTAATCAATCGCTGCTGTATTATCCTTGAGAGTAATTTCACCTCCCTAATCCCACACTTTTGTATTTATTTATATCTTTCTGCAATAACATTTGTTTTCTACTATAAATTTAAAAGTTCTTTTTTTCTCTCTTGAGCAGGCTTTACACTTTGTATTCATTATGCTTCCACTGAAACAATACATTAAAATATGCTTTTCAATAGTTACTAAGTATATGATGGATAATATTAGATATAGCTAAAATATCATGCCTGGACATGTGACTTTAAACTTATAAGGATCATATTATCAGCTACCATTACACCTAATACCTGATTTTATAAAGGCTACCTGAGGCCATTCGGAGCTGATAACTTAATCTAGAAAAGAACACACAGCAAGGCTAACCAACTGATTCATTTTTTCAGTGAGTCAATTGTTGTCTACCAGTATTTGCATCTCTTGCCAAACCTAAACTGCTTACTTTGAAGGTAGCTTGAATTGGAAAGGACCCTTTGTGTCACATACAATGATTAATAGGTTTAGAAAATTAGAAAAATTCTAGCCTGGGAAATGGCCCTCTTGACTCAATGGGTCTAAGACTGTTTCATTTTATTAGTTGCTTTGTTGTTGTTTGTTTCCTCTCTCTCTCTCTCTCTCTCTTTCTTTCTTTCTCTCTCTCTCTCTCTCTCTCTCTCTCTCTCTCTCTCTCTCTTATTACCACAGATCTTACCCAAATGACTCCAGTTTACTAACTCTCCATCAGTGTCAAAACAGGGTATCAAATCCATTATTAGGTGGGTGAAAATCTTCTCAGACAGCCCACAATGCTGGCAACGCTTGTCAATAACATTGTTACATATTGTGCCACCAGATGCTGTCACAATCTTAGGGTTGTTTGTTTGTTTGTTTGTTTTTGTGCTCCTATGAGAGATTACCAGAGATTACCAAAGAATAGTTTCTAGAGAACAGAAATTGATTGATTTATATTTCTTCTGATGACCAGGGATCCAAGACTATGAGACTGACATACAATGACAGCTTCTCTGTTGCATCCTTCCATCCATGAAGGTAGAAAGCAAAGAGTTGGGGTCTTCAATAACTTTCCTATTCATGAAGCAAAGCTCTCATTGTCTAAGGTGACAAAAACTCCACCTGTCCCCCTGTTACAAGAGCAATTCAAATGTTCAATGTATGTATGGATGGAAAGAATATTCAGACCACAGAAGCTCTGTGTACTTTTTCTTTTCCAAAACATATTCTTCCTTTGACATAATGAACATGAGTGCTCAAACTCTTTTTCATGAGTTTATGCAAATGTTACAATGCAATAGTAAGGCAAGATGCAGATACTCACTACTGTTTCTTAAAGATCTCTCTCTTTTCTTTTGGGAACAGAATATGCAATATTGTTGGCTTTATGATCTCAACCATTTCAGAAGGCTGCACACAGTGTTAAGTAGAAACATGTGGGAGGCTGGATGCATTGTTACAATTACAATATTTACAGAAGCCCTCTGCTGATTCCCTAAATATGGGGTGCCAATCAGCCCAGGAAAAATTTTTAACATTAAATATTCAAGGACAGCAGGAAACCCTCAATCAATGTTGGGAAGATCATCTATCCCTCAACTATAATATCTGTTAGTGTTTTATGTGGTAGGCAGGACCAGAATTGGAGTTAAGATTGAAACAACTAAGCCTGAAATTCTTCTCAGTTTCTGACTAACTAGTGATATAAACATAAAAATTACTGCTAAGGCTTTTGTTACTTTATATGTAAAAGACGGAAGAATTATACATCACGAATTTCCTACAAATTCTCTGTTGTGTTTTTATTTTCTACTATCCTTTTTAATCACTGATCATCCTGAATTTCTGGGATTTTTTTTTTATAGAAGTATCTCATAATGTATTTCTTGGATAACTTTGTGTCAACTTGATCCAAGCTAGAATCATTTGGCAAGGGGGATTCTCAACTAACAAAATGACTCCCTAAGATTGGCCCATTGGCAAATCCATAGTGTGTATTCTTAATTATTGGTTGATATGGAAGGTCTCAGCCAAAGTAGGTGGTTTATCCCTGGGGAGGTGGTCATGAATGCTAAAAGAATGTAGGTTGAGCAAGTGATGATGAACAAGCCATTAAGCATCACTCCTTCATGGGTTCTCCATCATTTCTTACCTCCAGTTTCCTGCTCTGAGTTCCTACATGTCTACCCTGGATGATAGATTATGGAAGTATGCCCTTCTTCCCAAGATTATTTTATTTGTTTTATTCATGAATAGTCATAATATAATGGTAATAAAATCCCTACCTAAGATAATGTGCTTTCTCATTCTCTTTCTATAGGCCTTATGTGTATGTGTAGACAATCATATTTATATAATCTTCTTCTCTTATGTAGTACATTTGGAAAATATAAACAAAGCCTGATTCAGATATGAGGCAAATATTTTACTCAGTAATGCATTACTACAGAAGGGAAAAGTATAGGTTGAAATGAACTCACCTGCAATGGGTACATAGCAGACTACATATTTTAAGGAAATAGAGATGGGAGGATAGCAGCTTGGAAAAATCAGGAAGTAAATAAAACCATAAGCACAGAGTAGGTCCATTTTAATCTCAACGAGGTTAGAGCTGGCACTTTAAAAAGTAGACTTCTAATATCCTAGGACAGTGAATTGATGTGAGGTTTTGCAGAAAGTAACCAGTGGATTATCTTAGTAGCTGGGAATTTTCTCAAGCAATCACTTCGAGGAGGCCTAGGATCATCCCAGGGATATGGTCTCCTTGAGCATTTAGAGATTAAGTTTCTGATTTATAGGCAAATCATGAAGCTTGTTGAAAGGGCTCAGTGGTACTCTGGAGGAGCTGAGTCAGAGAAAAAATGTTTGTCATACACTTCCTCATCTGAACACTACCCATCCTTTGGCCAGGATAATTCTTTGTCAAATGCTAGTCTGCTGTGTTCACTGCAGAATGCTTTACTAGATGAGAGATGCTGCTAGATGAGCCTTCAATGTGCCAGTTTAATGATGGAGAATATCTATTGTGGAGTGGTACCTGAAATGAAAATTGTGCCCAGTCAAGTAGGAAGAAGTACTGCTCACAGTCAAAGCACACCAGCGCTGCCACAGTCTTCTCAGAAGTATGCTGGAGCACCTGAAACTTTGGACAGCCCTAACTCTCTTACCTCTTCAATCTGCACACTTAGGATTTCTACTAGTGACACAGATCTTCACCCTTCAGTCTAGTTAGGATTTTGAGATGAGTTCAAAATTTTATTCTCTATGATTTCTTACTGCTTATGTGTGCAACACCACACAATATATATATATATATATAATATATATAAATATATATATAAATATATATATAATATATATAAATATATATAAATATATATATATATATATATATAAATATATATATAAATATATCAGGTTACAGTTAGGATTTTGAGATGAGTTCAAAATTTTATTCTCTTTAGATCTTAGTATATTTTTCTTCAGCAATGATTTTATCTATAACCTATATCATTATAAATAAAATCATTGCTGAAGAAAAATATACTAAGATCTAAAGATGAAATTTCCATAGACTTTAACTATGCAAAACAATTAGGTAACTAATAGGAATAAAAAGCTATTTCTTTTTCTCTTGGCTATATCTGTCATCTTTTTTGTCACAAGAATTTAATGTCACATCCCATTGCAGTGAGGGAATGAAGAAAAACAATTTAAAACACACGGCAGTCATGTTTTGGCTGAAAACATTGAGATCAGCTCCGTTAATCTTATGACAGCAGCACTTGAGTACTTTGCTGATTTGGCACAGTAATAGTCCTTAGGATACTGTAAAGAGGAATTACCTTTATTTTCTTCATTTGTTTATTTATTTAAATCCAGATTGATTGGTAGTATCCTTATTTAGACTGAATATGCTCTCTGAAACAACTTGAAATCTAATTGGAATTGTGGCAGTGTAATGTTAAGGGAGGAGATTTGAAGGACAGATTACCAATGTATATGAACTCCATTATAGTGGGCAGATCCTGCCATTGCCATGAGAATGGGTGACAGCACATCTTTCTCACATTTCCTTCCTCATAGAAAGCATTCAACCTTTCTTTGATAAGGAATACCACAACAGATGATCTTTCTAATCTCTATAATCAGGAGTTTGGTAGACCACTTCCTCTGTGGTATTGTGTCATCACAACAGAAAAGAGACTGAAGGAGTGCTTTAGTAACACGTGATTAAAATTTATGGATAAGTATGTGTGATTTCCATGGAGAGAAAAAGAGAGAATAAAGGTACTGGTACATCATTATATAGAGTTTATTGTCATATATTCACAGTTTTCTTCAATAAAGTACTTAGCACCTGTGTGTAGTGCCTGTAGGTTTTTATTTTTAATCTTTGTTTGTTTGTGTGGTTGATACAGTGCTTAACTATCTATTCCTGGCTGTTCTCGAACTTAAAACAAGGATGCTACTTCAGCTTCATAAGAGCGAAGATTACCTTGTTTAACTTACTTTTGTTTCTTTTAAATTTTATTCTCTTGAAATTTTTTCTTATCTGGAACAAACAAGCTAAAATAGATGTGCTTCGGCAATTAGAAATAAAAGCCCATCACAGATGGTGACTGTCTCCTCTTAGCCAGTCACCTGGCTCCTTTCAAACACATTCCTATTTAGTTCCTTTCTTCTGGAAAATTTCTAATCAAACATTGGAAAATTGACTCCATTAAACATTGTCCTCCTTCCATGCCCAGGGTACGCAAAGATGAAAATAGAAGAACTCATGACCTTGAGATGTGAGAGAGTTGTATTCAGTTCCTATGTAAGGTATAGAAGCTTAGTTTCATAGAACAGATGGCAGAATGATTACAGATGTGCAGCTGTTTTATGCCATCAAATTCTCTGTGGAGGAGCCTGAGGTGATTGTTATATAAAAATATAATGTTTTATTTTTTTCATCTCCACAGAATACGTTTAATGAAAACGTGTGGTATATAAATTTTCTAGGCAAAGGTAGAGTCATTTGAAATTTTACTATAGTTTTGTTTGCATTAAGAAATTATACTTATTAGTGTAAATCATATCAAATCTAAATTAGCATAATAGAAGCTTCCTGGCAATAAAGAGCTTCAATTCTATTGCTACATGGCCTTATTTCACTGAAACTTTATTAGCAATGAATATCAAGCAGGCCAGGAGATGTAATATATTACTTAATGTGGTGGTGTAGAATGGAAAACATACTCAATGAATATGCAAACTCAATTTCCATATATGAAACATAGCTCCATAAATACAAGTCCAGTAGTACCAACATGGTAGCTGAATTGTATTTTCTTAGAAGTTTATACCACATATACCTGTAATTATCTAAAATACTAAAACTCCCTTTTTGTTTCTCAGGAAATGAAATAAAAAATGAAAAATTATATACTTGGAGACCTTTTATAGACATGGCAATAGGAAAACTGTCATGGAAAGAGGTGTATGGAGAGAATAAGAGTAAGGAAAGAGGCACCGAGGAAATGAAGAACCACAGGGAGAAAAGCTTTAAATCTTCAGCTGTCTATACACTTTAAAACATCATGCAATTCACTCATTCAACATATGACCTCCATTAAGTGAGCACTGAAAATACAGGGAAGCAATACAAATATGGGAGAAGTCTTTTGTCTCACTGTGTCCTACGTTGCTTCTCTGCTGATATGATAGCCACTGGCCAAAACCAACACGAGGGAGGAAAAGGTATTTTTGCATGTTAGCTGTATTTTTCTAATTTATTTTTTATTCTTTAATCCTTTTTTACAGTCCAGACTTCATCCCCAACCTGGTCTGCCCACCCCCCACTGCTCACCCTCCCATACCTTCTCCCCCTAACCCCTGCTCCAGTCTCCAAGAGGCTGTTCCCATCCTAAACCCCCACTCCCAGAGATCTCGGGGGTCCAGGTCAGTTGAGAATGCTGCTCTTCCCATGGGGCCACCCTCCTCTCAGCTTCTTCCAGCTTTTTCCCAATTCAACCACAGGGGTCACTGGCTTCTGTCCACTGGCTGGGTGTAAGTATCTGTATCTGACTCTTTGAACTGCTTGTTGGGTCTCTCAGAGGGCCGCCATGCTAGGCTATCTGCAAGCACACCACGTTTCCTTTAAATTGCACCCCAACCTTGGCATCTAGGAGCATTTAAATTTTGCTAAAATGCTCATCAACCCAGAGTTTCCTATTTATTTTTACTTTCTCAAGACAAAAAAAAAAAAAAGTTGGGTAAGGGAGGCAGGACTAATGTCTCAGGAAATAAAATCAAGCAGCTTTCCTTGCACCGGAGGGTGAAGAGTCTTATCAGTCCAATCACTTCGTGCTGCTCAGTGTAGGAAATTAGAGAGTTGATGAGATGCCACAAGACTCTCCATTCTCTCCCCATGCACAGAAAGCTGTGTCTCCACTATTAATTAGGTAATCTCCTATTGATGGCATTCAGAATTTAACAAGGGACACAACTTAACTCTATGTGTGCCAGCACTTCTACAGTTGTTTTGAAAGAACACTAGTACGAATACTCATTCTACATTACACATGTCCTAGGACTGTTCTGGGATTGCATCTGTAATCCAATTTTCAAAGACTTATTACTCCTATATAAAGTAAAATACAGTATAGCTACTTGAATAAGAGATGAGATAGTAGTGTATGACTGAAGTTCTTCTGAAAAGTATATATTTGGCACTTCCTTTCTCTGATATGTACTGTGTAGCACATTAGACATGAGCAATTTTGTCATCTGAGAAGTTCAGTAATAATAATAGAGACTATTTAAGGGATGTATAAAAGATTAAATAAAATAGCCTATGTCATATTTGATGTACATAGGGACACATTCATTCACATATACAACTTGTTCATAAAGAGTTAGCTTTTGTTGTCATGAAAGTCAAGTTCTACTCTAAAAGAGGGAAAGAAACTTTCATTTCAGGACAGCTCTTTAAAAAACCATGCTAAAGTACAGGGCAGGAAAGCTATGCAGGCTTTCTAAGTACAAAATAGATGATCAATGAAAGTACACACATTGCCACTGTTCCTCACACGTGAATTTCATACTTCATAACTACTCATTCCACGTGTCTTATCCATTGAAACACTGGCATTCTGGTGGCTACTGTGGAGGTGAAGCACTGATGCTTTAAGAAAGTGATGCCCCATTGTTGAATTCAAGTCCAATTTCACTTAGCAACAGAATCTGTGTTCCCCATATTCCACCATAGTTTTGGGGTATACTTTTCTTACAGTGGTTTAGATAAATCCTCATTTCTGTATGTTTAATGACATTTGGACAAATCTTGGGTACTTATTAAATTGTTAAAAGGGAAAAAAGTGACTACACTTTATATAAGTATTATGGCATATATTCCATATTTTAATCTACACTGCTATGATTTTACATTTGTGTGGTAAATATTTTCTTTCTTTGAACACTTTGGAAGAAATAGTACATGAAAGGCTACTGTTATTTTCTCATTTATCAGTTTTTATCCAACCTATAATATTGTTTTGTATTCTTTTGTACATAGTATAGTTGCAGCAGAAGTCCTCAAAATTTTGGAGATGCCAATACCATGGGATGACTATCGATGGTATCCACAGTGGTGCAGTGAAATGAGACTGAAATTAGAAGACAAGCTATGTGCCACAGAGGCCAGACATCTGAGAAATGACCCTGGCCACTTGAATGAACACAGAAAATTCTGAGTAAATTCCAGACAGTGTTCACTGTGCTACTTACTCTGTTACAGTTTGGTTTTCCTAGGATCAGATTATGACTGTGATCTGAGTCTTCCTCTAAGAATACAAAAGTAACTTAACTTATTTTCTATTTTACAAGAGTCCACAGTTGAGAGACATTGAACTTTTAATGAGTCTTTGATGTGGCGATGAAGACTTTTGGATGAAGACTTTTGATTTTAAAAGAGACTTGGCAGGGGATGACCTTGTCATGCATCAATGAGCGGAGAAGTCCTTGGTCCTAAGAAGGCTCAATAGATGCCCCAAGGTAGGTGAATAGAGGGTGAGGAGGTGGGAGTTGGTGGGAGGAACACCCTCATAGAAGCAGGGGGAGGGAGGATTTGATAGGGTGTTTCTGGGAGGGAGGGAAACTGGAAAGGGGATAACAATTGAAATGTAAATAAAGAAAATATTCTCTGGGCAGTGGTGGCAGAAGCTTTTAATCCCAGCACCTTGGAAGCAGAGGCACAGATTTCTGAGTTCGAGGCCAGCCTGGTCTACAAAATGAGTTCCAGGACAGCCAGGGCTATACAGAAAAATTCTGTCTCAAAAAAAAAAAAAAAAAAAAAAAAAAAAAAAAAAAAGAGAAAGAATCAATGAAAAAGGAAGCCAGTGACAAAAAAGAAAAGAAAAGAAAAGAAAAGAAAAGACTTAGATGTTTCTTAAAGTGACTCAACTTTTAAAGTTTTTGAATTTGTAAAACCATGGGATTTCTTTATATTTGAAAAATGTTTAATAGTGATCTGTTTGTATCGAGTTAACAAAGGATCAGTTGTACTGGCTAGTGTAAGTCACTTTGATAGAGCTGTAGACTGAGGAGAGAAAACCTCAAGCGAGAAGGTGTTTCTCTAAAATCCAGCTGTAAGCAAAGTTCTAGGGAATTTTCTTTCTTTCTTTTCTTTTCTTTTTTCTTTTTAATTAATCATATTTACTTAAAATCCAGCCATTGCCCTCTTTTCTATACCCTCCTCCACACACAATTCCTCGCTGCATTCTTTCCCCCTTGTCTCCTAGAGGGTACTCCCCACACCACTAGGCACCTCCCTTCCCTGGGGCTTCAAATCTCTCAAGGATTAAGTGAATGTACTCCCACTGAGGCCAAACCAGGCAGTTCTCTTCTATAAAAGTGCCAGGAGCCTTGGATCAGTCTGTGTATGCTGCCTGGGTGATTTCTCAGTCTCTAGTACCAGGGGTCTGGGTTTTTAACTAGTGATTTATAGTGGAGGGGTCAGGCAATTTTGGTTGGTGCTATCTATGGTGGGATGGTGGTTGGTGGGATGAGAAAGCAGGCTCACCAAGTCTTAAAGAGCAATCCAAGAAAGCAAAACACAACACAAAACAAAGCAAAAACCAACCAACTGAACAACAATAACAACAAGAAAAAATAAATCCAAAATTTATTACTCCATTGTCTTTTCATCAGCTCCTACCCTCAGGTTTCTTGCTGGGTTTGTGTCTGCCTTGACTTCCCTAAGTTTATTGTGTTTCAGGATATACCAGCCAAATAAACCCTTTCCTCCCTTAGCTCCTTTGAGTCATGGTCTTTCATCACAGGATGAGTAACTCTAATTAACCCTGAATTTAATACTAGGAACTAAGGTAGCGCTCTGACACACCTGACCATACATTTGGGAGAGAGTGGGGGAACTTAGGGACTTTAGGTTAGGAAAATGACTGAATACTATAATCATTGATTAGGAGGACATCTTAACAGGAGCTTGAAAGACAATTGTGCTGAGAGCAATGAAGATTATGGAGGCCTAACTCAAGATGTTTCAAAGAGAAACACTAATAATAGTTGGGCTAAAGAACCTTCTTGTAATATTTTGGTAAGGAATGTGGCTTCCTTTTGTCCTTCCTAAAAAATATCTGCCTGAGGCTAAATTAATAAGGTTTGGACTAATATCATTGGTGAAGATTTCAAGACAGAGAAATATTGACTTGGTCATGTGGGATGTCTTCATTTTGTGACCACTCTTCACACAAGTGTAAAATAAAAAAGGAGCAAGTTTAGAGAAAGAAATACAAAATGGAAAGTATGGGTAGAAAATAACAGCAGCAGGAAATTTAAACTTGAGGCCTCAGTTTCTTTGAGAAAGATGGAGAGATGGAATAAAAGAAGTACTGGTAGTAAGATCTCACTACCAATATCAACTCCATCCTTAGTTACTTTTCTATTGTTGGGAAGAAACACCATTGCCAAGGCAGCAGAATGGCTAGGATAGGTGACAGCAGATGCTGGAGAGGTTGTGGAGAAAGAGGAACACTCCTTCATTGCTGGTGGGACTACAAGCTGGTACAAAACCCTGGAAATCAGTTTGGTGGTTCCTCCAGAAATTGGACACAGTATTACCAAAGGACCCAGCTATACCACTCCTGGGCATATACCCAGAAGATGCTCCAACATGTAATAAGGACACATGCTCCACTACATTCATAGCAGCCTTATTTATAATAGCCAGAAATTGAAAACAACCCAGATGTTCCTCAACAGAGGAATGGATACAGAAAATGTGGTACATCTAGACAATGGATTACTACTCAGCTATTAAAAACAATGAATTTATGAAATTCTTGGGAAATGGATGGATCTGGAGAATATCATCCTGAGTGAGGTAACCCAGTCACAAAGGAACACACATGGTATGACTCTCTGATAAGTGGTTAGTAGCCCAGATTATCAGAATACACAAAAGTACAAACCACAAGAAACTCAAGAAGAAGGAAGACCAAAGTGTAGATACTTCATTCCTTCTTAAAAGAGGGAACAAAATATCCATGGTAGGAGTTGTAGAGACTAAGTAGCTCCACCTGGAAATCCTTTCCATATTCAGTCATCAAATCTAGACACTATTGTGGGATGCTGGCAAGTGCTGGATGACAGGAGCCTGATATAGCTGTCTCCTGAGAGACTCTGACAGTACCAGACTAATACAGAAGTAGAGGCTCACAGCCATCCATTGGACTGAGCACAGGGTTCCCAAGGACCCTAGAGAAAGGACCCAAGGAGCTGAAGGGTTTGCAGCCCCTTAGGACGAACAATATGAACTAACTAGTACCCTCAGAGTTCCAAGGGACTAAAACTCCAACCAAAGAGTACACATGGTGGGACTCATGGCTCTAGCAGCATATATATAGCAGAGTATAGCTAAGTCGGTCATCAATGGGAGGAGAGGCCCTTGGCCCTGTGATAGTTCTATGCCCCAGTGTAGGGGAATACCAGGGCCAGTAAGCAAGAGGGGTGGGGTGGTGAGCAGGCAGAGGGGGCAGGGAACAGGGGTTTGTTTTTAGTTTTTTGTTTTGTTTTGTTTTATTATTTAATTTTTCTCCTTTTTTGGGGAGGTGGGAGGGAACCTGGAAAAAGAAATATCGTAAATAAAGAAA
>NW_022196905.1:238408140-238412380 GCF_008632895.1 Mastomys coucha
GAGGGAGGGAGGGACAGAGACAGAGACAGAGACAGAGATACAGAGACAGAAAGACAGAGAGAGAGACAATGAGACAGAGAGACAGAGAAAGAGACAGAGAGAGCGAGAGACAGGGAGAAATGAGAGACAGACAGAGAGAGAGACAGACAGAGAGAAAGAAAGAGAGAAAGAGAGACAGAGAGAGCCCTGACACTGGAAATCTCAAAGACCAACCACCACTAATTAGGAGGTGAAACACCTCCTAATGTATTCCCAAACAGTTCTGCAAACTAGGGACCTAGTACGCACATATATGAGCCTGTGGAGGCCATTCTCATATATATCACCCCTCCTTAAGTGGTCACTAAAATGTTTTTTCCTTTATCATTTACCTTCTCTGGTTTTGACAATCTTTAAGCCTCCTCTTGCACATAGATCTATGAGCTGTGAGGGGAGGGACATGATAAACTGAGTATGTGTTTTAAATTCTCTTATTCTTGCACACTTTGTAGTTGTAGTTTTATTAAATAATGACCACTAGAAGAAAACTATCAAGAAAAAAAGAGAAAGATTGCAACAGAGAGGAGAGAGAGGGAGAAGAAAACACAAAGACACAGACACACACACACAGACATACACACAATGTTGAGAGAATTATTAAATGGCAGGCATGAGTATGAAGATTTAGTCATATAAACTCTGCCACATCACTTTCATGAATTTTATCTAAATCTTTAGCAGTGATCTTTGAGATTGAAAATCTGTGTTAAATTTCATTTTTTTAAAAAATATTAATCTTTATATAAATCCATCCTGCCTACATTAGAATAATGTTGGTCTTTGAGTTTTCTACTGCCAGGGCTGTCTCTCTGTTCTTGTCTCTCTCTGTCTCAAATGGCCAAGGACTTTTTCTTTTTAAAAGAAAAACAAAGTACATTTTTGTTAATATGAATAGGTTTAGCAAACTCAGGCACATACTCTCTTCTTAACACAAGCCAACACATGCTTGAGTCTGAAAGGTAGGACAGATGTGGTCCTTGCTCTTTCCTTATGAAGGAGAGTGCTTCATTTTTCAGGGTCTGGATCCAGCCTCAGCTCTCCAGGGAAAGTGACATTGTGAGTGTGCCTCTCATCTTCCGAGGCACACATGCACCTACAGGGTAAATGTATTCTGCAGTGTGGCTTAGAGGAGACTACCCAGGAGAGAAGTACATTTTACAACTTGATCTGCTTACGACAAAACAGCAATTTAATCAATTCAGCTGAGCGTTATCTTCGAAATGATGATGGCACTAAATCCACAGGCTGCCTGTCACTCACAATACCTAAAATGGGGCACTGTAAACATTACAGCTGGGAGATTCCTGCAACAGCTGCTGGGCCATACTGTAAACGTCTAGTTCTCAGGGGAAGGCTTCCTGTCTGACAGTTTTACAATGCTTCTGTCTTCAGGGGCAGAGACCAGATTTCCTTAGAAAATTGCAACAGGGACAATTGTGGTTCTCTGGCAGGAGTATAAAATATATACACGCTTACAATTTACATTCAAATTTGAAAGCAAAAGGCATTCTCTCTTTGAAATGCATTATTTCAGCAGGACCTAAGTAAATGCCAAATGTTATTTTTTCTGTACATTCACAGCATCCAAACTTGTAGCTGAAATACCACAATGTTCTATGCTCTGCCCTGTGGGATAAGTAAAATCTGGTTACATATCTTTTCTCATTAAGCATCATGTCTGGATTATACTTAGTAATTTCTACAAGCAAGTGACTACTGTATTAAACTTTGTAATCATCTCTCCCATAAATTATTTATTAAGAAACACTATTGAATTTATGGAAACAAACTCATGTATTTTCCAGTAATCTCCTTAAAGTCAATATCTACTGAAATCTCCCACTCTTTAATGCTCAACACAGAAGCTTGTTTAAAAGACTGTTAATATTTTGGTGATATAGATGCAACATTTCTCAATAAAAGAAGCCACAGTTGTTAAGTAGAACTATTGTGTAAGGGTTTTGAGAGTCAATGGGATACAAGGAATATACACCCAAAAACACTTTTTTTTTCCTTAAATACGAAAACCAGAACTTGTTATACAGCACAACACCCTCTCCATTAACTCTGTATTTATAACTGTACTTTTGAGATATCTGAGCAGTGCAAACAAACAAACAAAAATTATGGGGTTTTTAATCTGTAGAAATTCTTCCCCAACCTGGATATCTTTTTTAAAAGTAGTTTTCTAAGAAGATATTAGTATTAGGTGTGTAAAACCCTTGGATAAAACATGCTGGTGAAATACTAGATAGTCTAATTTTTTGTTTTTGAAATATTAAATTGAAGCACAATGAAAGCACAGCTGGCATGTGATATGTGAGGATTGTAATACATTTATTGTATTTGAAACTATGTCTTTTTGAGGACAGGATATTTTAATGATGCTCTGAAGATCCTCTTCCCCCTAAAAAAACGCCAACTTGAGTTCTTGGGAAAATGTTTATGGAATACCCTCAGTTCTCTTGAAGGTTTCACAATGGACCACATTTATTTTCTTTTTAAGCATCATGTCTGGATTACACATAGTAATTCCTTTTCTTTTTTTTTTTCTTTCTTTCTTTTTTTTTTTTTTTTTTTTTTTTTTTTTTTTTTTTTTTTTTTTGCATTTTGAGACAGGGTTTCTCTGTGTAGCCCTGGCTGTCCTGGAGCTCACTCTAGGCCAGCCTCAAACTCAGAAATCCACCTGCCTTTGCCTCCCAAGGGTTGGGATTAAAGGTGTGTGCCACCACCGCCTGGCCACATAGTAATTTCTGCAGGCAAGCGACTACTGTATTAAACTTTGTAATCATCTCTCCAATAAATTATTTATTAAGAAACACTATCATATTTATGGAAACAAACTCATGTATTTTCCAATAATCTCCTTAGAGTCAAGATCTATTGAAATCCCAAGACTGACCTTGATTCACCAGGTCATTCTTTCATTGACAACCTACTGACATCTGAAAAACTCCCAACTTAAAACAGGACGTAATTCTTCTCATGATTTGAGGTTTATCAAGATAGGTTCATCATCAAGCAGGATGATGATGCTATGTCTAGATGTAGAGAAAGAGAGAATATATTCAGCTTGTTTTCTAATCTATCTACTAATGCAACTACAGGATACTGCCTCATATTCAGAGAAAGTCTTCCCTCTTCAGTCCAACCTTTCTAGAAATGATGTCATGGATAAGATATTCCTAGAAGTCTGATTCTCAGTCCTGTCAATCTGACAATTGAGAGCAAACATCATGCCTCCTGAAAACATTCTCCATCATATGATACTACATTTTTATCCTTAAAATTGCCTAACATATATAACTGTATATAACATATGCAACTATCTTTCATAAACTTATTTCAATTTTATATAAGTATAGTACTAATTCTAAAGTTGACTCTTTTCATGAATAACCACATATATTTCTAACATTTATTACTATTCTAGATATAAGAAGTTATTGTACATATGACTAATGTGAATTTGGGGAAGGAAAAATCCCTCCCAGCCACATAGTACATTTCATGAAATGCTAAGATTAAAATTTACATTTTAACTGTGCTCAGTGTTCTTTCTATTCAGGTAACAGCTTCTCATCTGAGCTATTTATTAGACTATTTTCATAGAAAAATTCTACAAAAACTTAGTAAATGAATAAATTTCAAAGTGATCTTATATGAATAATCCAAATTGAATTTGAAGCCATTATAATTAAGCAAATTACATAAGACTGAATAATATATTAAACAAATTATTTTCAGTGTGTAACACAATATAATAGAACTAAAAAGTAGGAAATGATTTTTTTGTATCCTGGTTATAGAGGATCTGCTCCATGAGCAGCTGGCTCAATTGTGTTTGCATTTATACTCAGGCAAAGCATCATGAAAAGCAAAGCATCATACCACCTTTGGTAATGAAGCCGCATATGAGAGGCAAGGCACTGGGGAGAGAGGAAGGAACCAGGACCCCAGCATCTCCTTCATGGGCCCATGAGCAGTGACTTTATTTTCTTCTATTCTGCTCCATCTCCTACAGGTTCTATAGATTCTCAAAGAAGCTCTAGATAGCGAACATGCCTTCATCACATGGTCATTAGAGAACACTTAAGACTCAAATCCAAAGAACTTCAATCAGTTAGAAATGAAGCTCTTGACTGTGGTAATTCAGTAGGGGAATTCCAGGGCCAGTAATCAGGAAGGGGTGGGATGGTGA
>NW_022196905.1:238412390-238597995 GCF_008632895.1 Mastomys coucha
GGAAAGGGGATATTGTAAATAAGAAAACATCTAATAAAAAAAAACTGTGGCAATTAATTATATATTTTATAAAAGTAACTAGAATTGAAAATTAACCCAGTGAGATGTTAATGAATGTCTTCTTGAAACTTTACAGCATCAGCAGTAGCAAAAACAACAACAGTAAATAAAGATATCTTGTTTGATTTTTTTAATCTATAAAGAGTCATTAGTAAAAAAGAAGTACTCACTATTTTATTAATTTCTATGATTTAGAAAGTTACTATATTTAAGATTAGGAAAGAGTAAAGAAGACCAGGTGTTTCTGTAACTTCTACATTCTACGCCAACTAAGTATGTTATAACACATGGTCTGATGAGAAAAAGTTTGGTTGAATATAATGGAAATTACTTAAAATAAAATATTGGAAGTAAAGGAACAAACCAAAAATATCAATATTTTTACTGAGTTATTATGTCTTATGACATCAACTGTTACAATGAATAAGATATCAAGTATTTTATTAGTTCCATATTAGCAAAGAACCAAAATTAACCTTTTCCTCCCCCCTTGAAGATATTAAGTGAAACGAACTTCAAGTAGAATTAGAGTAAAATGAATAAGAGAGTTGCAGAAAAAGAAGTTTGTATATCTGCATATGTGTTTATACACACAGAGATAAGGGGAAATATTTGTGTATATTTATCTATGATCACTATTAGTAATGGATCTAGGTACCCACTTTTTGTGGGTTTCTTATAAGAAGATACTATAGGAGGAATTTTTCACTGTGACTATTTTAAATATTTTTCTATAATCTGTGGACATAAATATGAAAACATTGTAGGTAAGTTGAAGAATTGTTTAGTATAAGCATGGGGTGAAAAAATCATATTTACAAAGAGAAGCATGTTGGGCAGTGGAGGTGCATGCCTTTAATCCTAGCTCTTAGGAGTCAGAGGCAGTCAGATCATTGTTAAGTTTTAGGCCAGCCTGGTCTATAGAGCAAGTTCTAGGACAGCCAAATCTATGCAGACTAATCTTTCTTAAAACAGAGATACATACACATACTGGAAGAAAGAAAGAAAGAAGAAAAGAAAGAAAGAAAGAAAGAAAGAAAGAAAGAAAGAAAGAAAGAAAGAAAGAAAGAAAGAGAGGGGGAGTGAAGAAGGGAGGGAAGGAGGGAGAGAGAGAGACAGAGCGAGCAAGAGAGAGAGAGAGAGAGAGAGAGAGAGAGAGAGAGAGAGAGAGAGAAAAAGAGACTCTATCCACCCCTTCTGCTAGCTAGGTCCTTGCTGCTGGGCAGACTCCTAGTTGGTCTGCTAAAGTGAAGACTCCATATCCTGATCCATTCTAGAGGACCCACTGCACTCAGAGCAGTTAAGGACCCACTGCACTCATAGCAGTTATCTGAAGGCCTCCCAGGAGAACTACTGCAGCCAGGGCAACAGATCAGTAGCTTCTCTGTCCCTGTGAATAGCCCCCAGTTGGAAGACCCTATAAGTAGTCAGATATAGCCAGGGCCAGGCCTACCGGGAGACCTGAAGCAACAGAGGGACAAAAGAGACAGACTCCATACAGTCACCCAGACCAAACACCAGCGATATCCAGATGGTGAAAGGCAAGCGCAAGACCATAAGCAACAGAAGCCAAAATACATGGACATCATCACAACCCAGTTCTCCCACCAGAGCAAGCCCTGAATACACCAACAAACCTGAAAATCAGGAATCTGTCCTAAAATCCTATCTCATGAAGATAATAAGAGTCCTTTAAGGAGGATATCAATAACTCATTGAAAGAAATACAGGAAAGCACAGGTAAACAGGTGAGAGAATTGAATAAAGCAATCTAAGACATAAAGTAGAAATAGATACAATAAAGAAAACCAATGGAGGCAAACCTGAAAATGGAAAACCTAGAGAAGAGTTCAGGAATTGCAGATGTAAGTATTACCTACAGAATACAAGAGATAGAAGGGAGAATCTTAGGTGTACAAGATATGGTAGAAGAGATTGAAACAACTGTCAAAGAAAATTCAAAACATAAAGAGCTCCTAACCCAAAGTATCCACAAAATTCAGGACACAGTGAAAAGACCAAATCTAAGAATAGTCGGAATAGAGAAGAACAAAGATTCCCAGCTCAAAGGACCTGAAAATGTCTTCAGCAAAATCATAGAAGAAAACTTCCCCAACATAAAGAAAGAGATGGCAATAAAGATACAAGAAGCCTAAAGAACACCAAATAAATGGGACTAGAAAAGAAAATCTTCCCAACATATAATTACCAAAACACTAAAAGCACGGAGCAAAGAAAGAATATTAAGAGCTGCAAGGGAAAAAGATCAAGTAACATACAAAGGTAGACCTATCAGAATTACACCAGACTTCTCAACAGAGACTATGAAAGGCAAAAGATCCTGGCTGATGTCATACAGACCCTAAGAGAACAACATAAATGCCAGCCCAGGCTACTATACCCAGTGAAACTGTCAATTATAATACATAGAGAAACCAAAATATTCCAGGACAAAACCAGATTCAAAAGTATCTATCTACCAATCCAGACCTACAGAGGATCCTGGAAGGAAAACTCCAACATAAGGATGATACCTGCACCAAAGAAAGGATAAGATATTAAGTATCTCACAACAAAGTCAAAAAAGTAGAGCCACAAGCACATAAAGCCAGTTACAAAAACAAATATATCAGGAACCAACAGCCGACTCTATTTAATATCTCTCAATATTAATGGACTCAGCTTACCTATAAAAAGACAGAAGCTAATAGACTGGATACCCAAACAAGATCTAGCATTTTGCTGCATACAAGAAACACACCTCAATAACAAAGACAGGCACTATCTCAGATTAAAAGGATGGAAAAAGGTCTTCCAAGCAAATGGTCCGAGGAAACAAGATGGAATTGAAATCCTAAAATCCAATAAATTAGATTTTCAACCAAAAGTTATTAAGTGTGATGAAGAAGGACACTTCATATTCATCAAGGGGAAAATCCATCAAGAGAAAATCTCAATTCTGACCATCTATGCCCCAAATGCAAGAGTACCAAAATTCATGAAAGAAACTTTACTAAAACTCCAAACACACATTGATCCACACACAGTAATAGTGGGAGAGTTCAATACCACCCTCTCACCAGTGGACAGGTCATTGAAACAGAAACTAAACAGAGACACAGTGAAACTAAGGTTATGAACCAAATGGATTTAACAGATATATACAAAACATTTCACCCTGAAACAAAAGAATATACCTTCTTCTCAACACCTCATGGTACCTTCTTCAAAACAGATAGTATAAGTGGTCACAAAACAACCCTCAATTGATAGAAGAAAGTTGACATAATCCCATGCATCCTATCAGATCACCATGGCCTAAGGCTGGTCTTCAATAACAGCAAAAACTAGAGAAAGCCCACATATACATGAAAACTGAACAATTCTCTATACAATGACAACAAGCATAGAAATAAAGGGAAGAAATAAGAAAGAAATTAAAGACTTCCTGGAATTTAATGAAAATGTTGACACATCATACCCAAACTTACAGGACAGAATGAAAGCAGTGCTAAGAGGAAAGTTCATAGCACTAAGTGCCCTGGTAAAGTAACTGGAGAGATCTTACACCCAAGAGGAATAGAGGGCAGGAAATAGTCAAACTCAGGGCCCAAATCAGCAAAATAGAAATGAAGAAAACAATAAAAAGAATCACCAAAACCAAAAGCAGTTTTTTGAGAGAATCAACAAGATAGATAAACCCCTAGCCAAACTAAATAAAGGGCCAAGAGGTGGTATCCAAATTAATAAAATCAGAAATGAAAAGGAGAAATAACAACAGAAATGGAAGAAATTTTAAAAAATCATTAGATCCTATTATAAAAGTCTATGCTCAATAAAACTGGTAAATCTAGATAAAATGAATGGTTTTCTAGACAGATGCCACATACCAAAGTTAAATCAAGAGCAGGTAAACTATCTAAACAGGCCCATATAACACAAGGAAATAGAAGTCATTAAAAACCTCCCACTAAAAAAAGCCCAGGGCCAGACAGATTTAGTGCAGAATTCTACTAGACACTCAAAGAAGATCTGATACCAATTTTCCTCAATCTATTCCATAAAATAGAAACATTAGGAATACTACCTAACTAGTTCTATGAAGCCACAGACACTCTGATACCTAAACTAAACAAAGACCCAACCAAAAAGAGAACTTCAGACCAAACTCGCTTATGAATATCAATGCAGAATAATCAATAAAATTATTGCAAACTGAATCCAAGAACACTTTAAAACCATCATCCACCACAATCAAGTAGGCTTCATCCCAGTGATGAAAAGTTGGTTTAATATAGGAAAATGCATTAAAGTAATACACTAAACTCAAAGAAAAAAATCACATGATCATCTCAAGATGCAGAGAAAGCATTTGATAAAATACAACACCCTTTCATGTTAAAAGTATTGGAGAGATCAGGAATTACAGGCCTGTACCTAAGCATAATAAAAGCAATTTACTGCAAATATCTAATTAAATGTAGACATAATTGAAGCACTCCCACTGAAATCAAGGACAAGGATGCTCACTCTCTCCATATCTATTCAATATAGACCAATAAGACAACGAAAAGCAACCAAGGGGATACAAATTGGTAAAGACGAAATATTTGCAGATGATATGATTATATATGTGATGCCAAAAAATTCTACCAGAGAACTTCTCCAGCTGATAAGCAACTTCAGTGAAGTTTCCAGATATAAAATTAACTCAAATGAATTAGTAGCCTTTCCTTATACAAATGATAAACAAGCTGAGAAAGAAATTAGAGATACAACTCCCTTTACAATAGACACAAATAATATAAAATGTCTTGGGTTAATTCTAACCAAACAAGTGAAAGACCTGTATGACAATAACTTCAAGTCTCTCAAGAAAGAAATCGAAGAAGATCTCGGAAAATAGAGAGTTCTCCTATGCTCATGGATTAGCAAATTAACACAGTAAAAATGGCCATCCTAACAAAGGTAATATATAGATTCAACGCAATCCCCAACAAAGTCCCAACAATTCTTCAAAGACATGGAAAGAGCAATTCTCAAATTCATCTTGAAAGGAAAAAATCCCAGAATAGCAAAAACAATTCTTAACAACAACAATAAAAAAGAACAGTTGGGGGAATCAGCATCCCTGGCCTCAAGCTTAACCATAGAGTGATAGTGATAAAAACTGCATGGTATTAGTACAGAGATAGATACGTTGATCAGTGGAATAGAATTGAAGACCTAGAAATAAAACCATATATTTACAGTCACTTGATCTTTGACAAAGACTCCAAAAATATACAATGGAAAAAAGAAGGCATCTTCAATAGGTGCTGGTATAACTGGCTATCTGTATGTAGAAGAATGAAAACAGACCCATATTTGGCACCTTGTACAAAGCTCAAGTCCAGTGAATCAAAGACCCCAACAAAAAACCAAATACACTGAATCTAATAGAAAAGAAAGTGGTAAAAAGCCTTGAACTCATTGGCACAGGGAGAAATATCCTAAACAGAACTCCAATGGTTTATGATCTAAGATCAAGAATTGATAAATGTGACCTCATGAAACTGGAAAGCTTCTGTAAGGCAAACGACATAGTCAATAAGAATAATGGGCAAAAAAATCCTACAGACTAGGAAAAAAAATCCTCACTAACCCCATGTCTGATAGAGGACCAATATCCAAAATATATGAAGAACTCAAGAAGTTAATCTCCAAAACCCCACAAATAACCCAATCAAAAAATGGGGTATAGATCTAAAAGGAGAATTCATAGCTGAAGAATCTCAAATGGCTGAGAAGCATATAAAGAAATGTTCAAAGTCCTTAGTGATCAAGGACTTTGAAATGTAAATCAAAATGACCCTGAGATTCTACCTTACACCAATCAGAATGGCTAAGATCAAAACCTCAGTTGACAATGCATTATGGTGAGGATGTGGAGAAAGAGGAACACTCCTCCATTGTTGGTGGGATTGCAAGCTGGTACAATCCACTCTAGAAATCAATCTGGAGATTCCTCAGAAAATTGGAAATAGATCAACCTGATGACCCAGCTATACCACTCTTGTGAACATATCCAAAAGATGCCCCAACATGCCAACAGAAGCATGTGTTCCGCTCTGTTCATAGAGGCCTTACTTGTGATACCCAGAAGTTGGAACCAATCTAGATGTCCCAGGACAGTAGAATGGATACAGAAAATACGGTTCATTTACACAATGGAATACTGCTCAGCTATTAAGAATGAGGTCATCCTGAGTTTTGTAGGCAAATGGATTGAACTAGAAAATATCATCCTGAGTGTGATAACTCAGACCCAAAAGGATGTGCATTGTATGTACTTACTAATAAGTGGATATTAGCCAAAAAATAAAAAATAAAAAAGTACAAAATACCCAAGACACAGTCTACAGAACTCAAAGAGGTCAACAAGCTGAAGTGCCCAAACGAGGACACCTCAGTACCACTTGGGAGAGAGAAGAAAGCAATCACAAGTGGTGAGGAAGCGAAGGATTTGGGAGGGAAAGTACACAGGAGGAGGGCAGTGTGGGGCAGGGGGTGGAGGATAGGGGAACCTGATCTGTTATTGGGTGAGGGAAAGGAATGATGCCCTGAGGGCCAGCAGGAATAATGGAAACAGGCAACCTCAAGAAATAGGACATGGAGGAGACACTCCAGAATGCACCAGAGACCTAGGAGGTAAGAGATTCTCAGCAATCAGAGCGAGGGACCTTAGATAAAATGCCCTACAGTAGGGAGAGGGAACTTCTAGAGCCTACCTCCAGCAGGAAGACAAGGCATCAAGTGAGGGATGGGGCTGTCACATCTCTGACCCATAATTTTTCCTGTCTGAAAAAATTACAGATATGGAAATGGAGAGGAGCTTGAGGAAAAGAAGGTCCAGTGACAGGCCCAAAGTGGAATCTAGCTCAAGGGATGGGGGCACCCAAGGCCTGACACTATTACTTAGGCTATGGAGCTCTCACAAAAAGGGACCTAGCATGGCTGCCCTCCAAAAGACCCAACAAGCAGCTAAAAGTATCAGATGCAGATATTTGTACCCAATCAATGGACAGAAGCAGCTGACCCATATTGTTGAATTAGGAAGGCTGAAAGAAGCTGAGAAGGGCAATCCTATAGGAGGACCAGCAGTTTCATTTTATCTGGACCCCCGAGATCTTCCAAACACTAGACCACCAAACAGACAGCATACACCAGCTGATATGGGGCCACCAACACACACACACACACACACACACACACACACACACACACACACACACACACAGAGTAGAGCACTTCTGTGCCTGTGTTCATTCAGAGATGATGCACCTAACCCTCAAGAGACTGGAGGACCTAGGGAGTGGGAAGGTTTGATGGGGTGGGAGAGTGGGGGTGATGGGAACATCCTCGTGTTGATGGGGTAGGGGGATGTATGTGATGTGGAACAGTCAGAGGGTGGACCGGGAGTGGATAAAATCTGTAATGCAAAAAAAGATTAAATAAAATTTAAAAAAAGAATTAAAAAAGAAAAAAAGAAAAGAGAAATTATAGCAAATTAAGTGTGTTGAAAACTGAGAACTCTTAAATTGTGGATCATGGTTAGATGTAAAAATAGATGTGAAATTCAATTTGCTTTTACTTTTGAAGAATAAATTTATTTATTTATTTTTGTATTTGTGAGCATTATTACTGCATTTATGCTTGTGCACCTGTGCCTGCCGGTTGCCTTGGAGGTCACAAGAGAGCATGCTATTCCCTGAAGCTGGAGTTGTAGATGATTGTGTATGACCATGTGGGTACTAGAAACTAAACATGAATCCCTAAAAGAACAACAAATACTTCTAACTGCTGAGCCATGCCTCCAATGTCTTGTTTATTTATTAAATATGCTTTATGTTTAGTTATGTTTGGATATGCACATTTGCATAGGCTTTGTTCATATGTGAGATCAGGTGCCCAAGGAGTCTAGACAAGGGAATCAAATGCCATGAAATTTTTATTACAGATTATAGTGACCACTAACATTGATGTGGATTGTAAACTTTAGTCCTTTACTCGTAACTGCTCAGCCATCTCTATAGCCCGCTACTATTATTTTTATGTAACTTTAAATAATTAATCTTGAAAAAATTGTGCATTTATGGGAAATAATGACACTTGTTCCTTGAGTAAGCACTAGAATTCAGTCCTTTATCCAAGGAAATAGTCACATGTATCATAAAACCGATGTCACCATTTAATGATCTTGAGTCTCATTCACATTTCCTTCTGTAGTTGTAGAATCTTCACAATGTAGCAAGTTTCTACTTTATGAGTAGGGAACTGCTTGGCAGAAGTTTTCCATCTTCTTCTGAATGCCTCCGCCGAAATCATGCTTGGCAGGAATATTAACTCCACGATCCAAGGCAATTTTATATACATAGATACATGAGTAAATGTGTAAACACATCAGTAACCACATATATGAATACATAAATATTTAATTTTTATAGTTGCATATTGACTTTAATGCACCCACAGGAATTTTACAAAAGATGCCACACTTGCACTGGCATCTCCATTGTTTTCAGAAAGGAAGCCAATATTTTTGTTAGATCTTTATTTATTTACCTTTTGTGTAAAGGGGGGGTCATGTATGTCCTAGTGTGAGACATCAGAAGACAACTTATGTGTCCTTTGCAACCTGTGTGGATTCTAGGGATTGTGGTAGGTTCACCAGGTCTGATAGCTAAATCCTTTTCCTCTTGAACAACCTTGTCAGCCCTAAACTAAGATGTTTAGCCTGTATGCTCACCTCTTGTTTCTGACAGTAGTACTCCCTGAAATACTCTGACCTGAACACTGCAAACGGTCTTTTCGGTATACTTTCTCTCCATTCTCTTTGAGTTTGTTTGAGTGTCCACTGTGATCATATTTTAATACAGTTACCCACGGTGACATGGTGGTGAAGTGCTGATGGCATTTGAAGACGGGGCCTTAATTGAGGATTGTAGGTCATTTAGGACATTTCTTCACAGGAGGTTGTGGGACTGTTTACTTCAGCTTCTGGGCTCCTGAGGTGAGGCTTTTGCTGAGTTCTACAGTCTCAATATCAGGTGACGCTTTACGAGAGATCCAGAGCCAAAGGTCACAGACTCTTAGAATGTTCAGAAATGTGAAACAAAATATATCTTTTTCTTTATGTAGTAATTGCTTTCAGTATACAAGGAAAGAAATCTGATCCATACAGTCACAATTTTAACCACAAACTGTTGATCGTATTTCCTTAATACTCTGTAAAACATATCATTTTAAAAAATATTTCCATTTCCATACTATTCTCATCCTACCTACAACTGAAATAGCATCTCTATTATCTGTCTGTCTTTGGTACGTACATACCAAATGTGTCTTTTTCAGATTCTGGGAGTACATTTTCTAATGTGAAAAAAATGTATTAATCTCATGCTTGGAGGGTTCTATAATTTCCCCACAACATTTCTATAAGTGAATTGGACCCTACCTTATATATAGCAGATCTGAGAGTGACTCTTTAACAAACAAATAGCTTCATTTTTTTTCATTCTTTCCCACATAAACTTTTGTCTTGAGACAGTCTGGCAAGCCACAATACCCTTTGTATGTGTGCCTTTTTTTTCTAAAGGGACTTTTCTCTTTTGGATCTTTTGCAAATGAAACATAGAAAGTGGTATTTTTGCTGTTTATGAAGAAATGAAAATCTACCATTTTTCATGCCTGATGGCAGCAGCTGTGGCTCTTGGGTTGGATTTGATGCTGCCTGTATCAGGAGAGGAAGTGCTCCTCCCAGGCCTTTGCAGGTAGCAGCAGATTTAGCACTGCTGTCTTAGAGCCAGACATTCATTGTCTTCATCTACTTGGCAGAGGGGAGGAGAAACCCTGAAGACATTGCCAGTTCTTCAACCAGTGAGCTCTCAGACCCAGAGCAGGGAACCTTAAAGAGTTGTGGACTCAGTTGCCTAGCTCCATGCCCAAGGGCTTGTCAAGAACTGTGTTATCCTCATTAAACCCATTTGGATGGTGACATTTTTCATGCATTACTGGAAGGAGAAAAGGAAAATTGACGACGGGACACACCCCCACACTAACACACAAACACATGCACATAAACACATACACACATGCACACACATGTTCACATATACACACATACATACACATGTGCACACTCACAGGTGTGTGCACAAATATGACATACATAAACACATGCAGATATGCATATACATGTGTGCAAAAGTTCACAAACATACAAATACACATAGAGGCAGGCACACATACACTTACATGCATATGTATACACACATATATACAAATACATATATGCAAACATCCATATACACACATATGCACAGATATGTACAAACATGCACATATATATGCACACTCACACATGAATATATATGCATATACACACAGACACATATGCATGCACACAAATTTAATTTAGGAATAAACAAAACATCAACTTCATCCTTAATTGCTGTCAACCCAATGCTATTTAGGTAAGCATGCCTCCTGAGCTTTGGTTTTCTATCTTTCATTTCATTTCATTTCTTTCATGCTTTCCTAATTATTCCCCACATTAAATATGTGCCCACTGGCTTTAATTAAAATATCTGTACTTTCAGCTTGTTTCCCAGGCAGGTTTCCTTTCACTTTCAAAGCCCAGCTCAAGTGCTGTTGTCCAGGCTGTCAAGGTTATCAGAGAAGTTTCCAGATCCCTCTTCCATGGGAATTTTTCTCAGCATCCCTCAGTGATTTCTATGATTAGTCACTAAGAGTCCAGCCCCAAGGAGACGCTCTATTTTCTGAGATTAGAGAGGCTGTTGCTGTGCACACACGTTGTCCCTTGTCACTTTCTCTCCTTGATCTGCTCCTAATTGAAATGTACTTCCCTTACATTTTGTTTTCACAAAACCTATTTAATCTCGTATTTGGTTCTGTGGTCTTTGAGCTTGCAGAAAAAAAAAAAAAAATATGTGCAACTAGCCCTGGGATGCAGGGTGAGATGCTCAGGTCTTCCCGAAAGTGAGAGTTGTTTTTATTATTGGCACAGTGCAGTTTCTCTACTTGTTTATATTCATTATAATGAAACAATCACAAAGCAATTTCCAAGGTCAAGAAAGGTGTTCCATTATGAAAACTACAGTCTTACGTTTTATGTCCCTCATCAAGTGAAATCTTTTAAGGTTAAATTCTAATGGGTATCTTTTTCTACATAGTCTATATTTCATTCAAAGTACTGAAGATAATAGCTTTGGGAGAAAATGTTTGCCAAATGAGACAGAAACAAAGCTTCTTACATGGCTCTTGAAGGACATATATACAACATGGAAGAGAATCTAGTAGTACCATAAAGATTCCCGTCTAAATCATGATGTGTCAACTTTCATTATTTTATTATTCCTTTTATGGAAAATAATTTTTCTCATATAACATATGTTGACCCTGGTTTCCCTTCCTTCTACTCTTCTCAGTGTCTCTTGAATATCTCTCCTCTCCTGATCAACCCCTTTTCTGTATCTCCTTAGGGAAAAAGAGGATTCTAGGGGAATATAGTAATATAATGTTATGGTATGATATAATATGATAAAACAAAATCTAACACATTGGAATAGGGCAAGACAAAGCCCAAGAAAAGGCACAGGAAATAACTATAGACACAGAGAGCCACTCCTTCAGAGATTGGCATAGCCAGTAAAAGCATTCAACAGGAATCCAAAATATATATATAGGCAAAGGACCTAAAGCTTAAAAACAGAAATGATATATATTTATAAAAAAAAATAAAAATCAACTTACTACGGGGGCAAGACAGGATATCTTGGGATGAGGAACTTCCAAAGCTGCTATTGAGCTCATTTCTGTCTGCCATTTATTGCTGAGTATGTGGCCTACTGTTAAGAGTAAATTTTTTTTTTTTCAGGCTGAAGTTCTCTTTCTTTGTTGGGTTATTGTGTGGTTTATGTATCAGAGTAATTGTGGCTTCATAGGATGAATTGGGTTGTGAATATCAATGCAAAAATACTCAATAAAATTCTCACAAGTTGAATGGAGAATACATCAAAACGACCATCCATCATGATCAAATAGGCGTCATCCAAGGGATGCAGGGAAGATTCAATATATGGAAAGCCATCAATGTAATCCACTATATAAACAAACTCAAAGAAAAAGAAAACACATGATCATTTCATTAGATGAGGAGAAAGCATTTGACAAAATCCAACACCCCTTCATGATAAAAGTCTTGAAAAGATCAGGAATTCAAGGCCCATAGCTAAGCATAGTAAAAGTAGTATACAAAAAACCAGTAGCCAACATCAAAAAATGGAGAGAAACTTGAAGCAATCCCACTAAAATCAGGGACTAGACAAGGCTGCACACTCTCTCCCTACCTATTCAATATTGTACTTGAAGTCCTAGCCAGAGCAATTAAACAACAAAAGGAGATCAAAAGGATGCAAAATGGAAAGGAAGAAGTCAAGATATCACTATTTGCAGATGGTATGATTGTATACTTAATGGCCCCAAAAAATTCCACCAGAGAACTCCTAAACCTGATAAACCACTTCAGCGAACTGGCTGTATGTAAAAGGAACTCAAACAAATCAGTGGCCTTCCTCTACTCAAAGGATAAACAGGCTGAAAAAGAAATTAGGGAAACAATACCTTTTACAATATTCACAAATAATATAAAATATCTTGGTGTGACTCAAACTAAGCAAGTGAAAGTTCTTTATGAGAAGAAATTCAAGTCTCTGAAGAAAGAAATCGAAGAAGATTTCAGAAGATGGAAAGATCTCCCATGCTCATGGATTAGTAGTATTAAAATAATAAAAATGGCCATCTTGCAGAAAGCAATCTACAGATTCAATGTAATCCCTATCAAAGTTCTAAATCAATTCTTCATAGAGTTAGAAAGAGCAATTTGCAAATTCATCTGGAATAACAAAAACCCAAGATAGCAAAAACATTCTCAACAATAAAAGAACTTCCAGGGGAATCATCATCTCTGACTTCAAGCTGTTCTACAGAGCAATCATGATAAAAACTACATGGCATTGGTACAGTGACAGGCAGATAGATCAATGGAATAGAATTTAAGACCCAGAAATGAACCCACACACCTATGGTCACTTGATCTTTAACAAAGGAGCTAAAACCATCCAGTAGGAAAAGCCAGCATTTTCAACAAATGGTGCTGGTTCACCTGATGGTTACTATGTAGAAGAATGCAAATCAATCCTTTCTTATCTCCTTGTACAAGGCTCAGTCCAAATGTATAAACAATCCACATAAAACTAGATACATTGAAGCTAGTAGAAAAGAAATTGGGGAAGAGCCTCCAAAACATGGGCACAAGGGAAAATTTCCTGAGTAGAACACCAATGGCTTGTGCTAGAAGATCAAGAATAGACGAATGGGACCTCATAAAACTGCAAAGCTTCTGTAAGGCTAAGGCACTGTCAATAGGATAACGAGGCAACCGATAGAGCAGAAAAAGATCTTTACCAATCCTATATCTGATAGAGGGCTAATATATATATGGAACTCAAGAAGTTAGACTCCAGAGAACCAAATAACCCTATTAAAAGTGGGGTACAGAGCTAAGCAAAGAAGTCTCAACTGAGGAATATTGAATGGCTGAGAAGCACCTAAAGAAATGTTCAACATCCTTAGTCATCAGGGAAATATAAATCGAAACAACACTGAGATTCCACCTCACATCAGTTAGACTAGCTAAGATCAAAAGCACAAGTTACAGCAGATGCTGGTGAGGATGTAGATAAAGAGGAACACTCATTCACTGCTGGTGGGATTGCAAGCTGGTACAACCATTCTGGAAACCAGTTTGTTGGTTCCTCAGAAAATTGGACATAGTACTACCTGAGGACCCAGCTATACCACTTCTGGGCATATACCGATACCCTAGCATGCAATAAGGACACATGCTTCACTATGTTCATAGCAGCCTTATTTATAATAGCCAGAAGCTAGAAAGAACCCAGATGCCATTCAACAGAGGAATGGATACAGAAAGTGTGGTACATTTACATAGTAGACTACAACTCAGCTATTAAAGACAATGAATTTATGAAACTCTTAGGGAAATGGAAGGATCTGTAAAATATCTTCATGAGTGAGGTAATCCAATCACAAAAGAACACACATGGTATGTACTCACTGATAAGTGGATATCAGCCCAGAAGCTAGGAATACCCAAAATACAATCCACAAACCACAAGAAACTCAAGAAAAAGGAAGACCAAAGTGTGGATACTTTGATCCTCTGTGAAGGTTCTATGCCCCAGTGTAGGGGAATGCCAGGGCCAAAAAGGAGGAGAGGGTGGGCTGGTGAGGGAGGGGGTAAGGGTAGGGAACCATTTTTTTTTTTTTTGGAGGGGAAATTGGGAAAGGAGATATCATTTGAAATGTAAATAAAGAAAATATCTAAATAAAAAAAAAAAAGAAAGGGGAACAAAATACCCATGGAAAGAGTTGAAGAGACAAACTATGGAGCAGAGACTGAAGGAAGGACAATCCAGAGTCTGCCCAACCTGGAAATCCTTCCCATATTAAATCACCAAACCCAGACACTATTGTGGATGCTGGCAAGTGCTGGCTGACAGGAGCCTGATATAGCTGTTTCCTGAGAGGCTCTGCCAGTGCCTGACTAATACCGAAGTAGAGGCTCACAGCCATCCATTGGACTGAGCACAGGGTCCCCAATGAAGGAGCTAGAGAAAGGACCCAAGGAGCTGAAGGTGTTTATAGCCCCTTAGGAGGAACAAGAATATGAACTAACTAGTACCTCCAGAATAAACCACCCACCCCAGGGACTCCCAGGGACTAAACCACCAACCAAAGAGTACACATGGTGGGACATATGGCTCTAGCTGCATATGTAGCAAAGGATGGCCTAGTCAGTTATCAATGGGAGGAGAGGCCCTTGGTCCTGTGAAGGCTGTATGCCCCAGTGTATGAGAATGTCAAGGCCAGGAATTGGGTGAGAGTGGGTTTGTGATCAGGGGGAGTGGGGAGAGAATAATGGTTTTTTTCAGAGGGGAAACCAGGCAAGGGGATATCATTTGAAATGTAAATAACGAAAATAGCTGATAAAAAGTAAATTCTGAAAAAGCTCATTTCACTTGTCTCTATAGTATATAGTTATAATGCATTAAATTATTTCTGCAACAGACATGACAAGTTTGAGAGAAGTTCTAAGAGCTTCTTCTTGTGTGTTACATACTCACTATATAATTCTCTCACACCACTCCCACCTCTTGACATATGTTGTCCCTCAAGATTTTATGGTGGTGATTTTTCTGCAATTATACACTATCTTATTTTAGCTTTCCTGTCACAATTAGAATTTCCTGCAAATGCACATTTGATGCTTTAGCTTGACTGATAGTTATATTTAAGAGCTTAAGAACCTTATCAATTCTGAAGTTCTACTTTTATCACAAACTCTATGTTGGTTTGTTTGTAGCTCCCTTAAGCCAATTTCCTGTTTGATATAACTTCATTACTCTCTGATAGATTAGCAGAACACCATGTCAGCAAACCTTACGTGTTGCTTTTACTCAGATCTGAGCAACAGCTGTTGATCTGTTAACACAGACAACTGTGTGCCCTGTGTGACTCCAGAGCCTACTACAGCATTTGTCTTCTGTGTAGCATTGACTCCCTACCCTTTGGAGATTCAACTGACAAAATCCCATAAGGTAAAAAGTCAAGTTTCAGAATGATGATAATTTCAAAACATTGCACTTCCCCTTCCCCGGCCCAGTGCATTGAAACCATCTGGCTATCTGCTTGCTTCTGTTCTTTTTAAAGATTATGCTCAAACATAGCCTCAGAGGGTGTGTAGCTGGGCAACTATTTTCATTTCTTATTTACATCTCAGGAAATAAATGGCTCTTACTGTGTTATGATTACCAAAATGTTAGCACATGATATGACTATGGTTACTTTCAAGTATCCTAAGGTTGAGGCCAGGCAATTGATGGGTGGATTAACTCTTTGCCTTTATCAATACTGCATAAATGTTGCCACTTAACTCAACTTCATTTTAGAGTTGGTCACATAAAATTCTGTGCTTAGAATTTGAAAGAAAAACTATCTTCAGTTACAGACAAAAACACAGTTTGAATAAGCTAATTCAACTATAGATATAATTAATATTAGAAACTTCTAAAATGTAAAAGCAAACATCTAATAAAATTAATTTTAATAAGAAAAAATTGCTCATTAATTTTTCTCTTTTATTCCCCTTATTTTATTTGTCACTCATCATTCTTAGGCTGCCATTTCAGTGGCCATTAGTATACCTGTACAAAAAATTAATCATTTTTTATTATTACTTATTTTATCTTATCTTTGAGACATGGTTTTTCTATGTATTTTTGATTGGCAGAGAACTGTGTGGCACAGCCTGACTTTGAATTTCCTGCATTTCTCCTGCTTCAGGCTCCCAGATACAATTATAGAATCTGCTCAAGGATTTTGCCACACTAATCTACAGTGCTGAAATTTACTTTCTATTCCACAAAATAAAGGATATTTGTATTTTAGAATTTTGTCTAACACTGTTCTCTCTCATTCATTGAAAATTAAAATACAAAAATTTGTGTATATACATATGTGTCTGTTTGTATAAAAACAAATAAATGTGCTTGCCATGTTGACTAAAGATAATACAGTTATCAGGAGAAATTCAAACTTTACCTCAAAGTTCTCTGCTCTAATAGAAGAGACAAATTAAAAACATAGAGAGGAATAGAACAATAAGAATAATAAAAATGTTGATAAGCATTAAAAATAACTTATAATGTTATAGTCTAGTATGTGATGTTAATTTTATTGCTTGTTTCTATTAAATGTGTACTCAGGGTCCAGCTTGATAAAGGGGTCGTCTGTGGTAGTAGAGACCATCTGAGCATCAAAAAAAAACAGAACAAACACACCAACCAAATAATATAAGTAAGATATAAATATTGTGAGCAAGTGGTAAGAACATAGCATCAGTGTGGAGCTCTGAAAAGGCAACAACACTAAGAGGCTATTCTGGGAAGAAATTTTCATTCCCATTTAATTGGAAGGCATTACAAACTTGATCTATAGCTTGCCCTACTTTACTTAATACCCAATTAATCTGAAGAGGTCAAATTCTAAGCATTCAGTCATGTGAGGTTGACAATTGTAAACAGCATTGTAACCACTGTACAAACTGAAATATAGATGATTATGGAAAAATAGCAAAAACTTTTAGAGCATCTTGAAGAGAGACAAGGATTTACATAATTATAGAAATGATGTGCAGACAGTAATTTTGATAGAATTTGACAAATAACAAAAACATTAACAAAAGGTAGGGCACCCAACTAACTTCAATATCATCTTTAACCAGTGAGCCAACCATAGCAATCCCCAGAACGTAGATTAGATGCATAAGTTGTCAGAGAGATAAGAAGAATTCTGGGAAAAAATATTTAGCAACTTATTTAATCAAGAAAGCAGACATGTGGGGCCTGGAGAGATGGCTCAGAGATAAGAGCACTGGTTGCTTTTTTCCAAGACCAATCATCCACATGGTGGCTCCCAACCATCTAGTCCTAGGAATCAAAAGCCCTTTTCTGGCTTCCACAAGCACTGGATACATGTGGTATAAAGATATACATGCAGGCAAAATTACTCATATGCATGAAATAATTATTTAAAAATTTAAAAAATAGATATGTTTCAGGAATTGAATGAATATAAACAAGAAAATACTGATTATATTGATGTTGCTAAGGTGCAGATTGCCTATTTAACTACTATTATCTACTAAGTCTCTTCCTGCTCTTTATATACCACCTATCCATGTGTACTTACCAGGTTTTGGTAAAGCAAATAAGTTGTGGCTATGAAACTTTACTTTGAAATACACATATCCTTTTGAAAAATCTGTGTTTGTGAGTTTTTAATCCAGTGAACCTGGTCTTATCTCTTTTTCTCATAACAATCCCTATGTTTCAGGACGACTTATCTGAACAAAGTCCTATTGAAAGAACTGACTGCAAGTTCTACCTCCAACATCTTCAAGCACTCCAAGATTAGCCAACTTTCATTTCCTGGTACCCAGCCAGAATGTATTTTCATTAGTTTCAATCTTGAATAGAAACTATAAATGTGCCACCTTCTTTGTAGGTACAATTTTCTTCCTGAGGACATATATTAGAGTCAACATTGAAAGTTCTCTTCATATCCCAGAAGAAAGGTCTCTGGCCAATTGCAGATATTTGCCCAAATATTTCTATGCCACTGTGACAGGGCACAGAGAAAAGAGAATAATTTTTAAAGGTTTTTGATTCTTCAGATTTCAAAATTAAGCCTCCTTCTACACTGACAGTACTTCAGAGAACATACAAATTGTAGTAAATTTTATCTAAGTGTTTGGGCAAGAATTCAGTCAAGAATTAAAAAATGTGTAATCTTGAGCTTTTTATGTGGCCAAACTTAATTATATGGTATGTACAAGCATTCAGTTTTATGAAGGTGAAAATAGGATACCTTGCAATAAAGTGAACATTGGCATCAAAGTGTTCAAATTTTCAGGTTTAATGTACTTCAAAATAGCTTTATTTATATCATCACTCAACTACAAAAAGTCAAATTCATCTAGGAATTAATAGCTAGTATTTAGAATAGTGACACAAGGCACCCCTTTACTATTTCAAAGTCGTGGATAATAAAGGGGTATATGAATGAACTTGTGAGATTTATTTGGTGACAGAAGCCTCTTCTCAAGTGGTCCTTAGGATGAAGACACATACATCATTTAAGGCCTGAGATTGAGAGAATAGGGACACTAATTTACAAAAAGTGAAATTTGCTTTTCAGCTGTCTGGTCTTCTTCCATCTCTTTGTCTTATATGTTATATTATGAGTTCCCCTTATCTTCAGAAGTATATAAAATAATCCTTAGAAAGAACAAAAGTGCCACCTTTGTAAGATTCAAAATATTATACAATAACAAATACAGTCAGTATCTAAGATACTATATGCAAATTTCATAGCAGGTTGCATAAGAGATTATTTAATGATACACAGTTGGATGTAACTAACCAAATTCCTGTAGATTTCTTGATTATCCAGTGTCCTCAATTGATGCAGACAGCCAAATCAAAGTTTCAGGCCAAATAAATTTATTTAGAAGCCTCACTGCATCACTGAAATTAAGAGGATTAAGCAGGTAATTGGTAAAGCTATGTTTCTGTTTGTGTGTTATGAAATGGATTTGGGTGACACTGTTTTCCCAGGTGTATATCAGACACAGCTGGGCTGCCATCTGTGGGCCTTGTCACTTTGTTATTTGGGTTACAGAAGCACCAACTTTCTTTGATTTTCTTTTCTTTTCTTTTTTTTGAAGATGTATACTATTTTTAAAAATAAAAGGATATATGCATTCCTACTTTGATAATTCTGAGATTTTGGAAAACATTGCTAACATTTTTAGATTTTTAGTATCTTTTTTGTTTGTTTGTTTTGTTTTTTTCAAGACAGGGTTTCTCTGTGTAGCCTTGGCTCCCAAGTGCTGGGATTAAAGGTGTGTGCCACTATGCCTGGCTGATTTTAGTATCTTAACCTATACAAGGGAAGAGGTAGATGATTCTGCTCACATGATTATGCTGTTGTGAACATTATATATGTCATCTATGAAAAACCTTTAGCATACTGATATGTATGCAGTCACTATCCATTGGGCACTGTTATGTGTGTGGCTAACTCTTTAAGGGATAGTCAAGCACCCTGTGAAATGGAGCTTTAATATGAATTCCTGAATCCCCGGTGGGTAAAAGATAGTGACTTGAAAGACCTATAGAACTGGTCTCCATTAAAACTTTTTGTGAAACAGAATTTAGCTAGTACAGGAAAATCAGTTAATAGTTTTTAAATTAAGCTAAAAATTCACATTGCTTAGCTTGAGCTCTTCACCGCTAAAATATTTACCTTACCAACAAAAAAAGATAAATATGTCCATGCAAGCAGCCCTGTGAATAAATAAAATAATTCTGCATGTTTTTATTTTTATAATTGTATCCAACAGATATTGTACCGTTGTTTTCCAATTGTTTTCTTGAATTTTTTTTTATTTTCTGACAATTTTATTATTAATTGTAGTATATTCTTATTACTTTGAGAAATTCATACTTGTGTGTTCAATGCAGGTTTATAGATATGCATACATAGATGCATGCATATATGCACACATATACATGATGATAATGATTATTTCAGCCGGGCAGTGGTGGCGCACACCTTTAATCCCAGCACTTGGGAGGCAGAGGCAGGCGAATTTCTGAGTTTGAGGCCAGCCTGGTCTACAGAGTGAGTTCCAGGACAGCCAGAGATAAACAGAGAAACCCTATCTTGAAAAAACCAAAAAAAAAAAAAAGAAAGAAAGAAAGATTATTTCAAATGTGCACATGGTAAAAGCATGAACATATATACCACAGATGTATTTTCAATCATGACTTATTCCTCAATAATAGATAGTCAATTTTAGCAGACGTTAAAAATAAATTAGCAGTCCCTACTGGACATATTGTAGAGGAGTATACTGATTAAATACCTAGTAAATTTTTCATTTTGTTATCAGAGTACAAAGTTTAGACAAATATCTAATTTTATAATTGTTTCATATTTTTAATGCTAGTCATTACACCCAAAATCATCCACATGCTAGACACTCATTGTACTCATGAACTAATTCTTAGGTATTTAGAGTACAAAATTCTAGTATGAACTTTCAAATACATTGGCCAAAAGTTCTGTGAGGATCTTTTTTGCCCTTATTTTCATTTACTCAGAGATGTTTGACAGAGACATAATTCACTCTGAACATGACTTTCAAGAACTGCATCCAGTCCTTCAATGTATGCATGAAATTCATCTAACGTACCTATCAACAAAATCAGGAAATGCTTGGTTATTAGAATATCTTAATTTTACTTATAATTTTTTACTTTTTAGCTTCTCATTATATTGAAATTTTATATCCAAGTCCTGAGTGTAAAATTGCTCATGGCTTTCAGACTTACAGAGAAGGATAGCCATTCCCTTCTTGAAACATAACTTTGTTTATCTATTAAGGGGGGCCGTCCAGCAGTCCCTCTCTCCGTTGGTGTTCTCGAACTGAGATAATTGAGTACCTGTGGAAATAAGCAGGTGAGGGAGGAGTCAAAGAAACCACACCAAGAAGATTTATCAAGGTGTGTCTTTACTAGAGAAAAAAATGGGTTTATATGGCACAGGCAGGATCGAAACTGAAACAATTCTTGGTTTTTAGCATAGGCGTGATAGCAGGAAAGCAGCACACTAGTCTGTATACAAAACAACACTTCAAATGGAGAAGCAGGCTGAGTTTCATTTAGTTTCAGTTCTTTTGATGTTCCTAGCTGCAAAGTCCGCATTTGATCTCAGGGGCCGCCCCCTGTGTTTCATGCCACAGGGGGGTGCTCTCAGCCCTGGGCCTGTCACAGCTTTCTTTCCCTTCCGGAACCCTCAATGGGGCAGAGGGGCAGGATACCACAATCTATGTTGTTTTTTTTTCACAAATTTTTCTGACCTTGACTAATAGAAAGACTGATTATTATTATTATTATTATTATTATTATTATTATTACTATTATTACTATTATTATTACTATGATGATGATGATGATGATGATGATGATGATGATGATGATGATGATGATGATGATGTTCTCCTAGTGATTCTTCGTGATTAGGTCTGCCTTTTCTGATGCGTCTTTATAAGACCTATGGAAAAGCTAACCTTCTTGTCAGTTAGTCACATGTAAATATACAAAACTTGTCTTTCATTGTTTTGTTTTCAACATGGCTTTTTTTTCCTATGGAATATATTTAAAAAGCATACATAGGACTTCTGACAGATTCTTAATCACTTTTGATGTTTATAATGAAGATTAATTTGTATATTAATATCAGTTTGGCTAGTATTTTACCCAAATTGTCAAGCATTATGAACAGTTTGAGAGATTAAAATAATCAAGAAAGAATACAGAATTTTTCAAATCTAATTTTGAACAAAAAACTTGAATTATTCTTTGTGAAATAATAACAAAATATTTAGCCTTTAAATAATTACCTTTTTAAATTTTTATTTTTTTTTTTAACTATTCACTTTACATCCTGCTTGCTGCCCCCGCTCCTGGTCACCCCCTCCCACAATCTTTTCCCATCCCCCACGCTGTTCTCTGAGCAGGTGGACCCCCTGGATATTACCTCACTCTCGCACTTGAAGTCTCTGAGACGCTAGGTTCTTCCTCTCCCACTAAGGTCAGACAAGGCAGAGCAACTAGAAGAGCATATCATACATACAGGTTGTGGACTCCTTCCCCCAACCTTGTTGCTTGGGAGTGACTTGGTTCTGTAAGCAGCCCCGACAGGGTGTAAGCTGGAGTTGAGCACCTGCTGTGTGGAGGAGTCCTGACTGCTGCTCCTTAGATCATAGACTTAGCAAGTCTCATACTTATGTTAAAGGTTTACCGGATCTTCCTTTCAAGATCTCCTTCTGGTCTGGCGTTAATGGATTTTCTCCTGTTTATGTTATATGGGCAAGTGTCGAATTCCTCTGGGTCTGATTCCCAAGCCTAACTATAAATACTGAGTGAATTACAGTAAAGCTCTCTCTTATCACTTCTACCTGGCGTCTGTGTCTTTCCTTACTAACTGCTTGCTCCCACAGATAATTGTTCGTCTCAGTCCTAGAGCACCCACCGGGAGACAACAACAGGTAACAGCTTTGGGGATAGCCCCCACTCCAGTTTAGTCAATTATTTTTAATTAGAAGCATGTAAATGTGCAATTCCAAATATTCCTGAATTGTCATGTCACTGACAATGTAACTCTAAACACAGTGGTCAACTGAAGTTAAAGATAGGAACAAAAGAAGAATGGAATTGTGTCTCCTGAAGGAAATGTTCTGTTTTTGTTTCTGTTTTCCACATAAGAAGAGTTTATATCACAGAAATTGCTAATAAATATGTTTCAGGGCACATAGAATTATCTATGGCCGTTGCATGCTAGCAATCTGTAGCTCAGTTAAGGTCATAATTTGGCATGTAGTGTTCTGTGTTTTCTACCACAGCTGAGGTTCACCCCTATTTTCTGTTCCATGCTTATTGGGGATCATGTTTATTTGCACCGTCTTAACACATTCCTACTTAGTATTGCTTAGAATTTAAGTAAAATATAGCTTCTGACTGAATTTGGTACAAATGAATAAAGAACATAGGCACAGTGTTAGCATTTGAAGGCTTCAGAACAGTCTCCCCATTGCTATGGACTAATTCAGTTCATAGCTCTTGTAAGGCTTGAGTGGAATATCTTCTGATGAAGCATTTCTAAGCCACTCCACATCTATCTTGCCATCCATTAGATAGCCCTGTTTGTGTCATGGTATATAGCTCACAACTGGCACGGAGAATCCAGAAACAAGATAGAAGCAGCAGGAGTGAAAACATACTCATGTATACCAATTATAACAGCTATAATGCTATAGAAAAATAAAACAATCAGCAAGGAAAAATAGAGAGCAAACAAGAAAAATATTACCCAGTACTTTTAGGAAGGGAAGAAGGTGAGAACTTTTACTTATAAATTAATACAAACTCCTTAGAAAAGGATTTGACCAAAAGCACGGTAGCTAAATCTTTCTATTCCACATAACCATCCATCCAGCTAACCTACATGGTAACGAAATACAAATCTTACAACAGCAAGAACACAATATGAACAATAGTTTCAAGCTAACAACTACTCATATCACCATAAGAATGGGATGGATAGTTTGTGATGCAGTTACCCTTCGAAGTTCTACATGGAAATGAGGACGAATATGATTGTGACACATGATACAGATGAAGGTGAGCAAGAATGTGGACCAAAGCAGACAGGAGAGAAGAGAATGGCATAGAATTTATGTAAATAATATCCGAGAGTACATATTTGTTCATGGATTTATCATTCATTATCGTTTCACATATATAGAATGTGGGACTGAGGGATAGGAATAAATGGAAGAGACATGAGTCAATTTGAAGGTAAACAGCCTTTTATTTAAAAGAGAGTGCCTTGTAAAAATAGGGTCTGTTTGAAATTTTGACAGTCTATTATGATTTGTGATCTGAAAGCAACCCCTACACATTCATGGTCCCTTGCATTTAAAGTCATTAGATCCATTTTTACTTCAAAATGTATTTGGTGAATTTTTATTTACTTGTTTTTATTTGTGTTATTATGTCTCAGATTTGAAGCTTTAGCTCCCTTCTTTATTTGTTTTCTCATAAGGTATACATTTCTCTCTACAATGTGGGTTTCATGTGTAACCCCTGTCTACCTCTTACACTCCTTGCTCCCAGGCCTTTGGCTCTCTGGGCAGGCAGCCTATTTCTCCATTTTCCCACCCCTGTGAATCAGCACACCTCCAATCCTCCTGCCTTCTATTGTCATTGAGGAGTACAGCTTTCAGAGGGCACCATGTTGGCAGCCTTTAGTGCTTCTCCCTTTGGGTTTGGCAATCTCATTCCTGTGACAGCCTCAGGGTCTGCCAAGCCTGGGTCTTTTCCAGCCCCTCTCCTGGGAAAGGTTTCCTCCCCCACATTGTCCTGAGGGTTTGTATTATTATGATTATGGGTAATGGGCTTTTCATCCATCAGCTGCCAAAAGCTCATGCTACATTTTATCCCCACTGTCTTTTAATTCTCACTTTTTAACTGAAAGCAAAGCAAAACAAACAAGAGGTTTATAATCACCTCAATTTAACATTCAGAGTGATGGGGGTGGGGAAGGAGAAAAAAAAAAGAAAAAGAGAACTTGGCAGCATCTGAGTGCTATTAAAAAGCTCAGCTGCCTGTTGGCTTTCCCTCTTTGTTCTATTTTTCACTTTACCCCCTTCCACAGCCCGCCCTCCCCCTTACACCTTCTTGCAGCCTGAGAACTATCCATGTGGTGATAGCTTTCAACCCCTCACCCACGCCATTTAACCATGGGTTTTAACCTCTGGTTTATAGCAGCTTGGTGTACTATTAAATCAGTAGTCTTGTCGCAGCACCAGAGAAAGACTTGGAGAGCTATTAAATTCAAAATAATTGTTTTGGAAATCATGATTGCATGCTGTACCCACTAGTGCAGTCATAGTTAAGAGAACATTAATCTGTTTTTCCTTTGAAACCAACTGTTTTGCAAAACTTTGCAGCTTGGCATTTTCCATTATCCAGGCCTAGCACTAGATAAGACTTTCCAGTAAGAGAAGTTATAAAGTGTTCCTCATATACAAAAAGAGTCAACAAAATATGCATTCAAATGTATATGGAAATGGAGTCCTAAAACGGGCTTTGTGTGTGTCTATCTTGCCTGCAGCAAACTATCAGAGGCACCGTTTAATAGAAAATGCCTTGGCAAGTGACACAAATTTAGGTAAAAGATACCTTAGAAGTGGAAAAGAAGAATTATTGTAGCTGGATTCCAATATGAAGATGACAATATCTGTTTTTTGGAATTTACTCCATTTTGCATGACCTCTATTTTGCTGTGTTAGCTTTAGAATATTTTTTTAAACAGATTCCATGTACCAGAAAAGTGGAATACCACTACTGAGATTAAGTTACTACAAAGAGATTAAGTTATAAACTTGGCTCCTATTTTGGGTAGCATCTCATGGATTTACTTGAACTTAGGGAAACCTGTTAGGGTTGGTCTGGTGTTGTTACATATTCAAATGCTAATTTTTGTACCCCAAGATCTGGTTGCCCCAAGACAAGAGGATTCTCCAATACACCAGCATTTGTTGTGCAAACTTGCTTTCCAAGTTCATTGATCACTAAAAGTCTAAAGCTTGTGATTGGATAGTAGAGAGATGAAGACGGGACTTCCTGGGAGAGAGAAAGGAATTCTGGAAATAAGACACCTTTCACCAGGGAATAAGAGAGGAGACAGACTTGACTAAGCACCTGGAAGGTATAGCGAGCCATGTAGCTGGATGAGCCCAGGTGGTCAGGTTAATTTAGATGAGCTAGTTGAGAGACTGCCCAGCTAAGACCTAAGCTTTGAAATATCAACAAGTTCTCTATGTGCTTATTGGGAGAACTAGCTGGTTAAGGAATAACTGCCACTGTAGTACAAGGAAGTGTTTGGGAACCCCCAAAGACCAATTAAGAGACAGGTCTGATACAATCACACAAGGCTTTTTATTTACAAACTCAAGTTTAGTCTTAACTCACTGCCAACCCACAGGACAGTTTTGGTGGAGAAAAAGCCCGAACACTCATCGGGACAAGGTTTTATAGAAAATGGCAAGCGAGGGGTGAGTGTTTCTAGACTGGCAAGCATCTAACTGGGGGCTACTGTGGCCCTTACTATAATTGGCTGCTGCTGGAAGCCAAACCATAAACTTACGTTTTTGTCCTGACTAGTGGTTGTTATGTAGTGAAGTGTCATGGTGGGCTTATAACCTGGGAGTGCAGATTTGTTGAGAAATAACCTGGAAACTGGTGCTAGATGCAGCTGTTGTTAGGGTGTAAACTGGATACTGGTGTTAGACATGATATTAGGTATTGGCCTGTTAGTTTACTTGAATTCAACCTTAGCTCAGGTTCTCTAAGATGGAGGCTGAACCCAAAATATTTTATATCTCACCACCATATTAATTTTCATCATTAAATAAAATATATGGAATATTAATAACATTTTTACTGAAATCAGTTACCATATTGTGAGTTGCCCTATAGAAAGACCATGAAAGAATTAAGTATATTCCCAAGGCTAGAGAAAGGAGAGGGTGAGGTCTCCTCACTTTACTCTGAAGAATTGAGTGTGGACAATAGAAAAATTAATGAACTGTACTTGGAACTGTATCTGTCTCAATGGGGTTTTCAGAAGGTGGATGACAACTAAATATTCAGACATTAGCCTTCTCAGACACCTAAAGCCAGAGAACTCTGTTAAGCCTCACCGATCCTGATTCACAGAAACAAGGAGGCCATTGTATGCTCATTGTTATAAGCCACTAAGGCTTACCATGATGTATCACATATCCAAATGGATAATCATGATAATTGTAATAATAAAAATTGTTGATTCTTTTCATAACTTGTGTGTTAATATTCTTTTCAAAGGATATTATTTAATTTTTATCTTCAAGCAACCATACATTGCAATTTTCACTTGTTCTCAGATTAAAAATAAATAACACAGAAGGCTTGAAAATGTTACTCAGAGTGCCATTCTTCCCTGAAATTGCAGGCAGTAGGTATGGGTAGCATCAGAAGCCTAAATGACAAGGCTGAGCCTCATGTTATGCTGGTAGGGAAGTGCTTTGCAAACTGTAAACTGTATTACAAATCTATGTTAAAAATGACAAAAAAACACTGGAACTCCATCAACAGAGCTTGGAGTTTACAATATAATATCCTGAAACTATTGTTAGTGTAAATGTCTTGAAGAATGCATTATGCTCAATTCCATCAAATCCTAGTACACACAGTGAAGGGAAGATCTCATCTGAAGATAAGAGTCAAGAGCAAGGAGAGTAGATAAAATAGGATGAGATGCAAATAAAGCTGCAAGAAATCTGGGAAGCTCGGGACACAACTCCCATATTAGCGACAGACAGACAGATTTAAAACATTTCCTAGCAACAGCTCTGCTGAAAGGATGTCATGAATATTCAGAAATGAAAATATGAATTAACAAATGACTGAATTGCATTCTTATGAGGAAGGAATTTGGGGGTGATGCTTTCAATATACTATTGCTCTCTCTCTCTCTCTCTTTTTCTCTCTCTCTCTCCCTCCCTACTCTTTCTCTCTTACACTCTGACACATTATATACACATATACTTCGAACATAGTAACATGGAAACCAAACATTGATTTCAAGAGGTTATGGATCTATAATGAACCATAGGAATGTAATACATTAATTTCTTTTATACAAAGTGGCTCATATTGTTCTCAGTAATACATTTCATAAATGTAGTTTTAATAATCACCATGGCAACCAAAACTATAAATCTTTCTTTGTGTAGTCTCTCCACGTAGTGTGTTAAATGTACTTAATTGTTATAACACACAGAGTTTTGATTGTTTGAATCTGTCTTAGTATCTTAGACTTCTTTAGGGAATGGAATTCATTCTTCGGAGATAGAGAACAATAGCCACTCCCATTAATGCCATAACAAATAAACATGAAAATTAGCAAACAGTACACATTTATTATCTTATTGCTAAAGAGATTTGCTATCTACAAAGTGTCAACTTAGCTACCTTCTTTGTGGAAGCACATGGGACGAACTGACAACTTTCCTGGCTCCTAGAGACCTCCAGGTCTCTCCTGCTCTCTTGGCTTGTGAGACTTTTCCGTCTTCACAGTTGCTCAGTGTATCCAAATGTCTGTCATCCCTGCTTCCTCATCATCTCTTGCCTTTAACTTCTTGTCTCCCATTTCTAAGGTCCCCTGTGAGCTCATCAGGTTCTGAAAAATACAGAATCATGTTTCCATATTTTAAAACCCTGATCTTATAAAAGCTGCAAGGTCCATTTTGTAGGGAAGTTTACATTACTCAGGTTCTAGCTTTGGGGATTTTTTTTCTATATAGGCTCTATTTTGATTTGGAAAAAACCCATAAAATATGAACAAGAATCCAGGCTGTATATGAACCCATAGGTGTTTACTTAGCATAAAATGAAAACTGAAAAATGTTCCTATCTGATTCTTCACTATAATGACAGGGATTTTACTCATTCAGCATTGTAAACATGAATACCAGGTTCATCTGTAAAGTCCATACCACAACTTTACACATACAATTTTTTTGGGAGGGCAGGGTCAAAAAGCATAATACATATCATTCTATTAATTCTGCTGTGAATGGAGGCTAGCTATATATGTGGCATCAGTAGCCGATATGGGGAATGAATTCTCTCAATGCCATCTAAAGGTTCTGGTTGGATTTCGAAAACTGCTATTTTTGTATGGACTTGGTATCCAGTGGACAATTTAACTTAAGACAAATGAAAAATCTGATGTAAGAAAATACAGCTAATTTGTGTTGTAAGTGGAAAGGCCAAGTAGTAAAAGGAATATTTTCATTCCAGGTTGGGAAACTGAATTCCCTGAAATAACAGGTTCTTAACTAGTCAAAATAGCCAGTAGAATTTCCATATTTTCCTACGAGTTTCCCCACTGAATAGTTTTGTGAATACATATACATGGTAAATAGTAGCAAAAGACTATATCTGAATTCAGTTTTCTCCCTCCAAATTAATAATCTTATGGATTAAGTGATTATTTATATAATTTACATTTTATTAACAAACTAGGTTGCTTAGTTTTCTCACTACTGTGGCAAAATATCCAGCATGTGTAACTTTTGACTCACAGTTTAGACGTTCCAATCCATCCAGGCAGGGAGACATGGTCACTGTAGCAGCAAGAACTGGAGTGATGGGAGCTTACAGTGAAATCCCTGTCCGCAGATTATTTGGGTTGCAACGGGAGACAAATAACATTTTCAATGCCTGTTTCTTTTACCTAAACAGTGGACTCAAGAAATCTATAACTTCCCAGAGCAATGCCAGTGGCTGGGGATAAGATATGAAAACATATTCACTATCCTGTTAGGGACATTGCTATACTACTGTCCTCTCCCTCCACCCCTGTTTCTTCCAACTTTTCTCCTTCCCTCCTTCCCACTTCTTTGTATTTGTTAGCAAGAAAGGTAGCAGTTATCAGCCAGAAAAGACTTACAAAAATAAAGTGGAATAAAACGAGTACCATTATTTCCTCGGTGTGGCTTCATTGTTACAAACAAAATATTAATAATAATATATTAGAGACTCAAAGCAGAATAAAAAGTCTCAGAAAACCATTTCCCTCATTTTGATGCTTTCCATTAAAATATAGAAAATCAGATAATCTAGAGAGTCCCACATTCTGCCACTTATCTGCATGTTACCCAAAGCTAGCTAATTAATATCTTGAGACTTCATATTTTTCCTCTGTGCTGAAATTTGCAATTTCACCAGGAAATGCAGGTGACTCACACAGATTACTGCTTGGAGTGCTTTTGGCCAGAGTTCACGCTGTTTAAAAACAACAACATGAAAAGTACCCACTCTGCCTTATTTTAAATTTAAATCAGAGAATGCTAGTTTGATTATAGAATATTCTTAAAAACCTGAAAACAGTCACTCTCCTACATTTAAATTAACCCATTTTAAAGGCATTTAATCAGAGCTCTATTGACTGGCAATGACTTGAGGAACCTCCTACAAAGAGTTGTATGTTTGCTTGACAGTAAAGAATAACAACCAGTAAAAACATATCTTATATTCTCATAAAAGATACATGTATTTAGACAGGAAATGGAAATTTTAAATTCTGTCACCTCTGAACAGCAATTCCATCAACTTTCTTATGGTTTCTCCCATATGTCAGAGTGTCATTTCTGTGGCAATCCACTACAGTGGAAAAAGTATGTCCAACTCATACCTTACAGAAGTCTCCAATTTGTCTCCTACGTCTAGTTATAAGCTATTCATTTACTTACTAATCTTATACACCAGACATTTTGTAACTACAAATATTATCACAGATTTCATTATTCAGTATTGTACATTTTTACTTTTGGCTCATCTTCTGTTGTCTTCTGAGCATAGCCACTCATCAGCTCTAAGAAAAGAGAAATGCCATGTCATCTGAGGTGATGCAAAAAGAAAAGTTGTCTGATCTTTCAAAATCAGCTCTGTGAATACAATATAATTTATTTTGAGCATTATTTTCTGACATCCAGTATGATACCTAGTACGAGATTTTGTAGTTGACCATCTACTCTTTAAGCTATTGGTTGACTTTTAAAATATATTTATTGTCATTTCACAAAGTTTTTCATTTGAATATAAAAACTACAGATGACTTAATGAATAAGTAAGTATCTTTTAAGTTATTCAATTTTGATATTTGGGCATGAGTGATAAACATCAAAAAACATGCCTTTTATGCAGGGAAAAGTTCTAGTCTGGTTAAAATACAGTCTCATGATCTCTTTCATGGTATTGTAAACAATGCTTTACTTCCTCAGACTCCTCTCAGAACCTAACACATATATTTAACTTTTTACAATTAACATGGCAATTGGTAGCTAACCTTCACCTTTCTGGTTTCCTTAGGACTAACTAGAGAGACTGATCCACAGCTTCCAACTTCCCCAAGCAGATTTCACATCTAACAATGGGCCATCACCGTGTTACCAAAAACTATCTTCTTTGCCAGTCCTTATTACAGCTCTGATGGATTATTCAGCGTAACAGTTACCTTGCATTGATAATCAGGACTTTTTCATATTTGAAGTAAACCCAATATTTCCCCTTGAGACAATGAAGCTTTTACTTCCCTTATCATTTTATAGGTGATAACTCCAACAATATTCTCTAAACAAAGTCTGATAAGCAAATACTTATTATGGTCCAAACCCCTCCCCTGAAGAGCTTTAGCCATTTTCTTCCATGCCTGCCAGCTACTTCATTTGTTGCTGTAATATGCCTGCCAGTCATTGACACAGAGCAGGATTATGCTGTCCACGTCTATTGTTATGTTCTGAATGTTCTGAGGTTTGTTAATCTTAAGAAATTCCAATAGCTTTACATAGGAGCCATCAACTTAAATGTCAATATGAACTCTTAGGTCTAAAATGGCTTAGGGTCACTTCCTGTACCTGCATAGAAGCTCACTGTGGGTTTTGTAGGTATTTCTTTTTCCTTTCTAAGCTTGCTTTGAGAAACATTTAGGGTCAGAGTTTCAGCTCCCTGGATCTGAACAATTTCCCTAGTCTGACCATTATTAGGGTGTATGTTCAATAAACCATGCCTGTCTGACTGAGATTGTTTATGTAGTTTGGGTAGCAACTCCTAGACCCCAACATTACTAATTCAGAGATAGAGTGTTAAGAAGGAGTGTTTCTGGAATTCTTTTGAAAGTCTTTGCAGAGAAATTTAACTGAGGAGGAAGGAAAAACTTTAAATGTAGGTGGCACCTTCATATGGGATAAGATCCTGGACTGAGTACAAAGAAAACACGAAGTTTCTGAGGCACTCAATTGGTTTTTGGTTTTGTTTGGCTTTAATCTCTTAATGAATATTATGTATATTTGTATATGTATGTGTGAGTATGTGTGTGTATATTCTGTTTGCATGCATATGTGTGTACTTGATGTGTGTCTGAGTCTAATGAAGGTCAGAAGAGTATATTGCATTGTCTTGATCTTGACTTAGAGACAGCTGTGAGCTTCTATTTAGGTGTTAGGCATATAACATGGCTCTTATGGAACAGCAGTTAAGTGCTCTTATCTACTGTGCCACCTTTCCAGACTCCTCATCATGTTTTAATTACTGTGAGAAAAATTTAACTACTGTGAGAAAAATACTGTGTGAACAGGGAATGCAGCATATGAGTTTTGGAAGGATGACTTGCCAGTCATCTGGCAATAAAGGAGTACATCAATGTTTATCGATGGAGCAAAAGTTATTCTCACAAAAGTGGCCATGCAAGTATCAAGTATTTTAGTAGCTGCCAACTAGATTATCATGCTGCTTTGAGCAACTGAATGAGCTATGTTGATATTAACGAAAACTATGAGAAAGAGGCAAGTCTTAAAAGGGTGGAATTATGGGCATTGATAATCTTCAGTTCTTTAGAAAAAGTCAGTGAAAGATGTTAGTCACTGTTCTGAACTATAAATAAACAGAGAAAAGTTGTACAAGTATAGAGATTGTGCTTAAAAAGTCAGGGACAACTACACTATACAGAAAAATAGGTATACAAACAGAAGGGAATGGAGGTATTTAAGTCACACAATTACAACCAACAAAGACCATCTACAAAAGAAAAGACACAAAACAACTGCCTAGTATCTTGTGCGCTTTTCATGTTTGAGTCTCTATTATCTTCTAAAAGCTCTTGCTACAGCTAACCATTGGGAGAGTACTTGATAAGTCTGTAATCCGATTTATCATCAGTTCAATTCAATGGATGCTTTTTTAAAAGAAAAGTTGGTATATGAATGTCCCATTGGTTATGACTTGCTTCAGTCATATAATAAACAATCTTGCTGAAAATCTATCAGAATGACTGTTTAAGGCACAGATAGAGTCATAGGTTTTGCCTGAACTGAAGAACATGTGGAGTGTGTAGGTTTAAGAACTTTAGCTAATCCATGTGCTAATCCATATTCACTGACAAGAAACAACATCTCTATTTTACTCTAATTATCCTTACAACTTTGGCCTCTGAAACATAAGGTCCTAGCTTCCACAAGGAAAATACTACCATTGGTGTTCATCAAATTTCTATTGAAATACAAAATACTGCTTTGGTACCGGGTTTCATGACAAGAGAGTAGCACTCACTATGTAAGACAGGCACATTTGCAAGGAAAAATACTCTCATTCACCCAGAAAGGTGAAGTTGCACTGATGTCTGCAGTGGTCAAAATGGGCACAAAATTAGTACACCCAACTGTTTCAAGTGGGAGGTAGTTTGGACTACCTCATCCAATTGTGATAGTAATTGTACAATTAAATTATTTCTTCCCAGAAAGCACATAATGTATACAAATTGAACTCTCCCAAAGATATGGGTGTGGATAATGCCACCAGGAAAGTCAGCCAGGTCCATGGAAGTATTAAAGAAAGGAAACATAAACAGTTGTAGTTCTCATACCAGCTGTTGATAATTGACCACAGGTTATTAATTTTGATTGTCAACCTGACCGAGTTAAGAAACACGTAGGGTAATGCTAGGACATTCCTTCTACATTCTTGTGAGGGCTTTCATTCCAGAACAGTCTAATTGGTGAAAATAAAATCCCCAAGGTGGGAGGCACCATGATGTAGACTTAGATCTCTGGTTGGATACAAAGTGACAGGGATGAAAAGAAGCTGAGTTCTACTATTCAACATGCTAAGTTACCCAGTCTACCAATATATGAACAGCCCCTTGTCATTCTCCCCTCCCTTTGATGATGACCCTTAACCTCAACTGTGAGTGAAAAACAATCTCTTGATTTCCTTTCTGTAAGTTAACTGCTGACAGTAATAAACAACTGAGTTAATATATCTGCTAATCTTTACATTTTTCCCCTAAAGGAACTCCACATAGCCTGCATCTAGAAATTTGAAAGCACACGAACATGATCACTGGAATGTATTAATCAGAGTATATAGGGTGGTATATAATGAAAATAGGAATAGGTTATCAGATCCTTTTTCAGTAATGAAGTTATAGTTCTAAAACTTGATGTCAGTTCTCCATACTTATCTCTCTTTGGGTCACTACCTCACTCTAGGAATGTCCTTTCCCTTGATTCATTCTCTTTTTAGAAAGTGAGTAAATTATATATTAATTAATGTAGAGGTATTAGTGATGTCCTCATCTGAGAGAGCACAAGTCTACAATGTTATCACTGCTTCAGCAGACTTCATATGATGCCTACTGCCTTGTAAATTAGCCTACATTTAACTGTGTCCACTCCTGCTATCTTCTATGTCCTTCCACCTGGTAACCTTTGCTCAATGAACTTTCCTACAAATAGCCAGAACCAAATGTTATCTCTTTTAATTCTGCTTCCTGTGAAACTGTGGCACAATTACTCTTCTTCATATCAAGTTACTTATTGGCATTGGTTTGAATATGTTGGCCCAGGGAGTGGTACAATTTCAAGGTGTGGCCTTGTTGGAGTAGATATGGCACTGTGAGTGTGGGCTTTAAGAACCTCATCCTAGCTGCTTGTAAGTCAGTATTCTGCTAGCAGCCTTCAGATGAAGAAGTAGAACTCTTTGCTCCTTCTGTGTCATGCCTGCCTGGATGCTACCATGTTTCCTGCCTTGATGATAATGGACTGAACCTCTGAACCTGTAATCCAGCCACAATTAAATGTTGTCCTTATAAGAATTGCTTTGGTCATGGTATATGTTGACAGCAGTAAAACACTAAGACACTTATCCTTGTCCTTATACATAGACCATGCTCTTCACAGTCAGCTTTTGAATGATATCACCTTTGAAAGTTCATTCCTCAATTCTCTCTCTCAGGTGCTCCAATATTACTGAGGGTATTACATATAATAAACCATACAGATCAAAAGGTTCCAAGTTTTTACAATAAAGTCTTTCTGGTGACAATTTGCTAATCATTGGTTCAGACAATGATTTTTTTTTTTAATAGTCAGCTAGTATTTCCACAGATAGAAGTTTTTGTCTCAACATTCTGCTGCTTATTTTGTAATACTGTGATTATTTTTAACATATTTCTGACTCTGCAATTGAGTTAAAAATAATCCTTCAGATACTTTTTTCTTACCCTGTAACCAGAGAAACTACATCTATTATGTTTTTTCCACATAATAATATATTAACACCAATTTTGATAAAACCAAATAAAGTTGTATCTGTCTTGACTGTCTCCTTCCTCTACCAAGGTTTGATATGCTTAGAGAAAGACACATAGGGAAGAGAAATAATAAAATAGCCAATATGATTACAAGACCTATTAACATAAACCATCAGGTTTGACTTTCTGTTTGCTAAACTGTTTTAGACAAGATAAGTTCATTAAAATGCTTGGTAATTTCAAGTTATTTCATAATGTCATGAGTCTCAGATGATTCAGTCTGGTTGTTCTCCCAATTCCAGAATCAATGAGAATTTGCTGAAATTAAAGGGGAAGGTTTCCAAAGAACAGTGTGGGTGGTCTAGGCTAAGCTTTGTTCTTGAGTGTGGGAAGATCTCTCTGAATGTTGTTGAAGAATGCAGCAAGGGTAAAGTTTTAAGTGTTGTTCTTCAGATGACAAGAGTTAGAGTATGATGAAGAACATTAAAATGGTCTTTATTGTGAAGGTGTCTGTGTGGGGAGGAGCTAAGAAATGCATGGAAATGTGAACCTTGTACATCACTCATTTATGTTTTGTCATCTGTTGGCTTCTTTAGCTCTCAGCTATTGTTTGTTTTTATAGTTTGAGTATGATTTCACTAGTTTATGCACTATCATTATAATTAATGATTTTTTTAACTTTTAAATAAATTTTTAATTAATGATTTCTCCTTTCTCATATACTAACATATCTACATTACTAATAAATTTGTTTCTTTTGTTTTATTGTTCTTTGTGTTTCTTGTAGTCTTAATTTTTTTTTTGTAAAATATTTCCAAGAAAATGATGGCCCAGGTATCTTAAGGCATACCTTTATTGGACTATTTTGTCTTTTTCTTGAAGAGGCTACTCTCATATTACAACTTGAAACATCAACTTGTAGTTTTGTGGGGTTTTTTGTTTTTTTTTTGTTTTGTTTTGTTTTTTTGAGATTTTAAATTTGAGGTCCAGTTTGGCAGTGCTTACCTATCTAGCATTATTAAACTCAACTCTTGGGCTATCTATGAGATATTGAATACATCTAAACAAAGACTTTATGGAATTTACTGAAAGATTTTGAAATTGTATACATTTCAAATATGGCAACTTGTACATAGCCATCTTATTTATTCTCTTTGTACAGCTTCTATTTTAGTTAGGCTTCAACAATTCTTACCTAGAAAATTTCAATCTGCATTTTGATTTATGTTACTACATATTCACCATTATCATCTTTAGAAGAGTTAAAACCTCATGGTGTCTCATTAAGATATTTTTATTTTTTGTGATTACAATGTAATTATATCATTTCCCTTTTTTCTTTTCCCTCCAGACCTTACCCTCAGTCCCCTCCCTTGCTTATTTTTTTTTTAAATATGTGGCCTCTTTTTCTTATATTGTTGTTACATAATGTTACTAAACCAACATAACCCTCAGCAATACCCTAACATTTGTCAGTATATCCACAAATAAATCATTGTGGAAATTTCTCTTTGCAGAAGATGGATACCACTACAGAAACTTATAATGAATTAAAGGCAAAGTTGTGAAGCCCATTTCCAAGGGATACGTCTACAAATCAAGTCCTGCACCTTTGGCCCAGAGATCATTGTGGAAGAAGGGGTAGAAGAAAGACTATAAACTCTAGAAGACCAGGGCATTTGCTGTGAGACAGTCTTCTAGAAATTTCAGAAGCTACACCAATAATGTCTCACCATCATGTATGTATAAACATGACCTAAACAAGCTGGCAGCAATAGACATGCCCATGTTGGGCAAGGATCTATGGAAGCCTCATACCTAGACAAGGAACTACAGGCAACTAAAGAATGTGGAGAGCAGTAAAAACAGTCTTCCCCAGGAGAGTGCACAGCAATTATTATCCAACAAAGCATGGTCACCACACTGAAACCATACCTCCAGATTTCATCACATATTATTTATGTCTTCAAAAAGATTTGATCATCAATGTTACCAATTTATTTTTCTGATACCTTTCTTTCCTTTAGGAAAAGAATATCATTATATTGGCAAAGTGACAATGATTTCTTTTTCTCTTTCTTTCTCCTCTCTCTGTCTCTGTCTCTCTCCCTCTCTCCCTCTCTCTCTCTCTGTCTCTCTCCTCTCTTTCTTTCTTCCTTTCTTCCTTCCTTTCTTTCTTTCTTTCTTTCTTTCTTTCTTTCTTTCTTTCTTTCTTTCTTTCTTTCTTTCTTTCTTCCTTTCTTTGTCAGTAATGCCTTTGTCCTGTTTTTATGTACCCTAACTTCCCAGAATCTGAATCTTATTTCAAAACTCAGTGTATATATCATTTCTTCTAGACCATGAGTAGATTCTGCTGTCAGGCTCTGTGTTTCAGTAGTTGATGCTACATGGTGATCCAATATTCTCCAGTGTAGGTTAGAAAATCTTTTTGACTAAGGAAAAGTGCTATTTTCTGGAAGTCTTTATAGCATATGTTTTAAATTAGATGCTCATAATAAATACATTAGCAATTAGTGAGAAGAAAATAAATGTCATACGTGGTGGTACAAAGCCAGTCAGAAGTTTCAAGAATGCTTTGATTTGTACCTACTTTCCATAGCTTCAAACTCTCAATCCAGTTATCTCAGGGATACAAAGAATATCAATGTCAACAGCATGGGACAATTAATAAAATAGTATCTCAAAAAATAAACAAAAGATAAAAAATAAGGCTGAAGATCTAGCTCAAGGAGAGTATGTTTGCCTATCATGTGTGAGGTCTTAGGTCGAATTTACAATTTAAAATAAAATTAGGAAATTATTTCTTGTTGTCTTCAATACAGTATTTTAATATAACTTTTGATTTTTTTATGCCCTAGTCATTTTAAAACATGTATACTACATGATTACTACTGCCTGCTTCTGCCTGGGATGTTATCAAAACATTTTTGCCTGGAAATGCAGTAGTCTGCCTATCTACATAAAAAAATATAAGAATTTAAATTGCTTTGTTTGTAGGGGGTCTAACATTCTGAAAAGCTGGTTGAATCACATTGTATATAATCAGTTTATATAATGCTATAAGAACAAACATTGATTGCTTTGTGAATCTGTATTTCTCATACACGTAATGAATAAATAATAAGTCCTTTTATGTATTTTGATATACTCGCTGACTAAATTTGATTATGCTATTCTAGGTCTGTATGGGAAGTATTCTCAGAATGTCATTATTGTAATTGTTCATAAGTTCTGTTAAATGAAAGAAAACTGTTGTTGTAAAAACTAATTGGAGGTTTCTACTCCACCTTGGGACATTTAGTTCCTAAATAAAAGACAGAAAACCTTAATATTTATAATATTAATATAATGCACTAAGGCTGGGCAGATCTCAACCCTCTATGCTATCTTGTCTACTTCCTTGTAAATAACCCTGAGATATATCTTACCTTGTTCGGCCTGGGACACTCCTACTCCTTTTGGCCAGCCCTCACAGCTGTGTTCTCACAATTCAACTATACCATGGTGCCTTTCTCTTCCTTCTTCTCTCTACTTTCCTTCTGTGGTCACTGCCTCAAACTCTAAGCCTGACTGAAGCTGTGCCTGCCTCACTCTTACATAGCTATAGGTTGTAGACATTTTTTTTCAACCAAAACTTTTAAGTTAAGGAGCAAGTCTACATAGCAGAGCTTGGTGTGCATGAGGATTTCCTCATCCCTGAATATCTTGTCACTGGGGACAAGCAGATTTGGGAAGGTCAATATTTGGCATTACAATACATAGCAACAGACCAGACCACAGAAGGAAACAAACATTGTAAGTAGGAGACAAAGTATATAATAAATTGTGCTTAATCTTAGGAAGCAAGTCATTAAAATATAGTTTGAATTCACCTGCATAAATGAAAGTTTGTAATTAAAAATTTTCCCTTATCAAGGGAAAAATTTAAATGGCTGTTTCAATATTTAGTGAATTCTGTATCATCAAAGGTCCTCAAAAAACATGCCTTAATGGATGCTCAGAGGTTCTTTAGACCTATTCCAGTATTAAACTGTGTAGCTTTGACAAAGTTATTATATCACTTTCTGAGACATTTCATCAATGTTGACTTCTTCAAATAATCCAAGGGCAAAAATAATGTTCATGCAAAGAATAATTACCCATCAAATTAATGGGTAATAATTAAATACAAATATGTTATATAATTATTACTTTATTGTCATTTATTTTGTCTTATGCTCAATAAAATAAATGCTAGGAAATTTGAATTTGTTTTTGAAAATTTTTGCATTCTGATTTTATTTCCTTTTATACATTAATTTTATATGTTTTATAGGTAAGTACTATATGTAAGTACTATATGTACATCTTTCTTCATCTTCTTCTAACTCCTCCTATGTTTCTTCTTGGCCTTCTCAAATTAGTGATGTTTTATTATTTAATTATAGCTGGTTTTTGTATGTGTTATATGTTGAGTAATTTTCCAAATACAACATGGTGAGACCACTTAATGTTATTCATCTATATTTATACTTGATCACTTGAGATTGGCTAACCTACCAGGGGACTTGTTCCTGGAGAAGATTGACTCCCTCTTTCCCAGTAATTATCCATTATATGTAATTTTTTTTTTTTTGATGTGAAGTCTCGTGAGAATTTTCTGATCTTCACTGGCATGCCAATTTGTATAATTACTTTTTATATCTTATTTAGGCAACCTAATTGTTGAGCTATCCTGGGTGCAGATTTTATATCATATATAAAAGACATTATCTACCAGGAAACATCCTGTACTGCTTCCCTGGCTCTTACATTTTTATATTTTATTTTCCATGATGTTCCTTGAGCCTTAGATCCACCAGTTGTTTTGTGGATGTGTTTCCTGTATCTGGGCACCCTGCTTTCAAATGTTCTTCCACTTTGATGAGTTTTGACTTTCTGGTCTCCATCTAGTGTTAAATGAACTATTTTTGATAATTGGTAAGAGCTAAGGATGTGCAGTTAGAATGCATTTAGAAATTATACTGTTTTAATGAAGTAGAAATGGTAAGTTCTTAAATTTGTTGTATATGTGTGAAAGACCTTAAAGATTTCTACTCAGAACATACCTTTGTATCTGGACCTATTAATGTTAGTGATAGGTGAGTTCTCCAAACTCCATGACCCAGTGCTATTTGTGTTGGTGGTCAGTGAGTTGTCTAATCTCAATGATCCAGTCACAAGTGAAGTGAAAGAGGATTAAGAGACTATCTAATAAGTATAGAAGTGATAATGAGAAGGTTTGAAGGAAGAAATCAATACACTAAGAGTAATAAAACCTTCAGATGAGTTTTACTCTGCTAATTCTTAATGTGATGCAGTTACGTAGAAAATTATAGATATTTTTCTACAAATTTCATGTGTCTTCCTCTTTAATTTTTGACATAAGCTCTTGCCTTGAATTTTAGGGTGGAATTACAATCATGGTCTCAAATCATGGATACACATTTCCTTTGCCCCCACATGGCTAGAGCTACAACCATGAGCCACTGAACACATTTTTGATATTTGTTTTTACTTATGTGGGGCCTAAAATTATACAAAAATTATGGAATATATCCAGCCAATCAAATGGAAGCTGTTATATTTCAAATAGACAGATGGCTTTGGATGCAACTGCAACTCAGGGAATATTTTATGTTAATTTATGCATTAGTCTTTTCCAAAGATCCACTCCAAATATCAGAGTATTATCTACAAGCCAGAATTAGATTTAGGAAAGTAAAAGCAGGGGCAGAAAAGGTAAAAGAAATGAAACTAATGAATATGCATGCTTGAAATGAATATATCTTTAAGTCTCAAAGCCTGATAGGAAGTGTAGCTCTCATTATTTCCTTAAGAGGTGAGCCTATATGATACAACTATTTTGCTTAATAAAGGATTTGTGTCTTGGATATTTTTTAATGGGTTAATTAAAATTCTGTACAATTGGTTAGCTGAGTCATACATGTAGAGGAAGCATGTATACGTTCTAGTTTAGGCAGTTACCAAAGTGCAACTATTCTTCTCTTACTTGATATCTCTGGTACATGTAGACATGAACCCTTAGAAACTGATGATATTTTGTCTGTTATAGATTAGCAAATACCTCAAAACATTCTTTGAAGTTCAAGATACTGATGCAGATGTCTCAGAAAGTAAATTTATAAATAATTTAATCATCAGATATTATGCAGCTCTTGAAGTAAATAACTTCTTTTCTTTGAGAAACTGAACTATAGGCAGAATGAGGTAAACTAATAAGTGTTCAAATCTTTTATTGATCTGTTTTTTCAATAATTACATCTTATCTTCTAAAGAACAAAAGACAGCATATGGACTCTTCAAAATCAATAAAACTAAGAATATGAAAGAAAACTGTTTGAGCTTTTGTGTGTTACAAGGTGAAAATTTTACGAAAGGATAGTACTGATGGGAATGGAATATTATCAATATCACATTGCTTTGCCAATCATCTTAGTATATTACTGAAAGTTTACATCTTATGAATATATTCCTAAGACATGAATTTATATACACACAGCCATATGTTAACTGTATGTGTGCATAAATAGGAACATTTTTATTATATATGCACAATAATGCTTATTCATATACATAATATACAAAATACTTACATATGTATACATATGTACAGTAAAAGTTACCTTTTTTCTATAATTAAATTATGCAAGTTGCCAGTAACCTAGAATAGGCCAAACTGCAGCCACTCTATGTTCTTTCTAAATTTTTTTATACCCATGTTCCCTGAGAAAACAAAATTCATTTGTTATTGAATTCAGCTTCAAAAATAGTTCATTAGAAATTGTTCATATTTACAACATAACTTCTCTAACATGTTTCTAAAACTGAAACACTGTACTGGAGATATTTGTTAGTACTCAGATTTTAACAGAAAACCATCAAAAAAAAACCCAACAAATATGCCTGATGTAACTATGGTAGACGTGCTCTTGACTACTCAAGCTGATGATGGTTTCAGCACCTTTAGCCTAACTTGATAAAGACCTATAATCTTATACAGTATGATGGACAGGGGTGGAAATTCCACTAGTGCTTTTGAGGATATTGAATTTTCTGTAGAATATACTTATTACATATATGCAATGTCCTTTACTGGGCTGATACATTCATGTCTAAGATGCTATGCACGCTGAGACCTAGCAGCTCAGCACTCTCCCACTCTTTGGAATGATGCCCTAAAGCAAATGGTATCAGCTTGGTCTCTAAGAACTATTTCTTCCTTAGCTGGAGAAAAATATAGTCTAGAAGTGATAGAGGTCAACATACTATTCCTATGACAGTAGGGTGAGACTCACATGTGGAACATTTGTATCTAGAATATCATACGGGATTATGTAGAATGTAGTATTAATCTAAGATCATTTTACTTTTCACCTCATATGACTTCTTTCCTCAGATCTTTTATCTTCAAACACATGTATAATAAATTGCTTGATAATTAAGAACTGTTTTTGCAGCTATGTTATGAAGCCATGTTGTAGATATTCTAGCCATTAAATCAAGAGACTAGCTGTGAAGATGGTTCTGTAGATTTGGAAAAAGGATTGAATTTTTTTTTTTTGAGACAGGGTTTCTCTGTATAGCCCTGGCTGTCCTGGAACTCATTTTGTAGACCAGGGTGGCCCGGGACTCAGAAATCCATCTGCGTCTGCATCCCAAGTGCTGGGATTAAAGGTGTGCACCACCACCACCCAGCAAAAGGATTGATTTTTGATTATGAACAAGTTTAACATTCCTTTTTGATCTAAATTAGTGGGTGATGGAAAACACATTTTGGCAAAGAAATTGAAAGGGCACTAAGTTGTCTTGGACATATCCATACATACTTGTGTAATTTGATTTTGATGAGATGATTGATGAGGTTTGACAAGCGAGTGAGATTTGAGCAAATATATGGGAAAAGGACAAAACAAATTCAGAAGGCTTATATGTAATATAGGTTTATCTACATTTGAGCTAACCTTACTACCATTTCTAGATGGCAGAATGAAATCATGTGTGCTAAAGTTACAATGTTTTTCTTCAAAACAGCAGCACAAACTTGGAGGAGACAGTGATTTTAGTAACAAAATAATTTCAATGCCACCTATAGTTAAGTGTAACTAAATACCATTTTTTTTTCGGTTGAAGAGCTAAGCCTGCATCACTATGACGCTCATCATATACTTGTATAAAAAAACTCAAATTCTCTGTATCTCTGCTTCCTTAGCTACCAGTCAGTCATCTACTCAAATATGTATTCATTAGTCAAATTTTTGTTGAAGACAGCTAATACATTGTGTATAACTCACATGTAAAAGATAGACTCTGAGAGCTAAGACACATTACAGGAAAGAAAAATACCCAAACCTCTCTGCCATTGTGGAATTTTAAATACAGACACAAGCATACACATATGTGGTAGATTATTATGACCACCAAAGCTCAATAAAATATTATATCATTTATTTGCAATAATGAATTCTCTATAGTCTCTGGTTTATTTTTCAATATGTTTTAATCTTGAAGAACTATGATGCAGCAAACCTTCCAAAGGCTATCAAAGCAACAAGAGAGAAATATAGATACATAGAGAAATGAAGAGACAGTTTTTCTGGAGTAGATTTATGAACATATTAAATATTAAAGTGATAATATCTATTGCTTTGTGACTTATGCAGCAATATGTTAAATGCTTGCACTATGCTTCAATGTTTAATTTGTTTTGCAACATTTTGACAAAGAGGCAAAAAGAATAGAAATATGTTTTTGTAGGAGAAGAAACATAATTGAAAGTGCTAGTTTTATAGCTGTAAATAGTTGACCTGGGTAAATTTGATTAGCAAGTCAAATCATGGAAGTGGTCTACAGCCATATATGTCCCACATCTTGTTAACTTGCGTTTAAATTTGGTTTCATCACTGTCCAAATACATAGAATTTTAATATTTGTTAAAGTTCTTATCTTTTGTCTTGTTTGTAAAAGTCAAGCATATGTGTATGTTAATGAATTAGCATGCAGTTCAAAAGTAGTAAGGCATCAATGCCCATCAGTATGCATAATCACTATTAAATATAGAATTAAGTGAATAATGTATGGCCAGTTTTGTATTTAGTCCTTCAGAAGTTGAATTTTATTTCTTCCAAAATTTTATGCAGGAATTGTTTTCATTCTGTCATTTGTACATTAAGCTAAGAAACACAAGGCAAACAGGTGTGAATACATCATAGAATAGATTGAGCTCATATCATTTTTTTCCAAAATCTGTACTCATGATTGTTTAGGGCAGTAACATAAGAAAAATATTCTGATGAATGCATTGCTGACACTTGTGATCAAATGGAGAATGAATGTATCATAAAGTGATTGAAGCCATTGCTGTAATTTGGACCATTTTCATTTTGACAAAATGAAGAGATCCCTGAATAGTCTGTGACTTCCTTTTGCTTTTGGCTGTGGACACATTTCTTCTTTGTGAGTGTGCTGAAAGGTTTCCTTTGTGGAAGATTTGTAATAAAAGAAATACTCATCTATGGATGATAACGAAGATCTGAAACTGAAAATCTTTCCTAATATTAAGGCAATGTTAATTTCCTAATTAAGGCAATAATCATATTCCTAGAAACCTTCCAGAGGTGTTATAAAATCAGTTAATAAACTGCTACCAATAAACTCTCTTAATGATAATGATGTTTAAATATTTCTGTTCCCTTTGTATTTAATTGAATCAAATTATTAAAGTATTGATAAAAATTTAGAAAGATGATCTGAAATCAGTCATGAAAATAATTATTCCTAAGAAGTAACTAAAACCCTGAAGTTATAAAGAGTGTTTACAAGTTTACTTATCTACAGTTTATTCAATGACAATTTTATACATTTATGTAAGGTGCTTTGATTATAGTCTACCTCCATCCACTCTCCACAAATACTTAGACCCCTAACATAGCCACTCCCAACTTCGTACTCTCTTTTTACAGCTCACAAAATCCACTCAGTATTGTATAGATTTGAGTGGGTTACGGGACTCCCATCAGGACCATCTGTGTCCTCACAAGATCCATTTCTCTAAAGAAATCTTTCCTCCGCAGCTCTCAATAGCCAAGCTCCTTAGCCAGAAAGTAGCCTCTGAAAGTCTGTTACCCATCTAAGGTGAAATATTGACTGGCTAGATTTTGTACAGGCAACTGGCTTGATTTTACAGCTGCCATGATATCAAGATTTCAATGGCTCTTTGTTCTCTAGAAAACACTTTCTCTCACATATCCTCCTTAATTCTGATTCTTACAATCATTCTGCCCTTTGTTTTCCAATTTTCATTACTGAATGAAGTATCTTTTTCATGCGTTCTCTGCACAAAGCTTAGGAAATAATTTTGTTATATTTTATTTACCATGACTCAACTTACCAAAACTTTTTGTCAATTTCTAATAATGTTTGGAACAATAAATGTTTTTGAATATATCTACATCATTATCAGTTATTCCTATTATTTTGCCATACATTTTTGTTAAAATAAAAATACAAACTTTTAGTATAACTTTTACTGGTAAATAACTACAGTTTAAGTACAGTGGACACAATAAAAAAAATGATTGCCAGAAGTAAGATCTTCAAACAGTTTTGATGAATATTAATTTGTATTTGTATAAAAGTTAGATGAGTGTTTTGCAGAACCCTGGGTTTGATAAACTTACATTAGTAATTTATTTTACAACTCAAAATATACAATCTTGCCAAATGCTCTATTTAGCAATAGATTATGAAATGTTTGAAAATAAAACTACTGGTATTTTTCCCTTGTGCATCTTCAACATTAGGCTTCTCTAGACATTGAAAATCTAATTTATTTCTTTGAGTAATCATGTATACTTTTGTACACAGAGGAACAAAGTATCATTATTATCTGTTTATAAAATATGAGGATTATGCAAATATTAGCCAGAATTTTACTCTAAATTATCTCAAAAGCTTCATCATTTCTTATTAATTCTCTTTTGAAATATATAATAGATATATTAAGCAAATTATTCCTTTGCCTTTTTAAAAATACAATCTATCTTAGGGCATTTCTACAACTAACACAAAATACAATAGATTTAATAAGTTACACAAATATTTTTATTTACTCTCTAGGTGTATTTATTTTTATTTTTTAATTTTTCCTTACTCTATAAAGAAGGGATTCTTCCCCTAAATGCCAAAACTAGGGAATGTAAGTGTCTTGACTCCTGTATGATATCTCTTTTTACAAGTATCTTGATGCCATTCATGATGTATTAGTTGTCAAAGATTAATCTGATCTAAAGGGCCCCAACTCTTAATACCAATACACTGGCAACGTTCAAATCTTGCTGGAACACATTTAAGCCACAGTGTCAGTCATACTTAAAATTGGCTCACTCTGATGGGAAATGTTGTGATGTATGAGTCCATCTGAACTCATTGCATGCACTTACGTGCACTTACCTAAATGTTTACAAAGAATAGTTTTAAAATCTTATTTAATAATAAAATTTTAATAAAATAGAGGCAGATATCATGAGTCATACTACATCTTAGACTTCATTGTTTTATATTTCATTCAGAAATAAGTATCAAGTTTATTATTTCCTCTATGAGTGGAAAAACAGATACTATGAATTGGATACAATTGAACCTCTTTGAATTTAATTTCTGCTCAAATTGCTTCAATATTAAATCCAAAATCAAATGACATATTTCAAATACTTAATGGTGTAGATATACATTTTCATTCCAAGAAAGATGACCACAAAGGAAATACTGTACCAAAGAAAGACCAAACACCAGTAGGGCAAATAGCAAATATGCATAGTTTTTTTTTTTGTCATTACCCCTGAATTGATAATTTTTAAAATACACTTCAAAGTGAATAATATGAATAATCTATACATAATTTAAATATACAAATATATGACATGTGCATAAAGATAAGGAGTTGACTACTAATGTGTTGTGTTCTCTATAAATGGTCCTTGAAGTAGTCCATTAGTCATTTATACTCTGCTTGCCATTTATCACTTTTGGTTTTGAAATAAAACAGTAGTTTAGGTTAAACTCCACTACATTAGTTTTGGAGAGCCAAGGCATCTAGTGTGCCTTCTAGGAAGCTGAACAGTGACAACGAGACGACTGAACAAAGAACTGTTTGTCTCTGCTTACTGCCATTATCCATTCTGTAGAAAAGCACACAAGAAGGGCATGAGGATGCAAATGGCATTACATCTTCTGTAGTGGTAATTGTTCTCAGAATTCCTTCTACCCACACCTGAACTGGTATCTGATTGGACTGGATCGTGAAAGGTCATAAGCTAAGTTTAAAGACTGTATAGAAACCAATAGACAACAAGGGTCTGTCTCAAAGAAGGAGAAGAGCAAGACTAGCACTTGAGGTTGTCATCTGACCTCCACACATGTGCCATAACAAGTATGTAATCATGTCTGCTTACAAAAGTACACACACACACACACACACACACACACACACACACCACAAACACATACACACACACACACACACAACATAAACACATTCACAAACAGAAAAATTTAAAAAGCTTGGGCAATTGTGCTCCTAAATGACAAAATATTAGTAAAATATTAGTCCAAAGTATTAGTAACTAATTCTAAACAGTTAAAACATGGAATGTGGAAATCCTAATATGCAATTCCAAGACCAAATACTCATTTAGACTAAGGTTCTAGAAGTGGAATCACTATCAGCATTTAAGGAGTGGAGTAGAACATGTTTGGCTGAGCACAGGATAGAGGCATCCTATTAATAAGAACTCACACTGAGGACCACAGTGAAAGGATGCACCTATGAGAATGTTTACAGAGGAGATTCAACTCTGAATGCTCATGGTTTATATAGAGAACATTGGTGTAGGCATAAATTGTTTGCAACTACTATAAATAAGGGTTCAACCTCCTCTCTAGCACATCACCCAGCAGAGGTAGTGAAAGAGAAAAGTTATTAGGACATGGGGGAGTGGACCTGTTCAGCAACAGTTCTTTAGGGGCGAGCTTGATCTTTAGCAGAGGTTCATTCCCATAGTAAACCCAAGATATGGTTAAGCTACTGCAGACAAGTCTTCTAGGCAGGCAGATACCAGGCAAGAACTGGCAGCCACAGTCCAGTCTTTTCAGCAAGCAGACATCTGGCAGCTGTATTTCAATCCTGAAGAGAACCCCAGCTTGCAATCTGCCTAAAGCAGGGCCACTGAAGCAGCAAGCTGCCACAGGATCCTCTCACGCAGTTCTTGGGGGGGGGGTTTCTCTCAATTTTGACATTACTACAAGTTGAGCTCAACAATGCCTATGTAAGGCAAACCAATACAGGAGTGTCTTTAGCAAAGAATAGCATGGTGGTGCAAACTAAACCAAAGCTTAGTGCTCCTCCCCCACTGTCTGTGGGGTTATAGTTATACTCCTTCATTGAGTGCCTTTCATGTGTTTGCTATATCAAAACATCCTTTCACCTTTGTCTGCTTTCATGTGTTTCCTTTAGCAAGACATCCTTTCATCTCTATGACTCGGCAAAGCGTCATTTGATATAACTAACTTTCTAAAGAAACTATATGTTCTACCCCACACTAGGGAAGATGGGGCTCTGCCCCATGGATGCGACAGCAGAGTGAGGAGAGGGGCCCACTTTGAGGGGAAAAGGGTGTAGGAACACCTCCCTTTGTCCTGTGGGGAAGGAGTTGCCAATATTTGTTTCAGCCTGGGGCTTCCCCTTTGGTTTTCTATATGCTGTTACTTGAATAATAAAAATTAGCCTTTTCTGAAACAAACAAACCAACCTAGAAGTTACCACTTCACATCTGCCTTCTATGGAGGTGGACTATCCAGAGATCTAAAGAAACTAAAGGTCCCAGGAAAATGAATATAGAAAGCAAACAAACAGGTGTATCTCTTTACATCCATATATAGTAATATATATTATATCACTTCCATTGATATCAGAACTATAGGCTTTATAGCCATTAGTCTACTGAACATGCACAACTATTCCATAGCTGTTATGTCTGTGAAGCTGGTATTATTGTGTATCCGTTTTCATGACTCCAAAAATATATGTTGTTTAATGCTCATATTATGTAAAGGGGATCTATAAGACATTTTCATGATTTCCTTTTTTTCACTGGTAAAAGCCTTTAAAATAAATAAACATCTTTTGAATGTGTTTTTAAATTACATTTTGTTCCAGGTTGATAGTTCCAGGATTACAGTTCTTTCATAATTTTAGATTCCTGGGATTTGATAACTTTACAGATGTTGATCTTTTGGGTTTTCAATAAAGAATGTGATTGGAATTGTGTCTTTCATTATTAGGTTGTATTCATAACCATTAAAATTAGAATAAAGAAGCAGATTTTATTTAGATTCCTGCAGTAATGGAGCTTCATACAGCTGAGAGTAAAATGCAGCAGCACAGAGGAAGCAAAGACTCATTCGATTAGGAAAGTTGGTCTGATTGGCCTGGCTCAGTTTGCTAACCACACTCTTCTGTCTTAGGGGGCTGGGGAGGGCAGATTGTTCATACTAAAGAGGGGAGCTATCCTAATCAGAGCAAGATAGCTACTTTAACTAACTAACTAAACAACTAACTCACTTACTAGTTTGTGTGTGTTTGTGTGTGTGTGTGTGTGTGTGTGTGTGTGTGTGTGTGTGTGTGTGTGTGTGTGGTATATGGACTGGGGATGGAGTCTGTATGCTTACATACATACATTTATGTGCTTGTGTGCGGAGTTCAAGCTGTCATATTCAAATACTCCTCAGGGCCTATTTAACTTGTGTTCTGGGACAAGCTCTTTCTTTGGATCGAAACTCACCCATTAGGTAGGCTAGGTATGGACAGAACCCCCTAGGACCTACAGGAATCCTTCTGGCCAGTGCTGCCATTGCTGACTTACGCTTCTGATGTTGTCTTTTATGTGAGTTCTGAAAGTAGACTGCTTATTCTCCAGCTTGCAAGGTTGCTAATGAACTGTCTCTCCAGCTCCAACAACCACCTCTACCTCAAGGCTCTTCCAATTTCATGGGAAGTGTGAGAGTTACTTCCCTCCATGTCTGCAGTGACTGCATATTGCATTTGTGTATATCTCAAAGAGGCTGGAAAAAAAGATTTATAATTGTCTCCTAAAGCAAATGCTTTAACAAATGATTAGTAGCCTTGAGGCAGATTTTGGAACAACACACAGTAAATTTTGTTGACAGCAATTTCAGCAGACATTTTAAGGGGTTTGTAGTCTTCTAAGGACAGATCTTGAGCCAAAAAAAAAAAAGAAAAGAAAAGAAAAAAAAAGCAAGCCACATTATTGTTTAGTCAATCTTTCTAATCCTAAGGATTAGAGGGTATTGTTCTTATCAAAGTAATTTTGTGGTTCATAGAAGCAAATTTCACTATAACTCTGCTGTTTAAATAACCCACCTATGATCGTTAGAACATTGAGATTTTTATATATTTATGATACTTGAGTTTTTACCACTTTTTCATCTTTCAATGTGTTTACTGCACCCTATATCAGCTACTAATTTGTGAACCTAGAAAGATACTCTGAGCTGAAGCTGATCATCCACTGTTTTGTAACAATACTGCTACTGATCCAAAACACAAGTTTAACATGAGGGTACCTTACAGCACCCATGTGACTGGTCACAAATACTTAACACAGATTATCAGTCTAAGCAAATCCAATCCTTGCTATGTAACATGAGACATACAATGTGTACATTCTTCTGGTGGTAATGATCAATTTGGTTTTTTTTTGTTTGTTTGTTTGTTTTTGTTTTTGTTTTCTGATAAATCAAAGTTGCAGATGGGAGAATGCAAACTCAATTCTCACATTAGGGACTTTCTGCTTTTTCTGTGTTGCAAAATAACTCTGAAATATATTGTGAAAATTGAACAATTATTTCTCTTTTAACATTCTAGAAACCTGATCCTTCTTCCAGGTCCTCTTGAAAACTAGTCCTTAACTCTTCAAATCTGTGCTTAACTATCCAGAACCCTTCAAAGAGCCATCCCCAGTGCATTTCATAGATCTACCTCTGCTTCTCCCACCATGATACTTCCTTGCTTCCATTTCTTGCTCTCTACTGCTCTTCCCACCCTTTCACTCTGCTCCTTTTTTCCTCTCTCCCAATCTCTCTCTTTATCCATCCATAGGTATTTATTACTTGTTTGATGCTTATTTAAAAAAATCATTGCATTCTGATGTTCCTCAAATCTGCTGTATGTATTCCTCCTTTAGACAAATGTCTTAAGTCTACCGTTATTCTGTCTATGATCCGTGAACAAGTGCTTAGAGCACATGCTTTTTGCAAATAAAATTTTGTGTTACATGATTTCAGAAGGCAATATAAATCATGTAATTTTACATAATGGGAGTTGGGACCACCTTGTGATGAATGTAGATATTTGTATGTTATGGAAAATAAGACATGTACCTACAACTATTTAACTACAATAGATTTATATTTTGCCTATAGTAAATGTTTCCAAAATGATACAGACTTTATAATGACCATTCTTTATCAGAATTAAATGTGAGCAGATGGGGAGATATTATAATATAAATTAGAGCATTTTTGCTCACTTTGTTTTTAGTGAGAGTGTTTTTTAGCAAATTTTAATTGTATGATAAATTATGACTTGCTAAACTCTGCTAGATGTCAGTTTCCCAGGACTTACTCATTTGCCTCTGAAAACCTGTGCCTTTTGGTCAACATCAGCATCACTCCTACCCTTCCTTAGATAAGAGTTCTGACTTTCTGCTTCTCTCTCTCTGTTTCTGTCTGTCTCTCTCTCTCCCTCCTTTACTTTGGGAATGTCTTTACTTACAAATTCAATTTGCTCACCTGTCCATAAATATTAAGTATATTCATAATCCAGCCTTAGTACCTTATATATTCCTAAATACAACCTGTTCAGTACATATAATATATGCATGATATTGGATAACCAGTTTGTATGTTCTTCTCTGGAGAAGGTTAACTCTCCCATTTCCACCTTTTCTCAATAGCCTGCAGTACTCTGTGTAGGGCTGATGATTCATGGGCTTTACCTTGTCCACTTTGGCATGACTTCCATTTTCAGCTCATATTTGAGCATTCATGTTGGTGAGACTTGGTTGTAGCTTCTGATATTACTAGAAAACACAATCCTATAGCAAAGTCCCTAATCTTCTGGCTCTTACAGTCCTCATACACACTCTTCCATAATGTTTCCTGCACCTTAGGCACATCCATCGGGACTGAGCTCCACATCTCTCCATTTTGGTTCTGACTTTCTTTAATAGTCTTCATCTATTGCCAAAAGAAGTTTCTTTAATGAGGAGTGAGGTTTACACTTATCTATGTGAATAGATACAAGGTGTTAGCATTTTTGCTGGCTTAGTAAATCAGTGGTTGTAAACATTCCACTAACCACAACAACACAGTAGTCCGCTAGTTTTTCAGCAGTGGCACAGTAACCCTTTTTGTTAGGCAGATCTCAAATTAAATTAGAGAGCTGTTGCAGGATTTTCTCTGTCCAATCACATTAAGGGCAGTGGTAGGCCTGTGATTAGACAGGAAAAGGGAGGCAGAGCTAGGAGTTTGTGGGGACACAGAGAGAGGTAACAGGGAGAAGGAGGGAAGTCAGTGTGGAGGCAGACAAACAGGAGGATGATCTGGGTCTCAAGTGGTTTTAAACAGCCACAAGTAGCTAAGATTGCCACAAGGTTAGAATAATTGGGTTAAAGCTTTATCTTTATCAACTGGCTCTGAATTTATTTGTATTAGCATCTTGTAAAATGTGATATTATTAATACATAAATGTATGTGGTTAACTATAAGCTTAAGAGTCTTAACTGTTCAGGGTAACTAGGCGTTAAGATGGCTGATTGTTGGGTGTGGAGACGTTGCATGGAAGCGAGATGAGATGAACTCCCTAGGTGGGAGAGAGTAGCTCAGACATGAGAACACACAGAGCAGGACTCCACCGGGACATAGTGTTGTGGCCAGCCAGTACTGGTACTAGAGCAAGAACATGGAGAGGTGGGGCAGAAGAGACAGCAGGATGAATTTTTTTTTTCAACAGAGGGCAGTGGATTACCACCAAGGTATGAATGTGACTACAGCACTCTTAGGATTATCATGCCCTGCTGACACAACATGGTGTGTAGGTGTCATAGCTAAGTAGTACTGTTGGATATCTCCTTCCTTTGAAAGCTTGCAAGATGTATTGTACCGTGAAAGGTAGAGTGAACATTCAGGTTGGTTCCTAACTTAGGGGTCTCTGGGCCCTGTTTCTAAAGTCTCTGCAAGTTCAGTGATAGGGAATTAGCTATCCAACTCTGTGGGGTAATCAAGGGCAACAATAGTAGGCTCTATTTTGGGGAGTTTCTTCAAAAGCAATGGCCAACAATTCAGAAGAGGGCTTCTCATACCTGACTTGGGAATTTTGCCAGTTTGACTTTGGCTTTTGGAGACAGCATCATCATTTCATATGGGAAAGTTTCTGAAAACATTTATATAACACAAAGACTGTAAGAAGTTTAACAGGAAGGAAAGTCCAAGTAAACATGCTTCAATCCCAACAAAATAATTGTAAGAGAGAAAGGGAGGGACCTGTGTGGGGAGAGAATGGGAAAAGGTGTGTAGGATCAGGTAAGGAAGGAAGGAGAGAAGTCCAGAGGGATGAGAAGAATGAATGGAAATATGCAGCCATGGGGGTTAGGGGAAAGGCTAGGTGAACTTCTAGAAATTCCCAGAAAACTGGAATTTGAAAAGCTTCCAGGACTCAATGAGAATGACTTTAGATGAAATGTCCAATAGTGGGGAGATGGAACCTAAAGAGACCACTTCCAGTAGGTAGACAAAGTCCCCACTGGAGAGTCCTCACTGGTTGTAGACATTTCAATAACTACAATTAGTTTTTCAGTAGGTTGTGGTCATCACCCTACCTTCAAAATTTTTGACCCAGAATTGTTCCAAACTAAAAGAAATACAGGGACAAAAATGGAGCAGAAATTGAAGGAAGGGCCATCCAGTGATTTATCCCATGGGCAGACACCAAACACTGACACTATTAATAATGCCATGTTGTGCTTGCAAACAGGAGCTTAGGATGGCTGTCCTCTGAGAAGCTACCAGCAACTAACTGAGACACATGAAGATGCAACCAACCACTGGAGTGAGGTTGGTAACCCCTCTGGGAGAGTTAGGTGAAGGACTGAAGGAGCTGAAGTAGATGGCAACCCCATAGGAAGATCAAGAATATCAACTAACCTGGACACCTCAGAGTTCCCAGAGACTAAGCGAGCAATCACAGAGCATACACGGGCTGGTCTGTGGCTGCTGGCACATAAGTAGCAGAGGACTTCCTTGTCTGGCCTCAATGGGAAAGAATGCACCTAATCCTGAAGATAGTATAGACTTGATTCCCCAGGGAAGGGCAGAAATGAGTAGGTGAGGATGAGGTGGGAGTACCCTCCTCTCAGAGAGAAAGGGAATGGAGTTGGGGTGAAGAACTCTCTGGGAGAGGGGACAGGAAGGGGCAATATTTTGAATATAAATAAACAATTAAAAAACTTATTTCCCCATCCCCAAAAGTCTATATTTATATCTCTACCTTTCATCTATATATACACAATTTATATCATTTATCTATATCTATTCACAGAGTAATGTAAATTTTGTGACTTTTGTAGGTAGTGATATATTTCCTTGCGACTTCCTAGCTATTATTGTTATTTTATTCACCTCCTTTTTTTGTACTTACCACTCGCTTCCTTCCCTAAGAACCCTTCATGACTTTTCCTATCTCACCTAGGGGATTGATATTTTAATTTTTATTTATTTATTTATTTATTTATTTATTTATTTATTTATTTATTTATGTTCTCCTTTTTACAGGCTTCTATTCATAGTTTTTGTTTGTTTACTTGCCTTTTTCTGATTGGATCCTTGTTAATACCCATTTTGTGTTAACTTTTGTTTTTTTTTTTTAAGTTCCTTTAAACATTAAGAGAAGATCATTTTATAATAAGTTTCCATTTTCATACTTAAACACTTATCATTACAACAAAAAGGTTTAGAAATCTGGCATATAGTTTTTACTTTTTCATTAGTCTTAAAGTATTTCTTGAATTCTTTTTTGATTTCCTTCATTACACATTATCTTAACTTATTTAGAGTATATATACATATATATATGAATATATATGTTCATTTCCTTCATTCTATTATTTATAATTATGCTCATCTAATTATAAGATACATATGATACAGTTTTAATATCATAAAGCAGGTTATGCTACTGTACTCACCATCTGGTCAGCATGGAACAATTTTATTTACTTTGAAAATACATATAGCATATAGGTGTTAGAAACTTCTGTATATAGTTCTGTAAGATCCATTTGGTCCTTAAAAATACAATAAATTCTGTTGCATTTCTGTGATTTACCCCTCATACACACTGGACCACATATTACTTCTCCGAACTCACCATTTTGCCAAGTCTTTGGTAGCACCATCATTTTGATCTACTGTTTGTTTCCTATCTGGCATGAACAATTTTTTTTTTTTTAGATATTTTCTTTATTTACATTTCAAATGATATCTTCTCTCCTGGTTACCCCTCCAAAAAATATCAAAAACAAAAACAAAAACAAAAAATAAACCCTGTTTCCTTCCCCCTTCACTGCTCACCAACCCACCCTCTCCCACTTCCTGGCCCTGGCATTCCCCTACATTGTGGCATAAACCTTCACAGGACCAAGGGCCTCTCCTCCCACTGATAACTGACCAGGCCATCCTCTATTACATATGCTGCTGGAGCCATGAGTTCCACCATGTGTGCTCTTTGGTTGGTGGTTTAGTCCCTGGGAGCTCTGAGGATACTAGTTAGTTCATATTGTTGTTCGTCCTAAGGGGCTGCAAGTCCTCCACTTCCTTGGGTCCTTTTTGTTTTTTGTTTTTATGTCACTATAGAAAAACATCCATATGAGAGCTAGAGATCATAGGTCAGCTCCTCATGCTTGCAGACCAAGTTAATTATACAGTGAATCAAATCCCCAACTCAAATATCTTATTTTTAATCCTTTAATATCTTTAATATTACATGTAATGCATATGTAGTCATCTATAGAGATGGCTTAATCTTGGCACCATAATTACTTTTTAACTTCCAGCTCCTTTATATTTTTCCTTTTCTTTATCTTCTTTTGTGTTTTAAATTTGTATTTGTAATAGATTTTCTTTTCATAATTACTCTGGAACATACATATAAACTATCAAATTTATTTATTTTTTTGGTGATTTCTGATGATGATGATGATGATGATGATGATGATTTTCTTTTTTTTTACACTCCAGATTTTATTCTCCTCCTGCCTCACTCTCTTACTTTTCCACATCCCATACCTCCTCCCCACACCTCTGTCTCCACAAGGACATCCCCATCACTGTCACCCCACCAGATCACCTCACTCCCTGAGGCCTTCAGTCTCTTGAGGGTTAGGTGCATCTTCTCTGACCGAACCCAGACCCATCAGTCCTCTGCTGTGTATGTGTTAGGGGCCTCATATCAGCTGGTGTGTGCTGGCTGGTTGGTGTTCCAGAGTCTGAGTGATTATATGAAAAATATACCAGAACCAAATTTTACATCTGAGTTCAAAGAAATGTAGGTGCTACCATCATAGTAAGGCAATGCTCTGAAGTTGAGTCACACCAGGGGTTTAGTAGCACACATGCTTAATCACCACGCCATTGCTTAGTGACTTTGGGTCAGTTAAGCAATGAACTTTATCAAATTTTATATATCAAAAAATTTCATTTCTCTTTAGTTTTTGATGGATATGTTTGGTTCATTCAGTAGTTGAGCAAATGTTTTTCTGCCTCCCTGATACTGAGGCTGTCACTGCACTCTTTAGTGTCTGAAAGGGTCTCTGCAGAGAAGGCTCTTTGCTCTCTACTAAGATTCTGCCCTGTGTAATACATCTCTTTTTCCCTTTTGTTTCAAAAATTCTCTTTGCTTTTGATCCTGTTGAAATGTGTTGCATTATATTGCATTTTAGTTAAACACGTATAGTGAAATTTTATTTTTATATACTTAGTTTCCACACTGTCCCAAGAGGTAGAAATTTGAGTTATTTCATCTTCGAATAAACCTTTTCGCTTTTCTGTTCTTTGAATTCAATGATAACCCCAATGCATGCATTATTTTTCTTGATGGTATCTGGTATATCCTGAAAGAATTTTTCATTATTTTAATTATTCTTTTTGCTATAACTTGATAATTTCAAGTGAGTATTCAGTCATAGATTCATCCAATCTCCATAAAATTTACTACATTCATGCACTGGCCTTATCCAGTTCATAAATTTATTTGATCCTCAAAAACTTTGTTGGCTATTTCCTATGTTCATACCTTATTCTCTGGATTTTACTGAGTTATTTCTGTTTTCTTACTGTTTGTTGAGTTTCCTTATTTTTTAATCATTTAACATATTATTCATATAATTCATGTCTATCTATTTTTAAGGGATTATTACGGGAATGTTATGGTATTTCTTTGGATGGATCAGAGTTCCTGAGATTCCCATGTTTCTTGACGTCTGTTTCTTGTCTTTCTAGAAGAGTGAAACAGTGCCACCTTCCACCTTCAGGAACTATATTTGGACAAGGAAATGCTTTCATTAATCAGTATGCCTCAGACTTCTTTTTTTTTAATTTTTTTATTTTTTTATTTTTATTTTAATCGAGACAGGGTTTCTCTGTGTAGCCCTGGCTGTCCTGGAACTCACTCTGTAGTCCAGGATGGCCTCAAACTCAGAAATCTGCCTACCTCTGCCTTTCAAGTGGTAGGATTAAAAGCATGAGCCACCACAGCCCAGCGGCTCATACTTCTTGAGCTTTCATTTTAATAATGACAATATCTGTCCTTTGCATATTCTTTTGTGTGTGTGTGAAATCTTACATCTACATCTGTTAACTCAGTTGTTCTAAAGAGGGCACTGAGGCACTGAGAGTTCCACTTATTTTCTCCAGGACAGTGGCTTGGCACATCTGCTCTTGTGCCTTTCCCCAACCTCAAGAAGTTGGTCCAGAGGATTATGTGTGAGGATCTTCAGTTAAGGTTCCTACAAACCTACTAGGAGGAAGATGAAGGTCCCTGACTTTGGAGAAGTCTGAGCTTCTGGAGAACTCTGAGGATTTCCATGGAGATTTGAGGTGTTACACAATAGATTTACCTATTAATAGAACATAAGTCCCCCTTTGAGTTTTGAGGTTTGAGTTTTGTATGATCCCAGACTTCCTCTGCTGCTTAGTTTTCCATATTCCTTTGGTAGTCTTTGTTTAGTGGTGATGCAAAATTCAATAGGACTTTGGTGCAGTGTTTTATATTGTTACATTTACATTCTGTGGTCTCACCTTCCTTATGGAGAGATAAAAGGCTGAAGAAGTTTTTGGAGTTGAAGTGTTATACCTTTGGGGAAGGCTTATGTAGGCAAGATGAAACTGCTTTCTTCCATCCTCTTCAAGCCTCTTAGAAGAATGTGTTTCAGTCATGTACAGGGACATCTCTACTAGACTCCAGGTCTACAGAAGTATTCTCATATAAGTACTTATGAAAACTGCTGTACTGTGGGGATCTGATGGTATACAATTTCTGTTCTGCCATTTTTTCTCATGTCATTCCAAATAAGTCATACTTAAGAATCTAGGAAACACAAATCACACTGCAGAAACCATTCATTACACAATTAAGGAATTATATAGATATACCATTTGTCATTTTGAATTGAGAATAAGGTAAAGTTTAATATCTTCATATAATAAAGAGGAGATCTGAGCGATGCTTAGTTACAGAACAATCTAATAATTACTAGATAAAATACTTTTAAAAATCAGTTATAATTTATTTAATGTGTTTTGCCTACCTGCATGTATGCACAGCATGTGTTTGGTTGGTGGCCAGTGGCAGATAGAAAAAGAACACAACCCCAGGACTGTTGTCACAGACCAGTAGAAGGAGCCATTTGGGTGCTGGGAACCATATTTTGGTCTTCCAGAAGAGCAGCTAGTGTTCTCAACTGTGGAGTCACTCTGTGGCCCAACTAGTAATTTTTTAGTAAATAAATCTGTTATTTATATGAAACATAAGCTAAAATAATGACTTGCATTATGTGAGACTAGCTTTATAACTTTCCATAACTTGCAAGACAGTGTGAGAAACGGGGCTCTTTTCCCTTGTTGTTCATGCACTAGGCAAATCAGTGCACTTTTATTTTTATTCAATTCTTATTATAAAACCATACATAAACTACCACAAAATAAAAACATAATGATGTGTTGTGTACACAGATAAAATAATATTTGTCTGATGTAATTCTGCTGATATGGCAGTAGATAATTCGAAGACAGATATATATGTAAAACCAAACTGCTTTCCTAAGTCTGTTTTCTATAGTGTGCTTTATTATTATCACTCTTTTTCTCCCTGAATGATTAATACAATTCAGCTTTTGATACATATAATATTAGTTTCATTTTTTCCAAGAGCAGAATGACTTTATAGTTGAGTCATATCTGCCTAAATATTTATAGAGACATACACACAAATACATACAAACACTATTTTTTAAATGTTATTTCAGGAAGAAATTAGCATCTTTTACGCATCAACAAAAAATATCAAAGCTCCCCAAACATGAACAAATCAGAACAAAATATCTTTGAGAAAATTTAACAGTATGTGACATGTCAAATAACATCATTACAAAAGTGATAGTTATTCTGTTAGTAGCATTAAAATCATTACTTAACTCCATAATATCTCACTGAATTAGGACTTTTAACAAAGTTTTCAACATATTCAGTGAGGAAGTAAACATAAGACAAGTTAAATTTTCTTATGGAGGCAGGATTGTAATCTGACTGGTATGATGAGAGAAGCCTTTTATGCACTGTTTGCTACTCAATATGTGTAATCACTCATAACTTTTCAGAAACCTTTGTAATTACTTTTAAGTAATTTGAAATTACATTAATTCCAGCTTTTTTTTTACTGTGATCTATTTTTATACTATCATATATACATCAAAGTAATAGAAAAGATTTTCAAATTCCACAGAACCTCTTTATAATTCTGGTGTAAAATGGTCAGTGTTCTGCTGGTTTGAGGACATATATTGTATTATTCATCTTTATATTGTATATTAGTTCTAAAAGAATGCATTTCCTCCAGTTTGTAGAATATAGTTTCCACAGATGCTTTTCATTTAAACTTTATTATAATAATTAAATGATTTGCCAAAAAATACACAGTGAGTTTCTTTATAATTTCCAATTTCTTCTAATAAATTATTAAATGATTTCTCCCCTGGAGTCTTTCCCTGGTGGGATGTAGCTGTTCAGAAAAATATTTTTTTGACTTTATTATGAAATTAGCAGTCACTCTTCCAGCAGGTAGGCTTCTCTCTTCAGAGGACTTTATTAATACTCTGCTATCCATATGTTTCACTGTTCCATGTTCCAGGATTCATGTTTGTCAGAATTACCCATGTCGGAACACATGATTTAGAGAGAATGTTTTCATATCTTAAAATTGTATTAGCATATTTTGAAGTTACTTTGAGAATTTGGTATGATAAAACTCCCACACTACAGAATTTAATAAAGTTTAGAAACATCCTAATTACTCTAGAATTAATGCTTACACCTTTGAAGGATCAGCTCTCAAGTTCATATCAACCCAAAACAAGAACTAATCCACTTCCTGTCTCTATACTAGTGCATTATTCTCCATATTTCATCTAGTGGAGCTGTGCTCTGTGTGGCCATGTGCTTCTTACTTCTGACAATATTTGTGATGTCATTGAGGTTAATAGAAGCCCAGAGGATTTTAAAATATTGTGTAGATATACCAAATTTTGCATTTTATTAGTTGGTAGTTTGTTAAATTATTTCATTTTAGGATGTTCTTAACTTTTATTAACATATCACATATATATGCATATATACATATATGTACACACACACACACACACACACACACATACACACACACAGCGGTGACCTATATCAATGAGAAGAGGGACTTCTGAACATACCGCCTGAGCTTCCTGGAGGAATACTGCTGCTGCAAGGAGCTGGCTAGCTGCCTCCGCTATGCCCGCACCATGGTAAAACAAGCTGCTGAGCTCACGCTCTGCCAGCAACTACCTCAAGGCCTTCTAGGTCTCTGTCCTTCTGACTGGTGGCCCCTTTACTCTGCTAGCTCTGAGCCTGCACTACTGGGCTCCTGGGGATGCTGTTCAGTGCCCCTGGCCCTGGGGGCTGGGCCGGAGCAGGGCCCCTTTGAAGGGGTTGCTGTGTGTAAGTTATTTTGTACATGTTTGAGTGTGGGTTTACATCTGCTTCCCTGCCCTCAGGCCACTGTATGAATTGTATAAATATTCCTAATGAACTTGGACTGCCTTTCCTTAGCTTTATATATATTAAATATATGTACATCTCTCTCTCAAAAAAAAAAAGCAAAACGCGCGCGCGTGTGTGTGTGTGTGTGTGTGTGTGTGTGTGTGTGTGTGTGTGCATTCATGCCATGGGTCAATATCAGGTGTCTTCTTTATTCACTCTCTCTCATTCTTTGAGATAGTCTCTAAACCTGGAGCATACTTATTAGACTAGAATGATTGGACAGAAATATCCAGGAATGCTCCCCACTCTGTCCCTGCCATTTCAGTTCTAAATTTCTTGATATATGCCATTATAGATATAAGTCATTTATTAATAATAGATACATAAAATTCTGCATTCTATTTCTATTGCTTTCTTTACGATACCTTTTAGGGCACAAAATTTTTCTTTATAGGTACATAGAATTTTTTTTGTTTTCTTATCACCTTTTTGGTATATTTTTGTCCATTCATAATCTAATGTTATGCAAATTTATACTTATATATTATAGGGTTAGTTTTAAAAGGCTAATATTTAAGATATTTAAAGTTTTTTGTGTGTATTTTAAAAATGAGTCCAATTTCATTTTTTTAGTTATAAATTTCTCCTATAATCATCTATTTAATGTCTCCATTGGTGATACACTAATGTCTTCCAAAAGCATGTATGAGAAAAACAAAGGTTTTTCCACCAAATTATCTGTGTTGCATTCCAATAATTAGAATGAAAGTAAAAGAAGATTGTTTTTGAGTGTGCAAACTTGGATTCTATCTCTAAGGACCAAAAATTTTTTAACATACAATTTTTAAAATTTTCTGAAGTGCAAGCATTTGTCTTCCAACTCCCCTTTAGTTTAAGACAGGGCCTTACTATGTGACCTGGTTAGTCTCGAACTCACTATGTAGATCAGGTTGAGACCTTGAACCACAGAGAGTCACTTGGCTCTGATCTAAGTGCCAGTACTAATAAGTGCCATCACAACAGGCCTGCACATCTTGTTTTTAATTCAATGTTTATTAGTTCTTTCTGAATTTCATACAATGAATTTTGATCCTTTTCGCCTCTTCCCCATTCCTCCCACATCCTCAGCCCACCTCTTCCCCAGTCCTCCCACATCCTCAGCCCACCTCTTCTCCAGTCCTCCCACATCCTAGCCCCCCTCTTCCCCAGTCCTCCCACATCCTCAGCCCACTACCTACTCACACAGCTCTGTGTGCTCTCAGATATGGATCCCAACTCTGTGTGCTCTCAGGTATGGATCCATCTACTGGAGTATAGTTCACCAGGGACTCCGTACCCTTAAGAACAACTGATTTCCTATTCCAACGGGTATGACTTGTCAATAGATCCTCAGCCAGAGTCAACATTGTACCCAATTTCTTTCTCTGTGCTGGGATTTCATCTGATTTGAATTTGCCCAGGTATTACAAATGCTGGCACAATCTCTGCTCATTCATAAGCGCAACTGTTCTGATGACTCTGCAAAACACTGTTTTCTTATGGTAACTCACTGCATCTTGTTTTTACTTTTCTTCTGCCACCTCTTCCTAAACACTGAATACCTTTTAGAAAAAGATCAAGTGGAAATATTCCATTGTAGATACAACTTAATGTACAAATACACACACTGCACATACACACATAAATACACACACACACACATGTTTTACAGACAGAGAGAAGAGACTGAGACTGAGAGAGAGGGGGGAGAGGGAGAGGGAGAGAGAGAGGGAGAGAGAGAGAGAGGGAGGAGAAAGAGAGAAGAGTGAGCAGGAGAAGGAGAGAGAAAGTTTAAATGGAGTTTCACTATAAGAGGTTGACAAAGCTGCTACTCAATATCAAATAACTGACAAATAGAAACACCCAGTACCAGGAGCCTGCTTCTTGCCAGTGATGTCTCATCGAGGCCTAAACATGATAGGCCCCGGTTCTTGATTGTTTATTTTATTTTATTTTCTTTGTGTTTTTCATTTGTATTTTTTGGTTTTTGTGGTTTCCTTTTCTTTTTTTGGCTTTTTGTTTTTGTATTTTTTAGAGGGTGATGATAATACCCAATTGCTGGGCTTGGAGGGATGGCTCAGTATTTAAGATCACTTGCTTCTTTTCCAGGAGACCTGGGAATTAATCTGTATTGGTTAGCTAGATTGTAACAAGCTTGAAGGATTTATGCAGCAAAAAGTAGAAAATATCATCCTGAGTGAGGTAACCCAATCAGAAAAGAACACACACATTATGCACTTACTGATAAGTAGATATGAGCCCAAGTGCTTTGAATATTCAAGATGCAATTTCACAGATCATATGAAGCTCAAGAAGATGACCAAAGTGTTAGTGCTTCGGTCTTCCTTAGAAGGTATACAAAATACTCACGGGAGCAAGTATGGAGACAAAGTATGCAACAGAAACTGAATGAAAGTCCATCCAGAGACTGCCCCACCATCTGCAGACACCAAACACAGACACTATTGTGGATACCAAGAAGTGCATGCTTACAGTAGCCTGATGTAACTATCTCTTGAGAGGATCTACCAGAACCTAACAAATACAGAGGCAGATGTTAGCAGCCAACCATTGGTCTGAGCACAGGGTCCTCAATGGAGGAGTTAGAGAAAGGACTGAAGGAACTGAAGGGGCTTGCAACCTCATAGAAATAACAAAAATATCAATCAACCAGAACCCCCCAGATCTCCCTTGGGCTAAACCACCAACCAAAGTGTACACATGGAGGGACCCATGGCTCCAGCAGCATATGTATCAGAGGATGGCCTTACAGTACATCAGTGGGAGAATAGGCCTTTGGTCCTATGAAGGCTCCATAGATGTCCCAGTGTAGGGGAATCAGTGGTGGGGAGGGTAGGAGTGGGTGGTTGGGGGAATACCCTCATAGATGCAGGGGGAGGTGGGAGGGGATGGGGGTTTCGGTGGGTTGGACTGGGAAATGGGATAACATTTGAAATGTATGTAAAGAAAATATCCAAAAAATAAAAGAAAGAGAAAAGAAAAAATAAAAAAGTATATTTACAAGTCTTACCTACCTGTGACCAATACTGTATAAAATTCACAAAGAATTATGATTTTTTTAAAACACAGAAAAATGAAAATGTCAAATATCTTTGTTGTGCTATCTTGAAGAAAGAGATATCAGTATTCTTTCATTAGCCCTCATAATACTTGATAAAATTTTTTCACTTATAGAGAATGAAGTTTCTATTAATTTCAGTGTACGGGCTTGTTTTTATGTCTACTTGGTTTTCTGAGGTACTTTCATTGAAAAAAAATGTGACTAAGAATTCAGCCTGTAGGAAAGATCGCAAAACATTTTTAATTGATAACTGATTTGGAAGTGCTCAACCTGCTATGGACAGTGATAAATCTGTGCATTTAGACTAGAGTGGTACAAAAAAAGAAGAAGAACGAAACATAAGGAACATTCAGCGTTCCTCCAGTTTCTACTGCAGTTCCCATCCCTGGGTTTATATCTTGAGATCCAGTCCTGACTTCTTTGATGATGGACTACAAGCTGGAAGAATTGATTTTGATCATGCTATGTTTTTTATTACAGCAATAGAAAAGTAGTTAATACACAGTTTGTTGATAGTTCTTAACTTTCTTTAGAATATTACTGAGTTCTAGGTTTCTTCAACTACTATTTCTACAACAAATAAAATGATGATGTATATTTTCTTTATTAGAATGTCTCCTATGATGATTTTTAGATGTAGAATCACTCTATTGTTTTTTAAATAGACCTGATTATGACTACCTTGATTCACATATTTTACGTTTCTTTAATGCATTGATAAATTTATTATATGTCTTTTTTTGAAGTTTTTGTTTTTTACAATGGCAAAATAGACATTGGTGTACAATTTTTAGTATATCTAATGATTGATTTTGGTATGATTCCAGTTTCTTAGAATGTACCAAGAAGTATTTTTTTAAACATTTGTGAAGGAATTTTTTGATTTTTATAATAGGTTTGTGACAGATCAATCAATTGTTGCTCTTTATTTTTCATAAACTGATAGTTCTTGATGAACTACCCTAATTGTGTTTTCATCTAATACCACATAATTCACCAAATTCAATATTAATTGGTAATATTCATGAACACCTCTTTGGTGTTTTGTGTTAAATGCATAAAGTTGGTAAAATTCAAATAAACACTTGATCTTGATTTACTACCTCAGTTTCAAGATTGATTTTTATTTCAATTATTCTATACATATTTAGAAATGTAACTGGGTGAAGGTTATACAAAATTTCTCTGTAATATAATTGCACTGTTACTTCTAAAATCTTCAAAATGTAGAAAGGTTTTGCTTTTAAGTGTAATGACTCAGGCTTGTGTATTTTAGTACTTTTCTATTTCAAAGCTAGTTTTTAATCTACCAGTTGTGAGAGTAAGGTAAACAATTTACCAAATAGTGTTTCCTGTTAAAGAAGGGAAGTTAACTTAGTCAGCAGTGAACATGGAAGAATGGGATAAAAGAAGGCTCTAGGAGCAGTGAGTTTGAGATGAGTGATAAAGGCCACTTGTGCAAGACCTATTATATTCATGCAAGGATAGGAAACTGAAGATGGTTTGGGAAAGTACTAGACTTGAAAGAATAGGAAACGCAATGCAGATTTTCCTATACAATCTACTGGGTATAAAAGCTATATATGAAATAACACTCAAGAGATCCACTTGCAATAACAATCATGAAGGTCATCAAATTCCTAGAAAATAATAAGAAAGTGCAACTCTTCAGAGTAGGCATTTTTCATTAGAAAATATTTTCTGCAATTAGAATAGCAAATATAAATCCAGTCATCTGCTGCAAGCCCCAGATCCCTGTATGCATTAAGAATGTCATTCAAAATGCAATTATTGTCAGGAGGTTTTTCTTCTGAGACAGTTTTGTATATCAATTGATGTGATATTAATTCTGAAAGGTTTGTGAAGGTGTAGACATATACTCCTTCAATGCCTATGATTCTTTCTCTTCACTAAAGCACTAAGGTCAAAGTTGGAATACTCTTAACATTTTTACAGTATTATGCTATTCCATTCATCTTTGTTTTGTTTGTAGAACCTGTGATCCTCTTAAATATTGTCCCAGAAAGAATATTGTCTGGATTTTTATCAGGACTGACATTTTTCTGAAATTGCTAAGAAAGTTAGGGTGGATAGTTTGTTGAATTTTCTTTCTATGGTATATCTTTGTCTATAATTTTCATTTTTAGCATGTCTCACAGAATGAGTGCCATTAACTGATTTCCTGATTCCTGAAAACTATGACAGTAACTGTCAGGTATGGTATTGGTAATTGTCAATATCATCTGGGTGTAGAGCTCATGGCCCTGTCTTTGTATGTGTGTGGTATGTGGTGTGTGTGTGTGTGTGTGTGTGTGTGTGTGTGTGTGTGGTATATGTGTGGTGTGTATGTGTGTGTGATATGTGTGTGTGTGGTATATGTGTGTGTGTGTGGTGTGTGTGTGGTATGTGTCTGTGGTATATGTGTGTGAGTGTGTGTGTAAAGGTGCTTTGTGTAGAACAGTGAAGAGCATTGGGAGGGTACATGGTTTGCATGTTGGCATGTACATATGTATGTGTGACTGCATGTGTGAGTAAATGTGCATGTGTTTTTGTGCATGTGTTGTGATACTGTGTGAGTGTATATCTTATGTATCAGTGTGTATATGAGTATTTGTGTATGGCCTCATGCCATATACATCTCAGATAAAGTTCAGTTTTCATTATTCTTCCTTCCTTTGCTCTTCTATTTGAAGTTTCAATTTTCTTAACATGCTTATATTCACTATAGTTGGTCTATCTTCTCTTGAACCACTCAAATTAATTTGGACTTTCATTTATTGAGTTTTTAGCTTTAAAATTTGCTAGTTAATTTAAAAATATTATTTCTTCTTAGTCTTACCATTCTTGTTAAGTTCTAGAAAGAGAAAATAGATCACAACTAAACAGAGAAGGAACAAAACCTTATTTAAGACTTGCAGACTAACATTGCATGGCTGGGGTACTTCTTTAAACTAAGTATAACCATATACTAGTTCTTTTTGCTTCTCTCTTCTTGTATGATATGGCCCTGAGATCAATATATAGTCAAAATTTGTATTTTACCTGTTTATCTTTTTCTTATTTTTTTGGATTGTTTTTTTTTGTTGTTTTTTTTTTTTTTGGTTTTTGTTTGTTTCTTTTGTTTTTTTGTTTTATTTTGTTTCGCTTTGATTATGTGTGGCTTGGTAAATGCATGGCAATCAAAATATAAATTTTAATTTTCCTGAACTTTCCAAAGGACTCTGGGATTTCATCTAAGTTTTAAGAAGTTTACTTTGTTGTCTCAGCCTTAGTCTTTTCTCTTGGGAAGCTGTGGGATTTTCATTGTTGCTACAATTCTTTGATCAATTACCAACTTTTTTCCTCTCGATGGAACTTCCAAGAAAGTTAGAAGGGGCACTCTCACTTCATGACAGTCACTTGGAAAACTCCAGGCAGAACAGACATATATAATATTTTGTGTGCAAGTCTGTTCTCTTCCTTCCAGTAAGAATGGCTAACATAAAAAAAAACTCAGATGAGATCAGATGCTGGTGAGGTTGTAGAGAAAGAGGAACACTTCTTAATTGTTGGTGAGATTGCAAGCTTGTACAACCACTCTAGAAATCAGTCTGGCGGTTCCTGAGAAAACTAGTCAAAGTACTACCTGAGGACCCAGCTGTAACACACCTGAGCATATACCTAAAAGATGCTCTCCATATAATAAGGACACATGCTCCGCTATATTCATAGCAGCCTTATTTATAATAGCCACAAGCTGGAAAGAATCCAGATGTCCTTCAACAGAGGAATGGATAAAGAAAATTTGGTACATTTACAGAAAAGAATATATTCAGGTATTATAAACAATGACTTGTGAAATTATTAGGCAAATGGATTGAACAAGAAAATGTCATCCTGTGTAAGGTAACTAAATCACAAAAGAACACATATGATATGCACTCACTGATAAGTAGATATTAGCCCAAAAGCTAGGAATACCCAAGATACAATTCATAGACCACATGAAACTTAAGAACAAGGAAGACCAAAATATGGGTGTTTCGGTCCTTCTTAGAAGGGGGAACAAAATACTCACAGGAGCAAATATAGAGACAAAGTGTGGAGCAGAGACTGAGGAAAGTCCATCCAGAAACTGCTCCATGTGGGGATTCATCCCAGATAGTCACCTAATGCAGACACTTGTAGACGCCAAGAAGTGCATACTGGAGCCTGATATAGCTGTCTCCTGAGAAGCTTTGCCAGAGCCTGACATATACAAAGGTAGATGCTCGCAGCCAACCATTGAACTGATCATGGGGTCTCCAATAGGGAAGTTAGAGGAAGGAATAAAGGAGCTGAAGAGATTTGCTACCCCATAGGAAGAACAACAATATCAACCAACCAGAGATCCCAGGGTCTAAACCAGGGTCTAAGCAAGGAGTACACATGGAGGGACCCATTGTTCCAGCCATATATGTAGAAGGGGATGGCCTTTGGGGCATTAATGAGAGAAGAGACCCTGGTTCCTGTGAAGGCTAGATGCCCCAGTGTATGGGAATTCGAGGGCTGGGAGGCAGGATTGGGGTGGGTGTTTGAACACCTTCATAGAAGTAGGAGGATATCAAATTTAAAAAAAAAATGTAGGAGAGGTTTCAGGAATTACATTGACCCTTGTGGTATTAGAAAGGGTATTGTTTTGATGAGAAGAATTAGAACAGGTAATCCCACCAAAAGTTTGTCTTACTAGTTTTAATTTGTCTTTTCCTTAATATGCCATTCACTTTGTTGCTTTAAATTTCTAAAGGTTTTTAGAACTTGAAAAAAAAAGATGTGGTTATAACAATGCTCATTTGTTAATATTTCTGTGGAAGGTTATGAATTTGCTGTGGTTTATTCTTCTTTTAGGTTAAATAAGTTATGTAACTGTATTCATACACATTTTCTCAATGTCATTCTATATTTTTCAAGACAATTTTAGCATTAGTTGTATTTACCCCATGTTTTAATTTTATGCCTCTATGTTTTTAGCAGTTTTAGGGTCACCACTAATGGAATAGAAGTACAGAGTGCTCTCTATTACTCCCTGCCTACACCTTTACATTCTTTCTCATTATCAGCAACCCCATCAGTGGCGCTGAGTTTGTTACAATGGATGAACCTACACTGACATATCATGGTCACAAAAGTTCATAGCTCACATTAGTGTTCATTCTTGATGTTCTACATTCTATGAGTCTTGACAAATGTATAATTTATAATAATGTGTCCACCATTATATTAACATACTGAGTACTTCCTCTGTCCTAAATGTCCTCTGTGCTCCAGCTATTCATTCTATATATCCGTTTTTAATTAACTATACTTTACCAACAAAAGATAGCGAGACTGCTTTATGACCTATGAATGTTAAATGAGGGTTTTATAAACAACGCTGTTGTATTTGACCTCAAAACTGATTTATTTTCTTTTATATCTTAACTTGGCTATGACCATTTTATTTCATTTATACATGTACTTTAAAAACATTTTCACTCAACAAAATTTTATTGATTAAATTTAACTATCTGTCAGGTAAGCTAATAGTGTTAGTGATAAAAAGATGAATGAGGTTTTCTTTATGTATTGGGAATTCTACACTTGCAAGAGGTTTATAATCTTTCTGCCAGTAATGCCCTTACTTTTGTAGGGTAAGCAGACAATTACAATACAATGTCATAGGTCTTATAACAGAATAAGAAAAAACCCACTACATTCAAACATTTTTTTTAAATCATGGGATTAGCAGGAACATAAATAACATCATATGAAGGTGAAATGCTGGTGAGTTTATGCTTATATGGATCTGTGGATACATATACTATGAAACAAGATTATTATAACTTCATATCACTCACTATACTTTTTAACACATTACTCAACACCATTGCAAACAACATATATTTTAGCACTGGGAGGTGATATTTATTGTACAATATAGCAGTGCTGTATTTATCTGCTATGGCTTATGAATTGAATTATTTTGTGAAAAGCACATTAAAACCTTAACCTCATCCCTGGGCTTGCACACAAGTGACCCCCACCTCTGCTCTTTCTTTTGCTCTTTAGTTCATTAGCTTGGGCATGTATATTTCTACTTTAACATAAATAAATAATTGAGGATGGAAAGATGAGAAGTTAAAAATGCTTGTAGCTCTTCAAGATTGCCAGCACACATATGACTTCTAATAACTGGGGATAACTCCAGTTATAGAGAATCTTCTTCTAGTATATGTGGAGACTGCCATTATATGATACACACGTAATAAAGGAAATACATATTGTTAAATTTTTAAAAATAAATTCTTCAAATACTTATACTAAACTGCATGTAAAATAAAATTTGGTCACAATTAGCATATATACTTTATCTTTATGTAGTCCCATAAATAATTATTACAGTGTATGTGCATGATTCACCATCAAAAGAGAGTCAAATACTATTATTTAAATAATATTGAGACAATTTAAACTGTCTAGTAGTTCTACATACAAAGACTTTTTTCTCTATTAAGAAAATCTGGAGTAGTTCTTGACTTAATTTGGTGTCATAGTGAGTTCTGTAGATAAATTTTATACATCGTCAATAAAAATAAATTTCATCAAAATAGTACATTTTAGGCAATAATTTTTCTGAAAACAAAGCTCATCGTGTAGGTGCTGAGACATGTTTTGGATCAATATTTGATATACTTCCAATACAAAATTTGTAATTTCAAGTGACAGGCACATATTCTTTATTTGTACAGGACATTAATTTTAGGATCATTTCATGGATATGGAGACTTGGATATCCCACAACATCCCCAGTTTTTACAGATATGTATGAGCTTGACTATGATAGCAGGAAGCTGAGTTTTGTCCTATTTCTCCTGTTCTAATCATGTGACTCTGCAAGTGATTGGTCCTAAATTTTGTATCTACAGACTACAGACTTACAGTCACTTTTTCAGATTACAATAAAAATGGGATCAATAGCAAAGTGCTTTCTAACTGCACATCACACAAATTTGAAAGATAGTTACAAGAACTCTGTGTCCAGAATTACATCTTAAACATATACTTTATTTCTATGCTCAGAAATCTGTTTCAATTGAATACTCAGGAGAATTATAGAAATGGACGTGACTTTTCTTTATATTTTACTTGTTCTAGTCATGTTTATATCTCAGGTTATACATTAACTGTACTACCTAAGTGTGTGTGTGTGTACATGTGTATATGTGTCTGTGTGTGTTTTCAATTATTTACATGTAATACTCAACTTGGAAGCATGACCAAATTCATTAAAATACATCTCTCAATTTTAGAAGTACATGAAAAATTTCTAACTTCAACTTAATTTTCCTTTAAGAACATTGAATTCCAAAGATTAGTATTTTACAAAAAAAAAAAAATGAAGCTAAAAAGCCCAGCAACTCTCTCAAAGTGAGGATTAGTTCTTTCAACACATTAGCTTGAGAAATGAACAAATTTATACAGCACTAGTCTATGTGTATCTGAAAGTGCTTACAGACTGCATTCCATCAAGAGTTCTCTGGTGTAATATCTCCTGATGGAGTCAAGATAAAAATAACACTGGTTGGTGATAGCAATGTAGTAAAATGACTGGGCACAGAAGGTAAATTTAGGTCACTGGCTACTGTGTTGATGGCCTTTTCTGGATTTACCTACTCAGTTTTCTGGTGACCTGAATGTGAACTTCTCTGTTCTACTTTCTGTACCTTCACTTCCAAGTAGAGGTACATTCTGAATCTATGAATGGAAATAAGTCTTACTTCCTCTTAACTAGCTTATGCCAGACATTCAATCACAATAAAGTAATATGTAACTAGTACATAAGGGAAATAAAATGGATACCAGTTACCTCCTATCATGTATGATTTCAGACTACAATTTAGAATGGTTCAAACATAATTATGAACAATTCTATATTCACAGAGTTTTTTTAAAATATAAATGTATATATATATACACACACACACATATATATATAAATTTATCACTTGCCAATTTTATCCACCATCTATTGTATACCTCCTATCATGTATGATTATTAGACTTTACAATTTAGAATGGCTCAAACATAATTATGGGCAATTCTATATTCACAGAGATTTTTTAAATATAAATGTGTATATATATGTACATATATATATAAATTTATTGCTTGCCAACTTTATCCACCATCTATTGTGCTTATCTAATAGAATCTAATCGGTGGACTGTCCACCCTCCAACTCTTCCCATAAACCCTTTACATTTGTCTTCCAACTTCATATGCTTAGTGTTACTAGTACATGTGTGAGTGTTGAGTCCTCTTCTAAAGATGGGCAGTTTATCTGTGCAATACCTAAATCAGAAAGTGATTCTCCCTTGTCCAGAACTCATAGCCATTAGCTCCTCAGCTAGCATGCACCTTTATCACATTTTCCCCAATCTGTGCTTGGGTTTTTGTTGACTTGATTTTGTGAAGCTACTGTAAGTTCATGTGTACAGCGGCCCTGGAATTTTTGGAAAGCACCATTTTTCATCAGTCCTCCATGTTGCATGTTTATTGGGACATATTTCAACAATGAAGAGGACTTTACAAAACATCATTGAGGAATAGTTTATAAAAGCGAAGTTTTTTTTCAGTTTAGAAACTCAGTTAAAACAGTCATTAGAGTCACATGTTACAAAATTTCTACTTTCTGAGTCCTTTTTCCTACCTCATAGACTCCCTATAAGATATTTTATCTCTACCCTGAGAAACATCTTCTTTCTAACTACATTTACATTTACTTTGCCTCTTAAATCACTTGAGAAATCTGAAATAATCTCTCTCTCTCTTTCTCTCTCTCTCCTTCCCCCCCCCCTCTCTCTCTCTCTCTCTCTCTCTCTGTGTGTGTGTGTGTTGATCATTCAAGATAACGCAATATTATAAAGATTAGTTTTGATATCTGTTCCTTAAGTATTTAATAAATATTTTCTTCTCTTTTTTCTCTTCGTGTACCTGCTTAGCCAGGTGACCTAGACAAACTGAAGGAGAAGTGATGAAAATATAACATATTTACCTAGCTATTATTGAAACAGGAGAAAAATCTTGCAAGTACTCTTTCCCATAAAGAAGAAGATGAGTGTTACTCATCAGTGAGTAAAAAGTGGGACATTTATTTAGAAACTGACAATTAATCCCAAAGTGAAGCCACTAGGTTGAAGGTCATTGGTATTATCAACAGGCTGCCCTTTAATACTAGTTACACTACTGTGGAACTGGGCAGTCTTAGATAAGAATATCCATCTTATTATATAGGAGCTAGAAACACTGCAAGTAAATTTGTTTAATTTGACCATGAGAATAAACCTAACTGAGAAATTCTTACATGGTAACAGATTTAATTTTAATATGCATTCATTAAATCAATAATGCTTGTGTGCTTCAGTCACATATTTCTGAGGCAATAAGTTCTTCTTCATAAGATTCCACTTAGAACCATAGTCAAACCAGTTACTATTCCACCCATCTTCTCCAAACTATGTATCAAATTAACCATTTCTTTCTGTATGATTATGACCTCTTCCCTGTTGTAATCGTCAAGCGTACTCTATGCATGCTGTTTCAATTCCAAGGGTCTTCAGACCATTTTTGATTAAGTAGTTAGAGTGATATTTTCTGCTTATTCCTTTTTCTCTGCCTTGTATCTCTTCTTTATTTCCCTTCTATCAATCGTCTTTTGTTCAGACAACAAATACATGTATGTCAATTCCTTCTTCACAGCTTTACGAGTTGAGACCGTATTCTCAACATCTCTGTGGACATAGAGCCAGCAAAGTATGAATCTTTATAATAGTAACTTTTACACTATGATCACTTTTCCTTTTCTGGAGTTTTATTTTAGCTCTTTCACACATGCAACACCTATAGATCCTCCATTGTCTCCTAACATATCTTAATCTAAATAGTACCCCTTCAATGAGTCCTCATCTATTCACCCATTTACCATACCATTTTCATCCCATGACATTCTAACAGAAATAGTCTCATTTAACTTCAAACATATAGTGTTAATTGTAACCCATATTGTATCTATTTGTTCAGCCACTTCTCCCATATCTGTCATTTTAAAGAATCAGATTGGAAACAGTATGACAGGAGAGGCATTCTTTAATTAGTTGGTTCACACTCAACATCTAACATATGACCTATTTAATGTGTAGTGGCTGGTCTTTCATTACTATTCTTCCTATTATATTTGGATTCAGCAAGAAAAAATTATATAAAAAGACTGGAAAATTTTGGTGGTATATGTTTGTAATGTATATTTATGCAAAATTTATTTGTTGAATATGTTTTGTTTATATGTGTAATTGTGTGTGTGCAGAGATGTGTGTGGAGCTACTCATGCACATTGCGTGAATGCCTGTGGAGGGCAAAGTCAATCTTAAATGCCACTCATCAGGAGCTTTCCACATTCTTTATACTCTTTTTACAAAATAAGTTTGAATTCAGATATTTTAAAACCACAAAATCTTAATACTTATTTTAAAGCTATAATTCTTGTTGATACCGTGTCTCACTAGAACTTAAATCTTTCTATTAGGCTAGGCTGGTCAACCAGTAAGTTCAGATAGTAACATGCCCCTGCCTACTCATCATTGGGATTACAACCATATTTCCTTATATCTGGCTTTTGTGAAAATACAAGCTTAGATGAAAATCTCTTCACAGGCTGAGACAGCATTTCATATCAAAGCTATATTAATATACCTTAATATATTTAAAGGTTATTACCTGATTAAAAGGCTAAAATAGTTCATTACTCATCACATACAAAGACAAAAAAGATAGCATATGTTGATCAATCTGCTTAATTATATTTCTGTTTTCCCACTTTATCATAATACTATGGGTATAGTCACTTGATTTGGGTAGGAATGAGCTTTAATATTTTTGCCACAGTATCTCAAAAATTATGCATTCTCTACAAAGGCACTTACCTCTATGAAATCATAACCATAAAGGGAGATAGTTTCCACACAAGAAATCCCACGAAGAAGATTCCTTAGGAACCTTCGTTGTTTCTTCATTTTTTTTCTCCCTACAATGTTTCCTAGTTTCCCATCAGTACAATTCCAAGATAGTCTCTATTTTATATCTCCATATAATTTAGCAAGAAGATTATTAAAGTTATTTAGCAAAGACCTTCCCCTATATGATATCATGCACGCATATGATCATTATGCTGAAATTAGCTACAACAGAAAATATGGAGTTTGGGGTCTGGGAGAATCAGACTGTCATTATTATTCTGAATATTTTGGAACCAGACAGAAATAAACACATCTTTGGCAAAACAGTCACCACAGAAACAATTGCTGCTTTCATTTATCTATTTTTATAGGGTATATTTTGGTTTTATTCAGAGAGATACATATATTTATTGCAGAACCTGGCTTTGCATTTATTTTCACAGATGGCATAAACTTCCCTATTCCATCCTGCTGCTAGTCACCAGGTGACTAAAATGTGCTCATATGCAATGATTTAAGGAGGAAATAATTAAAGTTGATTTCTCAGTGTTCTTTCTCAAAATGCATAAATCTTTATATATACCACACAGATTTCTTTCTTGGAATTTTTTGGAGTCTTTTTGTTGCTGTTAAATGATAAGGAGCCTCACCCTGATGGGATAGATAAAGAATAGTTCCATACCACTGCAAAAGCATGTGGTATGGATACAATTTTGGTTACTGGGTCCACTCATGTGAAGGAACTGAATCCAATTTATTAAGAAATACATAATTTCCATTCTTTCTTGGGAGGTTCCCATGGAAGAAAAGATAGAAAAGAGGTTTCAAATTAAAACAATATCTCATGGTTAGGGAAGCACCTATCCCACTCTCATCAAGAATTGTGGTAAATTGACTTCAAAGATTCACTTAGTTATATAACATTAAGGCTCTAAAGAATACCCATTCACCTCACACCTGAGCATCAGCTTTTAATATGTGTTGGTAAAAGATATCTATACCCTTTATCCTCATCGATGCAAGAATAAAACTCAATGATAAAATTGGCTCAGCAAGACTACTCTAACCCAGTAAAGGAGTAACAAGCATCTACTTTAAAGTTAAACTTCTCTGTGCTCTTTTTGGACATTTTAAAACAAAAAAATATATATTGAAGATTTAAAAAAGCATATTTCCCTTGTTTTGGCTTCATTTCTCTGCCATTAAAGAATCGGCAGATCATTAAATAATGCATCTATACTGGTTTCCGGGAGCTATTCCATGACCCATTATAGGGCAGGCTGGATGCCAAAATATAGTGTCAAGAAGAAGTATAACATGTTTATTTGAAATAGTCTACTTTCTTTTCTTTTTTTTTTCACAAACCACAGTTGGGTTATTGACCATGTTCTATTTTAGAATCTCTGCAAGATTTACTCTAATATGTTTGTTATGTAATCAAGGTGTCTGAAACTTAGCTGAGACTGTCTCTGTTGGCCTGAATGCCTCAGCTGGAAGATGAATGCTGATAGTAGTTATTCTGGGAAATGATTAATTAAATCTCATTCCTGGCAGTTCCATTAATATCAACACAACATGGCAGAGATATTGACATAGTGAGAAAACACTGCTTTCAACAATAGGGCTTTGTTGACATAACAGTGAAATGTCTAGACCATTAGCAACTATTCATGAATCTATCTTCAACATCAATCTTTTGTTTACACATACCACACAGGCACACAAACACGCACACGTACATGCACATGCACTCTCAAAATAAGCTGCATTTAAACAGAGGATGCAAATTGGAATTATCATAAAATATGGATGTGGAATAGATTGGGATTTCCCTAGACACTGCTAATATCTTTTTCCCTTCCTCCATTATTCTCTCTCTCTCTCTCTCTCTCTCTCTCTCTCTCTCTGTCTCTCTCTCTCTCACACACACACACACATACACACACACACACACACAGACACATTGGAATAACAAGTAGATGTACAAATTACTCAGTTTGCTAACTGATAATCTTTTAATTTATCAAGAGAAAATTGTTTCATTTTATACCTGTACGTTATATGCAAGATATCATCCTGATGTATATCATTGTTTGCCCTTACAAAGTAAGTGGAGTTACATAGAATTATTGCACCTATTTTCAGCAGAATTCATACTTACATACTAATCATGCTCTTGCAAAAAAAAAAGGAGAGGGGATGGGGAAGAATGCTAAAACAAAGTTTCTGCATTTAAGTGTCTTATTCCCAAGCCTTTAGTATTTCTGTATCAGATTTCATCCCTTTATCTTCTGAACACAAAGAAAATTGCATTGATGCCCTTACATCATCTCCATGATGGAGCATCTGAGACTCTGTTACAGGAGACTGTAATTCATGAAACATTTATTTCAGCTTCCCAGGGATTCCAGTAAGTTGCTTATATTTCTGTTCAAGTGGGAGATTTTGTTAGATTCTTTCTTACCTGGTTCTACTAAGAGTTGGTAGTTTATTGAAAGTTCGTGTAAAGAATAGGCAATTATTTCCAAATGCGTCACATCAAGGAAAATTAGAAAACAAAAGAAATGTTAAGATTCCCCTGTTTAGGTTCCTGTTTGCATTTAATGGTATTTTCCAAATCTCTAACCCCGATTTCTAATTTACCAAGAAAAACTAAACAGTGTGTGTGTGTGTGTGTGTGAGTGTGTGTGTATGTGTGTGTGTGTGTGTGTGTGTGTGTGTGTATGTTTGAGAGAGAGAGAGAGAGAGAGAGAGAGAGAGAGAGAGAGAGAGAGAGAGAGAGAGGCTTCATGAATCTGTTTTTATTCTTTTGTCCCATTGCTATGGTCTTCCTTACTTCCAAACAATTCTGGAGATCAGAATCTTGAAATCAATAACTCAAAAATTATTAAAGAAATAGATGATTATATGGGGTTGTTACACATGAAATAACAGGGATAGATATAGGATACAAAGGGAAAATTGGAACCATCACTTGTTTTAAAAGGTTCTAGAAAGCCTCACTGGGCAATATCATTGGAGAACCACTTGAAGTATAGAAGATAATCAAGTGGTGTTTTCTAAAACGCTCAATGTTTCAGGTTTGTGAAGAGAGATTTATGCATTTAAAAAATTCTGTTTACAGTCTCAAAGTACCTTCTTCAGAGTCATAAAAACACACACACATGTATGTATATATATATATTTGTTGTTGTTGTTTATTTATATATTTGTTTATTTATTGGCCAGAAGTTGCACTTGACCAAGATGGATAGGTTTTAAATGGAAAAGAGAGAATTTTGAACCTATCAAAGGAGGTCAGGCACATATTTAAGTTCTTAACATCATAGACTGGAGAGTTGAAAGTAAACTGCACATTCAGAGAAACCAGAGTACGTAACAAGAGCTCCAATATATGCATTGGACAAACCATTTACCTACAGACATGCATAACTGACTTCAAATACGATCAGTGTCATCCATTGGCTCTAAGGCCTTGAGCAAGTTATTGAACACTTGACTCCATTTCCTTATGAATAAAGTGATAGTTATAAGCACATCAGAAACATAATAAATATCCTTGAGGTAGCATAGATAAACACTTGGCACCTACATGAATACTATACATCCAATTAGTAGTACATGTAATTACTATGAAAGTAATTTCTACTATCGAATTTTTCCTCAACTTTTGATACAAGTAAGAATTATTTGAGATATTTTACTAAAAACCAGAAACCTGTGTCTCTCCACAGAACCCACTGGATCATAACACTTGCAGAAGAAGTACATAAATTTCTATTTAAAAGAAAGAAAGGAAAAGAAGGAAGGATAAGTCAAACTAAGTTGAAAAAAATAAGGAAACAAATTTTATATTTACTTAAAATTTCATAGTATATTTGTATATAACATACTATATATTATATACATTATTATTATTATATTTATTATTATATCATGTGTATGTGTGTACTTGCATGTGGTATATTGCAATACCACAAGTAGTGATAGTGTTTTTCCCATGTACTTTGGACTCAGAACTCAGAGGATTTGAGGTAGATCTGGAAAGAGAGTCTCTTTCCTGAGGAATAACTTTTATATTATTGTAAGGTGCTGTGGGAGCTGCCAAGAGAGCAAAGAAATCAATATTTCTACCTTGCTATGACACCTATGAACCAAAAGACAAAGGAATATGCCCTAATATTCCTAAAGGTGAAATAACTGTACGCAGGGCTTGACAATCACCAATTGCTATCTAATTGGGAATTTGATTCCATTCAACAGGAAGGAAATCATGATTGATGCTGAAAATCTAGAAAACTCTCCATGGATAATGGGGTTGTGGTTCTTAGAAGACACTCCTATAAATGCCATTTTCCAAAAACAGTACAGTCTTGAAAGCTATCTTTAAGATGTGTCCTTACACCAGCAGTAAACTGTGGCTCTTACCCCTCACCAAAAAAAGATTCTTCTCTTTGCAGCATGGTCACCATTACAGAAGTCCCAATTGGTCACAAACCAGAGACCAACTGACCATGGGTGTACATTCACAGTTGGCACATCTACAACAGAATCTCTACACGTCTAAACTTCACAATACATTGTGGAGGAGAAGGTAAAATATTGTAAGAGCCAGTCAGACATTCTGCTGCAAAAACTGTATCCTCTACGTATGACCGGGCAACTACACTCATGGAATCTTAAAAATATGGCTGGTGAAACATGTCTGGAAAATGACAACATAAATGTAGATGGAAGAAATCTCATAAGTAGAGTTTCATCCATAAATGAAAAACTACATATAATTAAAAGTACCTAAGACAGGGAGGATTAGTCTTCTACAGAAACAGCCCCAAGTTGGTTATCCAATACCTAAAGACATATACATACAGGAAACACCAAAAAGACTCAGTATTATATGTGCCCGGGAAGCATGGAAAAGGGTTAGATTCAGGAGGGGGGAGTGGGAATTATGAAATAATATTTTAATTAAAACATATAAAAATTGTAAAAATTGTAAAATTGTAAAAATAACCAGAGGAAAAAACATGAGTAAAAACATGACTAGTGTTTTAAGAATGGCCCTTTCCTAAAACTCAAGTATATTGACAATGTTAGAAAGAATCTATGATCAATAACTGAACACATTTTCAACAGTGGCTATAACTCATTCACTGTTTCTCAAATTCTTCCCCAATGCATTTACTTATTACTTTAAATATTATTGAAAAAATGGGTAAAAGGGATAGATTTGCAGCTATGATTTCTGATTACTTCCTATATGCCTGAGATATAGAATGGACCTTGCATAAACAAGTCATTCTGGTTTGGGCAGTAAGCAAACATATTCTTCCCCATGGATTCAGAGTAACAGATGAAGACAATTTAAATTAACAGTATCTAAATTTCCTAATGTGATGCAACTGATAAAGAGAAGAGTTGAGCCTATATAGACTGTAATTTATGCCAGAAAGTATTATCTGTTCTTATTCTATCTCCCAAATACGTGACACAAAGACCTATTAATTTTATTTAAAAGCTGTGAGCCTAGGTTGGGTAGATTCTGATCTATTCTAACCCCCTAAGGCTGTCAATACCAAACAAGTGCCTTGTTACTTGCCAAACAATCTGGTCTTGCCTTGGCTTTCTCTGGCCCATGTGTATTCTCAGCTGTCTCTACTTCACGGCAAATCCTCCTGGTCTCTCCATGTGGTCTCTCTGCTTCACGGGTACCTCCATTCTCTCAATAACTTCTCGGAACCTGGGACACCTGACTGGCTCCAAAAGTCTAGCCTTCCTGTCTCTTCTACCCAGTCCTGGGCTGAATCATCTCTTTACCAATTAATCAGAAATGATGGAAAATAATTTTTATATAACATTAAGGCCAGAGCTGCTTGACCATGCCATTTCCAGACTGTAGGCAGATGCCTGGGCATAGAAATCAGCATGAGAATGAACAGTGCACAAAACCAATCCCCGACAGGTCGAAGGCTCTTTAGTATTCGATAACATTCCTTCTAGTGTTATAAATTGATACGATTTTAGTCAAATCTAAAGGGTATCTCTGGATTAGTTCGGGAAGCAGATGGTGACACAGGACACTAGATACAGCTGTTTGAATTGCACTTGTATCCAACTGTATTATTTATAAAGCTCGACCTATTTTGCATTTTCCTCCCTAAACCTGAGCCATTCTTCTTAAAGCTTACCTACAGTTCACTTACTGTTTCTGTCTGAAATTCATTTTGCTGTGGTCTTGCTTTCTTCCACGTGTTGCTACGCTACACTGAGCTGAGACCACGTGGATCACAGTCATCGAGGATTATTGTGACTGAAACTTAATTGACTTCCAGGGTACATATTAAAGGAAGGTGACATATTTGACTAGTTGTCCATTTGTTGTGACAGAAAATGGCTAAGATCTGTGAGTAATGAGGAAAAACTGTTCAGAACTCGGCCTCCTTCATTATGGGGGGAGTACAGGAAAGCTGCCTGCCTGTGAGTGCTGCCAAGCCGGTGGCAAACCAGTGCACCAACTGAGAAGTGGAAATAAAAAGACCCCTTACAAAGTCGTTAAACATCAAGCCTGATGAATTATTCATCTAATGGCTTCAAAGTTGGGCTTGGAAAAAATGTAAATAAAACACACGGAGAACTCTCTCCTTTCCAGAAATGATTTTATAGTCATGAACTAAATGCAAGGAGCACTTAAAGTGTCTAACCGCATTGTATATTTTATGTAAATTAATAATATTGAAAAATTCCCCATTTGGTCCAAAAGAGGGAAAAAAATATACCTCATCTGACGATCAATGTCTTTGACAAAATGAATTATCTTTATTTTCTCCATTATCTTCTATCGCCATTTTACATACACTATAAAATATCGACCTGCAAGGTATTCAAATGAAATGTGATGCAATTTGTCTGATTCACGGCCCTTTTCTTTTATATCTGTTAGGCATATCTGGAACCTTCTCTGCAGACCTGATTATACCTCCTGGCTCAACTCTGACCTATTGAAGAGTAGTCTAGTGATAGGAAAAAGGCAGTATGGGAAAGCAAATACAGTGCTTGGCATCCAGAGTTAAGGGTTCAAATCCTGAATCTGCATTTAGTGGTATCATTTGGATATGTTAATTATAAAGGCTTATATAAAGTTTAGGTTGGACTAAGATGGGTTGAATACACATACCTTTTTTTGAACAAATGGATCGTTTATAAAACTAGTGAATAAAACAGGTGAGAGCAAAATTCTGTTAATGATTAACTCCACTCTTCTCAAATTCATTGCTTTTCCTAAGAAACTAACATGTATCAGCCATATGTGTTTATGCAACATGTAAACAAGACAGAAAATGTCAGTATTCTAGAAACAGGTATGATAGACACATAAGAAGCTGGCATTCCAAAATGACATTGAAATCCTTCATATACCCTCAACCAATGCCATGTGTGTTGTCTTCCATGAAACTGTTGTGATCTGTCATGAGACTATATAGCTCAGCAGAGAATCTGATGAAATCCCAGGTATGTGTACATGTTTAAACAGACCTATTCAAATACCAGCATTTTACCTCAAGTTTCTGACTTCAGAGCCTGACACAAAAGCTATACTATAGGTGAATTTCACTTAGTGCATTGTCACAGAGCAGAAAGGTTGGGAAATGGGAAATGCAAGCCAGGAAGACAAAAATAATCAAAACCGAAGAAATCAAACAAAAAAAAACAAGTAGTTTTTCTAAGCCACTCACTCTTACTCTCGTCTTTAATGGGTCTTCACTGCTTGGCACGGAAACAGAAGTTATATTTTGTAAGGTTCTATTCACCATTAATAAAAAGACTTTTCATGGTCAGTGCTGGACTAGTATAAATGACGAGAATGTTCACTTGAACACCCTGTATCTTTGGTAGGAAGAAAGAATTCCTTAGCTTTGGTTAAAACTAAGATTGTACCCATATAAAACCAATATTGTTTACCTGGTAATGCTTGTATCAAAAGTATATTTGCATATAATTTCTTCACTTTTCTCTCTCTACTCCTTCCCATACCTCTTCCTTTCTCCTCAAACTTATGGCTTCTTTTTCTTTAATACAGGGATTAAATGAATTATATTATATATAAAATCTTATATATATGTGTGTGTGTATATATAATTTCAAATAAAATATTACTATAAAGATGGCTTGTATGATCCAACACTAAAAACAAATTGCTTGCATCACTAAAAATAAATTGCTTGCCTCATTCATTAACTTACTTTTTCTTCTGGCATACTTTTGTGTGGTCAGTTATTCAAAGGCTTAGTACATCAGGGCAAGTTACTTGTCTGGTTGGTATAGACATAGTAATTGGACTTATCTATCTACTTTGGCACACATTTAACCTAATTTGATGAATTAGTAAAATCAAATCAAATTAGGACAAATGGAATATGAGTAAAAAGAGGTATTTCTAATATGTCTTGGTGTTGTGGCCATCTCATCATGAAAAACTTTCAGTTCAACAAACACACCATGGTAGAATACAGCATTAAATTCCTGAAGAAGTTTGTTGAAAAAAATCCATTTATATATGCTAATTTTTATAAAAGAGCAGAATATAAAGGATTTGCCAATTTAATATTGAATATTATATTATTTTCATAACACACAAATATTATACATATATGTATATATATGCATACACAAATGTACAAAACACACAAAATCCTATACATATTACATAAATTAAAAAAATCTATAAGTAAAGGCTGAAGTTACATAATACAATTAAAATTGCCCATTTCATGGATGTGTAATACATAAGATGCCCTTGAGTATAATTTTTCAAAAGCATTTATGACTTTTCACTCATTTATATGTGAAATAGATAGAATAAATTTTATTGCTGAAAAATAATACAGAGTACACAAACACACACGCACACATGAACACACACTACATAGTTGCTAGGAAAGCTATAGGAAACCCATGCATCTAATGAAACTGAACACCAAACTTTACACAGACCTTTATACAAGCACAGACATCATTTGTCCCTTGGACTTTTTTTTTTTTGATGAAAATAGCAAAGCATAGTTAGTGTTAATTTAGTGCTGGTCTGCCTCAGTTTATTCTTATTTATTGTTACACTCACTTCTCTATCGTCTACAAATTACTGAACGATTTTTATTGAGCAGCAGCAACTTTAAATCTCTTTCTTGCTTTCTCTTAGAAGAGAATTTCATGAAATTTCTAACTTGTTTCTGTTGTATTTATTTATTTACATGTTTTCTTGTCTATTTCTGTAAATGACAGCTCTTGTGAATATAAAAGCAAGGAGGCTAAAAAGAATGTGATAAATTCTTTGTGAAAGAAAAAACTTAACTGTTTTACTTTTCATGCCATGGAAGTAGTTGCTGGTTGCAGCAAAGGATCAGTCTTTAAAAGGCATCATTTCCTTGCCTGTGGGTGTGAAATATCCTAGAAAATAAGGTTGATTCAAAATTTTTAAAATTCTAGAGCTATTGCCGTTTGTAAAATTGTCTTTCAACTTTTCCATCTAAACCAATAATCAGACTTCCAAGAATGGGCTTCCTCGGTTACTCTTTATAGTACTACAGATGAAAAATGTATTTTGTAGCACAATCAAAATGATAATTTTTTTCAATATGCTTTTTGAGGCTACATTTGCCACAGAAGACAATAGCTTCAACAAACTATGGTGGCAAACCCATAATGGGAACAGAATTCATTTTTCTAGTCATTTATAACCTTTGTTCTCCTCATGTTACTGGATTTCCAAGTCTGTCCTAAAATGCAGTGAGCCTTTCTACTTCTGAGACAGAGATAGAACATGGAATTGAATTACTTTAAGATGCATTTGATTTTTTATTTACAAATATTAAAAAACACGCTATAAATAGGTTTTTTATGAGTAACACCAGAGAGAAATTCAGAGTATTATGACTTTGGACATGCCACTTCAAAAGGAGATTTTGTTTTCTTGTGTATTAGCTAAGGCTGGGAAGTCCCACAGAAACAGTTTGATTGACATTTTAAAGAAATATTTCATCTATAACACTAAGCATAGGAGTGCATAGCAAAACTTCCATGACTACCTTTCATATCTATTGATGTTCTTACATTCATAAACATTCTAATATATTGTTCTTCCTTGCCTTTCCTAAAAACATAAATATCTCCAGGACTTAACAATGTAGTTAAAAGACACTCTCAGCATCACTGTTAACAGACAGCATCATCAAAGTAGGAACTAGATATTATGTTAAAGGCCTGATGCTGTTTAGAATGTTTTCTGGACAACTTATAGGAATAAGATGAGCAGAATTTTTAGAATAGCATTATATGATAGGAAAAGAAAATTAACTTCTGTGATTGAAGATGATATAATAAGGATACAGAGGATGGTTCTATGATTTGAAAAACCTTACCAAGGCCCTTGGATAAGCAGTTCAAATTGTACACAAGTAAGTTATCCACTCTGTACGTCATGAAATTCTGGAATAACACTTCCCATGGAAGAATGAGCCACTACCTACAACCACTTGTTGACAAAAAACATGAAATGGTCCTTTCATTCCTCCATATCATCATGACTTCTACAATCCAGAGAGTAAATTGCATTTGTTTCTTTTGATATTTCCCATTTGGTAGGTATCAAGAACAATAATTCTATATCTCAGAGGGTTTGGTTATCCATTCAGTCATTTGCCATCACTTACTGAAAGTCTCATGCTTGTCATGGCTTCAGAAATGTGAATCAAACATGGTTTTGCTCCTGAGCCTAGTCAGGAATGAAGAATGAAATTGGAAACCCAAAACCACAACATGTAGACATGTGTTCAAAATACTATGTGATCTTAAAAAGAAAAGAAAAATAATACTGGCAGTGGGAGCAAACCACAGTAGAATTATTCTAGCACAGGATGTTAAACAATGCATATATATTGGTTTTCATTTGTATTTTTCAGTTGGTTTAGGTTTTCTTGGTTGGTGGTAGTTGTTTTGTTCTGGAAGGGGCCAAAGTAACTCAATGGAGTTACAGAAATATGAAAGGAATTGTAGCATTCATAGTGCAACAAATAGATTGGGAGATGTTGCCTCCAGCAGCTTCATGGAGAAATAGTGGGAGATTTTCCTACAAAGCAAGATGTATCCCCCAAAAGAAAGACCTTGAAAGCTTAAAGAAATTTGATCAGTTAAGCATAAGTGACTTGACAACTTAATATTTTTACCCATAATTGTGCTTGTTTATCAGAGAGATTGAGAAAGAAGGGTGGAGAAGGTACTTGAGGATTTCATTATGTATAAGTAGTAGGTGAAGATGGAGGTCATGGTAGTACCAGAAGAAACCATGCAGAGTGGGATCCTGCTTTATTATAGCATAACACCATAAGTTTCATCAGGGTGGAAGTAAAACAGGAATTAGAATTAGCAGATGACAGGGCTTAGCTAATATTTCATTGCATTATTTATACCTATAATATCCTTGTTTAGTATTCTTTGAGTTTATCTTTCTGACAAAATATGGTGTTTCTTAATAAACATTAACACTATTTATTCTTCTGCTTAATGAATTTTAGAGATGAATGCGAAAGTCTTCTTATAAACATGTGACTTAAATTTTTTTGTCATTTTGATCCTTTATAGCATGCCTGATTTAGCCCCTTGGAGTAGATTCATTAAACTATTTTTGTTTTGAAAAGATACATTTTTATTCCCCCTCTAACCCTTCCTAAATGGCTATGAAAATATATGTCTTGACTCTAATTAAAAAACTACAACTTTTCAATTAGCAGAATATATTTTAAAACAAAAACTTGGACAATTTTCAAAGCAAAAACCTGCTGTATACAATTTCAACCCTCCACCAGGAATTAGCAACTGATGTGCTGACATAGTACATGCATATTTACTTTTGTTATCCCCCAAAATGCATTGTTACCATGGTAACTCATGTACTGCTCCTGGTAAAAGAAACAGAAGTTCTTGGTGGCTATAAAGAACAAATAATGAGGGAGACACAAAGTGAAAATGAGCAATGACTGTAATACAAAGCCATATTTATACATCATGATGTAACTGCTGCCCAGGATATTTCAGGAAAAGGTAGAAATGGGAGAACACCATCAGAGAAGGACATCAGTTTAACCCTCCATTCCTGGGTGTGCCTTCTCCATAAAATATATTACTGAGATGTTTTACTGACTGCTAGATAAATCATTTGAGTAGCTTCACTATTGTTCAATTTACTTTACCTTAACTATTAATTATTTTGCTTAATACTGTATGGTCAGAATTTGAATTTTGAGCTTTACTTTCAGATTGTTAGATTCAATAAGTTTGACTTTGTGTTCTAGAGAGTTTTGTATTTGTAGGAGCTCTAGGTGAACCTGCTGGGTCTGTATTTTGGACCTCTTTGAACAGATTCAAGAAGACTATTAGGCTAGACTTTAACCATTCTAATCTTCTTACACTGTTATACAACATTTTAGATCCCTGTAGAATGCCTGAACTAGTGTTCTCCTCATAGAAAGAAGGTGGAATTTCAATCATTTTCAAAGTAGAGTGATCCTATTTCACTTAAAATAACTCTGATTTCCATGTAACATTTGGATTTTATATAAGACTTTTCTTTCTCTAAAAATATTTCTGCTACTGCCAATAATTTGCACATGGTGCCCTGAAATGAAAACCAAAACAACCCTGACAATCTCTGCAGTAAATATGTGTCCAAAAGAAGCGTCTATGCTTTAGAAATCACTCCTTGGATTTGGCAATTGAAATCAGTCTTGAAGAATTTTCTAAATCAAGATAAAACACATGATCTTTGGGGAATATTCAAGAAGTAATATATAGCATTAAGTTTATGTGGGGGTTATTAATGAACTTGAAAAATATATTTTTCAAATAATTTCCAAATTCCTATCTTTTGTTTGTTTCAGATAGAAATTATAGAGCAATACATACATTATCAAGTAATTTTTGTCTTTTTGTCTCTGTTTCACTCTCTCTTTCTCCACTTCTCTCTGTGTGTTTGTTTGTCTGTATGTGTATATATGTATGTGTGTATGCATTTTTATATTGAATCTCTTTCTATAGCGAAGAATGAACTGGAACATTCAGATATCATTTTATCACAGTCTTGTAAATGCTGGAGAAAAGAAGTAAGTCATAATGCTTAGAAGACAAAGTATTTACTTTTATCTTGCTGCCATAAAAGAATCATTCCACTATCAACCTATTATAAGAATTGTATAAATGGTATTTTATTACTGGGCACATTGAAGTCGTCTGTGGTATTATGCAGAAATATTGAAAGAGTTTGTTTTCTGATGTCTTATTTCCTAAACTCAACACCACTATCTCTCTCTATCTAAAGTCCTCTTCTGTTCTCCCTCTGTCTTCCACTCCAAGCCCTAATGTGTGTGTGTGTGTGTGTGTGTGTGTGTGTGTGTGTGTGTGTGTGTTATTCAGCTATCTATCACTGTAAAACCCAAGGCGAACAACTTAATAAAAGAAAAATGTCCTTAGGACCACAGTTTCAGCGTCTTGAGCATGGTGCTGTGCACTGATGTTTTAAAAAAGCTGTGAGGCAGCACCTTGGACAAAAAGCAGGCAGTAGAGCAAAGCTGTTCACCTCGTAGTGGCCAGTAAGCAAAGCATGGAAAGAAATAACCAGATTGCAATGTTCTCATGAAGACACATCTACAATAACCAAAACACTTACATTGAGCATTAAGGTTTCAATCACACCCAAAAGTGCCATGGGCCAGGACCTCACCCTTCAACACCAGTTCATTGGGAGATAGTTAAGATATGAACTATTGAGTTTAATAGAAAGTACATAATTGAATCTTAAATTATCTTATACTGCATCAAAACAAGTCACAAGTGCCATAGTAGCCCCATAGCCAACAGCTGCAATGTAATCTACTACTGCTTTTCCTCTCTTTTGAAGTAAATTTTATTTTTAGATCAGAGTAACCTAGTAGGTTATATGGTAAAGGCAGGAACATTTTCACCATGGTCTTGCAGTCTCTTTGCCTACTGGCTGACGTGTTTGGTTTGGTTTGGTTGTTTTTCTTATTGACTATCCTGAGCTCTTCTCTGTTCTGTCTCAAGTCTCAGCATTGGCTCTGAAGAGGATGGACTTTTTCATTAAAAAGTGTACTTTATTTTATAAGATTTGCAATTGCAACCTGGTATTGTTACTGTAGTCAATGATGGCATAGAATGAATAAACCAAATACTGAAACAGATGTGCATACTTGAATGGGGTCGAACAAGACAGAGTCAAATGTGAACTACAAGTACAAAACTGATTGCATTTCAGTTTGAGTAAGACATCCAACAGGTGGGATTGTCTGCAACACAGATTGCTATATTGAAAGGAAGGCTATTATGTAGAGTTTTAACTGCAAAGATCATTTAAAGGGAGAAAATAATTAGTATGGCTAATTAAAATAAATAAAAACTAGATTTATTCAAAAGTTTATGTAAAATGGGAAATGAATTTAATTCTCACTGGTTTCATGGTATATGTAGGTAAGAAACAATTATTTAAATATCTCCATGATCAAGGATATCCATGTGTCAAAGGTTTGGTACCAGCCTGTCATGCTAGGAGTGGATGCTGAAATTTTAATGGAGATTGTATATCTGACAGTCTTCCATTTGTGAAGGAATATGCTGCATAGGGGATATTGGAACCCTAGTCCCATCTCTTTACCTCCAGACTGACAGAAATGAGAAATGTGTTTGCTAACTCCTTCCATAGTGATGTCTGTTTCTCACTGGCCCATATTCAATGGAGACTAGTGATTGCAGATGAAAACCTCCTTTTTTTTGAGGGGGGGGTTTATGCTGCTGCTTCTAGTATTTGGTCACAGTAACAGAAAGCCACGTAGTGCCTACATATTTATTTGCAGAGCTAATAGTCCAGAGGAACAGCAAGTTCATTGTAATCTCATTTCAGATATAATAGATTAAAACAAGCAAGCAGACAACATTCCCTCCTAAACAAAAGAAAACCCAAAGTAATTAATTTAGAAAGAAAAACCCTCTTTGTAAAGCTAAAGTCACATACTGAGTAGGTGGTCACTCAAATCTAATTGCCATTGACTTACCTGCCCTCATTATAATATTAATATTTACTTTATATCATGAAGAACAGTTTTAAGTCATTAGCTGTCTGAACAGAAGATGGTAATGGCTCACAATGAACTAATCCATTCAGATCTTGAAAGACATTTGCTAAGTAGACTTGTCAAAGAAGAATATTAGCAAATAAATAAAACTGGATTTTGAAAGTCTTGTTAGAACCCTGTGGAATTTTATGGCAAAATGTCAGTTGAAGAATTTAGTTTCAATCATGAAAAGGAACCTGACTCAACCCTAGGGTTTTAGAAAATGTATAATCATCAATGATGTAGACATGAAAAGATAAATTTAATGATAATAAAAAAAATCAAGATGCTACATGGGTTTCCACTTTCTAGTTGGGCTGTTATTCATCTGTTTCTTTGTTCATTAATTTGTCTTCATCTAAGTAAAAACATTCTGTCAGTCATAATACTGGGTCAAATGTATTACTGGAGGCTAAACCCAAGGTTCTCATGTTATAGAGTTATAAAGTTGAGCTATTCAGGGTACAATAAAGGCAACACATGGCTCTGTATCTAAACTTGGGGAAACTTAATGCATAGTGAAGTTAAAACGAAAGCAAGATATGAATAAAGCAGAAAGACAAGAAACAAAGCAATGAAAAATCAGTGAACCCTAAGAATTTAAGGTCAAGAAAAATTTCAGTACTCAGAATTCCAAGGGTTGTATGAATGGGATATTGGCTGAGAGTCATGCTTAGTATCTTCTTTTTACATGTTTTAAAACACTTTCTCAAGAGGGATTCCAAAAAAAAAAAAAAAAAAAAAAAAAAAAAAAAGTGCTGTCTGCCTAAAGAAACAATTCCCAGAGTGAAGAGGAAGCAACCCCAGCTGTGCATGTAAATTAATACGCAACCTGTAAAAAAAAAAAAAAACCAACTCAAGGAGCTGGGGAGAAGTTAAAAGCTTGGGAGTTAAAAGCAGTGGCTGCCCTATCAACATTCAAAACCAAGCTCCCACATGGCACATCAAACTTGTCTATAACCTCAGTTCCAGGGGTTATAACATTCCCACATAGATGTACATTCAGGCCAAAGACCTAAATGAACATTATATAGAACAAACAAATAATCAAAACAAAACCAAACAAAAAACAACAACAAAAAACAAAACTAAAACATAAAAGAAAAGTTTTTTTTTAAAAAAAAAATGATAAATTTGGAAAATCCAACTGACCTGACCCCTGAATAGAGAAATCTCAAAAGAAGAAAAATAATCTCTAAAAAAATGTCCATTGTATCAACAATTGGGGAGAGGCAAATTAAAACAAGTTTCTGCGACATTGTATTTATTAATAATATGTTACATCCATAAAGTCTCATCAACATAGTTGTTTAACCATCAGTTTAACATGGATAATACCAATAGACATATCAAAGTGGTCTGGATAATGTCCTCAATGTTACATTAAAAACTTCTGGCAATTAAGGAATGGTAAGAGTGAGAGAAATTATCTGCTCTAGGGAGAAGCATCCTCAAGGGTTATGCAATACACATATAAGTAACATTATGCAAACTGAGAAATTTATATTTGGAAATATAAATATGCTCATATAATTAATGAAAGAGAAGGTCATGAATCTGTAAAAGATCAAGCAAGGGTATATGGGACAGTTTAGACAGAGGAAAGAAAAGAGAAAAATTGTGTATTTGTATCATAATTTTAAAACTAAAAGAAGGCAGGCAGTAGTGGCACATGACTTTAATCCTAGCACTTTGGAGGAAGAGGCAGGTGGATTTCTGAGTTCGAAGCCAGCCTGGTCTACAGAGTGAGTTCCAGAAACCCTGTTTCAAATAATAAAAACAAACAAACAAAAAAAATACCTAAAAGTAAAGAGATTCCTTTCTTTTTTTCATGTGTTTATGTATTTGCATCTATATCTGTATGAAGAATGTGGACCCATACATCTGAGCATATAATTGTATACATGGGCAATGTATGCAGTGCCTTATTGTTGGCGTTGGTACAGGTCATTTTTCTACTGCCTAATTTTTAAAGATAAGGTCTGCCAATAAAATCCAGAGCTCATTTATTTGATTAGTCTCACTAGGTAGTTTGCTCTGGACATCAGCCGCCTATGCCTTGCCAGATCGCAATTGTTGGCTAGGTATCCAAATCCTGCCTCTCTTACCTAAGCCAGAGGTGCTTTAATAGCTGAGTCATCTCTGCAGCTGAAATTAGTTTAGCTTGCAAAATGCCACTCAAGTATCAATACTGAAGCTTCCAGTGATGTAAGCAAAATTCTCAGCTCAGGAAAGACTAGGATTTCCGCATGGGAAATTGTTATAAAAGCCTGGATACAAAAGGAAAAATGTATCTGGCTGTGATCAGAGGCAAGGAAGGGGTGTAATCAGGTAGTCCTGCAAATCCTTAAGTATTTATGTCTTTAAAGTGCTTCATGCAGATGTAAACTAAATTTTGATATTGCCACAATGAAAAAGTTCTTTTCTTCTTCAAAATGCTGCATGTTGCTGTTAACACAACACACAGTGTCCATCTTAAGGGATTAGGACACTTTACTCTGGAGACCTTTAGAATGACTATGAGACAGGTACATGGATTTAGGTTGCCTCAAATTCCATGTTACAATATGGAATCAGTTTCATTAAGTTTTGTAGTAAGTTTTGTAGTTTAAAAGAACAAAAGAAGCCATAAATCAAGGTAATTTTAGAACACATTTCTGGGTACATCAGAGAGTCAGGAATAGCTTTTATAAAGGCCTAAGATGCTACTTGATGGCATTGTTAGCTTTTGAATTGATGGAAGATAGTACTGCTCTAAGTTTTAAAAAAGTGACACCAGGGCTGGAGAGATAGCTCAGCAGTTAAGAGCACTGACTGCTCTGCCATAGGTCCTGAGTTCAATTCCCAGGAACCACAAGGTGGCTCCCAGCCATCTGTCATGGGATCCATTGCCTTTTTCTAGTGTACTCATATAAATAAAAAAATAGATAAATCTTTAAAAAAAAGTGACACCAGGTTTCTATCTATTGGTAACAAGAATACTTCTATGTTCAGACATAGAAGTGGGAAAGGAATGGCTGTTCCAGAGGTGAGCTAGAACTAGCCTGAGATAAAGTAATTAAGGCCAGGGCTACAACAGTGCAATCTCTCCACAGTACTGACATTTTAATCAATCAGTCTCTGCAGTCACAGTCTCTCTAAGCGCTTTCATTTGTATTGTTTGCTGAATGAAATGCAGTGGATGGCTGGATTCACCCTCCATTCTTAATCTCATCAAAATTAGACCCATCTCCCCATATGTATTGCTCAACAATTCCTTTCCACATGGGCTGGAGGGAGCTCACCCTGCTTGAACAGGTGATTGACCCTGGCCTCCAGAGAAACAGGATCTTTGACCTTGACACTGAAGCAGCCTCCCTCTGCCTGTGAAAGTTGTGCTGGGAGCCTCTGGAGAGATTTGTCGGGACTAAAGGGGATGAGGAAGGACTTTTCACAGGGGCAGAAGTATTTATCAGTTCAGAAGCTGAGTAGTTAGAAGTCATTGAAATAACAATTAAGTTGCAGCAAACTAGCGATGGCTCACATAGGAAAAACTTTAATACAGCAACAACTGTACTCCATAGCTCAAAAACACATTATTTCGTTCTGATAGTCTGTAGAATAATATATTACTCTTCCCCTAGCAATAAACATATAAGGTACTCAAACAAGAGCAATTCAAGGTCAGATCAATTAAGACAGTTACATTCTTAAGATGTTTGAGAAACAATATATGTAGTTCAATGTGTTTATATATTGGAAAGTAGGTAGAGGGATACAGATGCCTGAAATGAGCCTGGAAGAAAATGAGTAGAATTAACTATATTGTATATGGTATATAACTTTTCTTATAGTATAGTTTATATGTATGTAGTAAATTATTCATTAGGTATAGATAATTTATATATATATATATATATAATATAGTTTACATATATATGTGAGACAGACAGACAAAATGTGTGAGAGAGAAACAGAATCTAACAGACAGAAATACAGAGAGACTGATACAATAAATTGGTTCAAATAAGGATGGGCACTGGAAAATCTGGAATTCCAGGCCATTAGGCTGGAAATAAAACAGGAATAAACGAGATATGGAGTCTGAAGCCTGTGCAGCAGACCCTCAGGCTCTCAGACTCTATTTCTGCAGTACCATGTTGAAGCAGCATTCCTGGTTCAAGAAGCTTTTCCTTCACTCTGAAGACTTTCTGTTGATTGAAAGACTTATACTCATAAGGTCCCAGCTTATTTTCTTAGATAGTATCCATTGAGTTAGAAGTTAGTGGAGTCTCTCGGTAGAGTGGAAGACAGGACTCTGGAGGATGTGGATCTGCTTGGCTTCCTCAGCTGCCACTGAGACCTGAAGAAGCACAAACAGGTAGAACCTCATTAGTTTTCTTATAAGTTTTGTTGACATTTTTCAGCTATTTTAAATAAAAGGCACCCCTAAATCCCTATATTAAAAGTCTGTACATTAAATGGGGATGGTTAACTAGCTTGTTGTAGTTAAGAACTGCAGAGTAGTAAATCTAAGATTTGAATCTGTGTCTAAGTGCATGTGTTGGCCAAGCTAAGTGTTGTCATTTCTACTTCTACTTTTTCAGGATTTTGCTATGCATCCAAACTTAGGAAATAAAAGACCACCAGTGACTTAGCACATGCAAGCACTCCTAGAATGAAATCAGTTGAATTAGAGAGTTGCTTCAAAGCCCAAAGCATTATTTCTCGATTTACATGATGTCTCTTATTAATACAAAAGGCAAAAAATAAACTGTGAAATAAGCTTTGATGTGTTCATTTAAAATAGCCCATTGTTTCTATATAATACATTTTTGATTCTATGAAATATAAAAATATTTAAATTTATGTCCTGTAGTTTCAAATAACATTCTTTCAAAAATTCTATCCTTATGCCTAGCTGTAGTTGATTTCTTAGCTCTTTCAGAAATCTTTCTGTAAACATCTATTTTTACTTTATTTTATGTGTATGTGTGCATGTGCAAGTTTGTGTATGTATGTGTACATGGTGTGCATGGTGTGTGTGTGTGGGGGGTGGGTTTGTGAGTTCAAGTGACCATCTCTGCCAGAGGAAGGCACAAGGACTATCAGCCATGGACTTTCTTCATTTTATTAATGAAGCAAACCACAGAAAATAGGTGTAGAAATGGATGGGCCTAGCTTTTCATCCAATAAAACTTGAACTACAAACACTTGTTTGAATTTATAAAACTATAATACATAATTTTTGTTTAGTTTCTAGGTGATAGTTGTCTAACTCCTGCATTAGAAAATTAGAAAGCCCTTTGAAACAGAGTCATTGATGTTTTATCACACCATTTTGATTTCTTCTTGTTCTTTCAAAGGGTTAACATTAATCTGTCTATTTGAGATTGCTCAGCCTTTTTGATGTTCACGCTAACACTATACAATTTTATGTTTAAGGATGCTTTCACTGTGTCCCATAATTTTCCATACCTTACATTTTCATTTCCATTCAATTATAGTAATAGTTTTTGAATTTCCTTCTTGATTTCTTCATTGACCCATATAACATGCAATTATGTGATACCTAATCTCTGAGTTTCTGTACTCTTGTTAATTTCCAGACTTATTCCAATGCAATCAGATACTAGCAGATTGCTATCTTTTTTCATGTATACTGACATTTGCTTTGTGTCATAATATGCAGTTGGGAAATTTTCTTGCTGGAATATGTGTAAGCAACATATACTCTCTTCTTCCAAGGACCCAAATGACAAGCCAATGCAAGATTGAACTTAAGTTCAACCTGAGGATTCAACCCCATTATTTACTGGGTTTCATTTAAGTCATAAATAAGAAGATTCTAAATTGTCATGAGTGACCCAAGTTGCCACAACATGGATGATGGCAACCTTATCCTTGCATTGATGGAATTATACTCAATTCACCTTCCCAAGTATATTGTGGTATCTGCTGAGACCTTAGGCCAAGTACAATTAAAAATTTGTGCACAAATAATTGAAAGGAGAAAGCTGGATCTCAGGTGAAAATCCAATGGTTCTCCACATGTACTCCTTCTTTTGGAGAACAGCAATTGTCAACTGTCAGAATGGTTACTTGCAAGGAAATACAAATAAATATGATGGAGATGATTAATGTGTTGCTTAAAGGACCACATTTTATCTCTAATCCTCTCTCTGTTTTGTACTGAGGCTATATGTTTTAGTGTCTGCCTTCTGGTATGTAGGACTTTTGACTCTAAACTGTATTGTCTACATGGTCCTTCAACTGATGTCATACACATAGCCACTAGCACATCAGAGGCAAATAATCATGGATGTGTGAGTACTGTCCCTTCATTTTCACTGCAAGAAACAAGAATAGAGTTAACTTCATTTTAAAATGAAAGTGGTTCTCAACAAAAAGTTTGCTCACAGCAAAATTCATGTGGTGCTTTCGAAAGAAAGGTAGTGAATACAAAAGATGGCAGAGGCCAAGTTAGAGAATTAATGAGATGGGAGTGAAAAACCAAAGAACACATAGCTAGAAAGGCATAACAAGCATGAGGTGAACAGCAGTGTTAGTCAAAATAGGGTCCCTTTCATTGGCATATGACACTGGTCCTTAGTGTTCACTGCAGTTTGAAAGAGAATTCCCACAATTTTACTCTGAACTCGGGCAATGTTTATTGGCCTGTAAAGTCAGAAAAGGAGGTAAATCAATGCTTAAATCTTCAATACTTAAAGCGTGTTTGTTACATTTAATTTCTATTGCTGTGAAGAAGTACACAAACCAAAAGAAACTTGATGGAGAAAGGGCCAGGTTATATTCCAGTTTTGTGGGGGCCACAGAGACAAAGCTTGAAGCAGTGAGAAATTTCATATCCACAGGCAAGAGCTCAGAAAAACAAATGTTTGCATAATCACTTGCTTACTTGCTTCCAACAAGCTGATTTCTTTACTCTTATGCAGATCAAGAATCCCTTTCTAGTTGTGTTGCCATTCAGAGTGAGATAAGAGTTCCCACATAACTTAGTTTAATGGCTCAGCAGTTAGGAGCACTGACTGCCCTTCAACAGGTACTGAGTTCAATTCCCAGCAACCATGTGGTGGCTCAAAACTATTTCTAATGGGATCTGATGCTCGCTTCTGGCGTGTCTGAAGACAGCATCAGTATACTCATATAAATGAAATGTATCAGTTGAGGGTTGTTTTGTGACGAATTATATGGTTGATTTTGGAGAAGGTACCATGAGGTGCTAAGAAGATGATGTATTCTTTTGTTTCAGAGTGAAATGTTCTATAAATATTTGTTAAATCCATTTGGTTCATAAACTCTATTAGTTTCACTGTGTCTCTGTTTAGTTTCTGTTTCACTGGCCAGTCCAATAGTAAAAGTAGGGTGTTGAAGTCTCCCACTATTATTGTGTGGGGTTCAATGTATGTTTTGAGCTTTAGTAAAGTTTCTTTTATGAATGTTGGTGCTCTTGCTTTTGGGGCACAGATGTTCAGAATTGAGACTTTCTCTTGGTGGATTCTCCCTTTGATAAATATGAAGTGTCCTTCTTCATCATGCTCAATAACTTTTGGTTGAAAGTCTATTTTATTGGATATTAGGATGGCAACTCCATCTTATTTTCTGGAACTGTTTGCTTGGAAGACATTTTTCCATCCTTTTACTCTGAGATAGTGTCTGTCTTTGTTATTGAAGTGTGTTTCTTGTATGCAGCAAAATGCTGGATCTTGTTTGTGTAGCCAGTCTCTTAGCTTATGTCTTTCTCTAGGTGAGTTGAGTCCATTAATATTGAGAAATATTAAAGACTGTGGTTCATTTGCACAATGGACTACTACTCAGATCTTAGAAATGAGGACATGCTGCATTTTGCAGGCAAAAGGATAGAGCTAGAAAATATCATCCTGAGTGAGATAACTTATCCTCAAAATGACATGCATGGTATGTACTCTCTAATAAATGGAAATTAACCAAAGAAAAAGTACAGAATACCCAAGATACAGTCCAAAGTACTCAAAAAGGTTAAAAATGGACCGAAACTGCTGACCCCCGTGACTGAATTAGGGAAAAGCTGAGAGAAGCTGAGGAGAAGGGCAACCCTGTTGGAGGACCAGTAGTCTCAATTAACCTGGACACCCAAGATCTCTCAAACACTGGAACACCAACCAGGCAGCATACCCCAGCTGATATGAGGACCCAAACACATATGCATCAGAGTACTGCTGGGTCTGGGTTCAATCAGAGAAGATGCCCCTAACCTTTAAGAGACTGGAAGCCCCAGGAGTTTAGAGGTCTAGTTGGGTGGGTGGTGGGTGTTGAAGAACATCCTTGTGGAGACAGGGAGTGGGGAGGAGGTATGGGATGTGGAGCAGTTGAAGAGTGAACCTGGGGGTGGGGTGGATAAAATCTGAAGTGTAAAAATTAAAAAAATAAAATATAAAAAATAAATAAAATAAATCTTTTAAAAAAGACAAGTTTAACTTAAAAAAAAGATAATTCTCCAGATATTTGTCCATTGCCAATACAATGTAGCAGTCTATCTCACATTGACGTCTCTTCCTAGGTGATTCAATTGGTGTCAAGTTGACATTTACCACTAAAAACATCAAGCTGGAGATATTACTGAGTAGCTAAGAAAGCATACAGCTCTTACAGTCACCCAAGATTAGTTCATAGCTTCCATATTGGACAGCTTATAATCATCTGTAATTCCAGCTGTAGGCAACCTGACACCATTTATTTTCTGGAATCTGTTGACTTCTACACTCATACAAACACACACATACATAAACACCCACACACACCCACACACACAAACACATACCACATTCATAATAAAATGAAAATTTAAATAAAGACTGAAAAATAAAGTTCTCTATTATCCTATTTTACTAAAATATTTTTGAAGAGGTAGATAGTGACTTTATCTCAGGCTTAGCAAATGAGAAATATGAAGTCAATAAGTGTTACAGCAAACCTAAACTATATTATTTATTAATATATATATATACATATATATATATATAAAATTTTACATATGCTTTCTATGTACATACCCAGAAAAATGTTTTAGCAATTTACATATGCATGGTTTCCTATCATTGATTGGGATTTGTAAAACTCTTAATAACATACACTTTTTCAACATTGTTATGATATCTGGTGATTAACTATTAATAAATCCAATTCTAAGAATATTTTTTAAGATTTTATTTGCCAGTTTTGGGGGGTTTATTTATATTTATTTATTTATTTATTTATTTATTTATTTTTACACTGTTGCTCTACCCCTTTGCTTAGTTCCTCAATGGACTTTTAAATTATCTGAGACATAAGAAAAAGAGACAGAGTAGAGAAACCAAAAGCAAAACAAAAGCTTTCTGGTAAAATTTTGGTATTTAAAAAGAAATATTGATTTTGTTTTAAGTTTTGCCCATTTTGGGTGAGAGTAGATTGCTGTAGGCCTGTAAGTGCCAGTGCAGTTACAGTTACCGGTAAGAAGAGGCCATTGCATTCTACGGAGCTGCAGTTACAGGAGGTTGGGTGCTGCCTGACTATGATTCTGGGAAGAAGCCTAGGCCAACTGAAAGAGCAGCAAATCCTCTTAATAACTGAGCATTGCTCTAATCCTTACAACACATTTACTGCCCTCATACTTAATATAAAATTATGTAATTATAAACCCCACCTTAAATGATCCAGATTTAATTAATATAAAGTATTTAATTGGCTTTTTCTTTCAATGTTGATCACATTCCTCTTAAGTGACAGACCTCTTCAGGTGTGAGAAGTCCTTCATCTATTTTTTCCGTGTCATGTAGAAATTACTTTAATGCCTATTTTTCACTTTAAGACAAAAACAAAAACAAACAAACAAACAAACAACCCATGAAGTTGTTTTCCTCCAAAACTATCAGGAGATCCTGACAGTTTTAAAAACAGAAACAGTATGACAACTGGGGATTCATGGGGGGAAAGGTATATTATATGTTCCATAGCATTATCATATATCTTTCTATAACATTTTATACTCTGGCTAGTGTCGCAGGAAATACTAAAAAGAATGGCAAGTTACTGCACTACATACTGCTAATATCAGCCCCAGCAGTCTTGCCGGAAGGCCAGTTCATATCTCGTGGAGACTCTCAGACTCAGAGCTCCAAAATTTCTACACCCAGCTTGCTAAATTCCCACTGGCAGGTCGCTACCCAGCCAGGTCTTCCTTCAAATCCCCCATGGCCTTCGTGATGCACATCAAACAAACCCAAGCTTTGCCAGCTTTGCCATAGTACCTTTCTCTCTTGAACCCAGATGAGCCAAGGTGGGATGGAAAACACAGTGCAAACTTAGGTCGGAAACAACAGTAACTCAATCACTGGGCTCAACAACTAAAACCCTTATCTCGTAACCCTTAGTAACTCTAAATCCTTAGGAGGCGAATCCTGAAGGATCTGCCATTGAAACCAGGAGCCACTAATAGCTACATCTTGTCCCCCCCTCACTATCCCTGTCCAAAAGGATATTATATCTCTGCTCCTTCCTCTCTTCCCCTATCCAACCCAGAAATCATGCCTAATTGTCCAGCCCAGTGATTGGCTCCTTTTTCATTAGGGGATGGTTCACAAGAAGTCACCTGAGTATGTGACTCATTCCTTGTTCACACCCCTTCCCAGGAGAGTGGAATTAGCATCAAAATACAAGCAACACCAGGGCTACCCACAACAGGCTAGTGGGCATATTAAGTGTCATGTGTTTTCATAATGGAAATGCCAATAAAATTCTCACATGTTTTTGAGAAGCATATCCTGTTGTTTCAAAGTTTGGAGTCTCCGATTTAAGGATAATTATCAGGAGATCAAGTTAAAATGTTTCTTGTGCAGAACTGCAAGCTTAGTCATGGAAACCTGGAAAAATGGGACTGGCCAAGTAAGACGATTTGATTACACTTGGGTGAACTAAAACATCTGAAATCACCACGGCATATGAAGTTTAGAATAATGTTCTCATGGTTTCAGCCCTTTATCACAATACCAAGTATGTTTTGAAGAACACAAATCTGTAGGGAGTTTTCTTTAAATGTGTATAGAAGATTGACTCAGTAAACTATATACCTTCTGCATTTGAATAAGATACAAACTTCAGGGAATGTATTAATTGACTCTTAATGCCAACTTCACCATTAGGCAAAGCAATTACTTGTACACAAGAGGTATGACACATATTTAAATCTATCATTTCACTTGCTTCTCGCAAACTCTTTCAGAAATAGATACTATTTCCATCTCAGTTGTAGAACTGAAAACTTTAGACTCAGAAATGAAAAGAGCTCGTTCTGGTACAAGAACCATAGCCACAGGAGCACTTAATTATAAATGTTTGTTGGTTTCTGTGGTTTAGATATTTCTATTATGACCAATTGTCTGCTATGTGCATGATGTCACTGTCGCTGGAGCTGATGAAATGTACATGAACATAATCATCTGAGGCAAACTGGTATAGCCAGCTCCAGAAGTCCTTAGTGCCAGGGAGGTGTTGAGTCCCCCCAAATCAGACAGGACCCTATCCCATGCAGCTCACAGCAGGGTCTCTATTCTAGTTGAGCTACTCAATCTCTTAGCTCACCACAGACACAGGATGGTTTTGGTGGAGAGGAGCCCTGAACATCTATGTGGGCAAGGTTTTATAGTAAGCAGCAAGAGAGGAGTAAGTGTGCAAGCATCTAATTGAAAAACTATTGTGGTCTTTAACATAATTGGCTGTTGCTGGGAATCAAATCCTAAACTTAATTCCTATCTCCCTCTGCATTGGTGGTCGTTAGGCAGAGGGTGGGTTTGTAACCCCGTGGGGGGTGCAGGTCTGTTGCAATAATAACCTGGAGATGCTGCTCTAGTTTAGGGTGTTTCCTGGAGATGCAGGTCTTGTTTTGGGTGAGCCTATAGACTGGAGCTAGGCTTGGGTTTCTTTGGGGTGGTAACTTGGAAACTAATGCTAGGTACCAGCCTGTTAATTTACCTGAGTTCAAACGTAATTCAGGTTCTCTAAAATGGAGTCTGAATTTCAAAGTTCTGGCCTCTCAGTTAATGACAATGTAGATACCCCTCCTGAAACTGTGTCTCCTTTGTTTTTTTTTTATCTTGCTTCGATTCCGTGGATGATGGCAATGCAGAAGGAGATCATGGTACAGCTCTTCTCTAGTTCTGCTAGGCCTCATTCCACCATGAACAGTGTAGGTAAGAAGAAGTTTGTAGTTCTCACACTCTGTCTCATTCTAAAGCACACATTTATGCCCTTTGCCGTCCTGTTGGTAACAATGGCCTTGTTAGCAAATAGAATCAAGTTTCTATCTGTAGTGAGAAGCACATCTGAGTCTTGGATGATATGAGATGGTTAACTTCTGAAATTTGGATCCTTGATCAGTTTTCATCAGCCCAGACTTATTTTCTTCATTATATTATTTTCTTATGCTCTGTACTCTCCTTTAATATTGGGTCAAATGCATCACAACATATGTAAATATGTTCTGTGGTTTCTGTCATATTTATGGATACTTACTGAGAGCTGAGCTTAATAAAATACATATGCTAGTAAAAAATAAGTGTGTATTTCCCACCAAACAAAAAAAGCCTCAATATCATATCCAAAGACAAAATAAAAAAATTCTTGTTGTCATGCATTATTCTCCCAGGAGTGAGTTAAATATGAAATGGTTAAATACTAAGTTAAAAATAAAATGTCAATAACATTAATAGTCATAAAATAGGTATTTATTAATGCAAAGAAGGTGCCGAGGACATAAAAAAGTAAATTATTTCTACTTCTTTGAAGTGATAGTAACTTTAAAACATGAAAATCAAGGGACATGCTTCTGTCCCCGACAGTCCTCTGTGGCAGTACAACAGAGTTTGATCACTTGAAAATTTCCCAGTACTGCTTCAACAAAAGTTGTTTTACATTACAATGATTGCGGTCTTTATTTTGAAGACATAATCATCTTCTAGGAAAAGGGAAAATGGGATGAACTCTACCATATTTTGAGCTTTTACCAAATTATTTTATTTCTCAAAATAATGCAGTTACGCAGTCTCTAGTTCCACTCAAAGATATGACTGGAAAACCAGAAAACCTGTTACATTTGCTGAACACTTGAATTTTCCCAGCTATTGCTAAGAATAAAAGAGCTGCCAAATTCTTTAATTACCCTTAATATTCAATTCTCAAGTATAATGAATTCCATTTTCACACATATCTGAGAAAATTACATTGGAAAGTTAATATATTGCCTTTGCTAGGTTTCACTGAGTACTTCAGTATGAAGGCTGGATTCAGCCAAAAGTCACAGCAGACTCACATTTATCCTCCCAGAATTTGGATTAGATGTCAAACATGCTCATATTCCCTACTCTGCCACTTTAATTTCACAAGAAAAGGGTTTAGTTACACGAATATACTGCTTTATAACAAAGAGATAAGAATGGTACTTGTAGAGTTTATCAGCCACCTCTCCTCCCAGCCTTGGACTTAGGTAGGCTGTGTGCAATGACTAATGTTAACTGTCAACTTGATGGAAAGAATAATCACCTGGAAATGAACCTCTGGTTGTGCCTGTAAAAGATTATCTTGCTGTTAGTGGTAGTGGGAGAAGACCCACTCACTTTGGCTGGAACATTTTCACCAGCTGCGATACTGAATGATTGTATAAATGAAGAAAGACAGTTCAGGAGGAGCATTCATTTTTTTCAACATTTCTGACTTTTTAAAAATTACGGATAATATAGAACCACCTGTATCAAATTCCTGATGCCCTGATTTCTCCATCATGATGGACAGGACAGCAGAATTGAACTGTGAACCAAATTAAACACTTCCCCTCTAAAGTTGGTTTTGTGGAGCTATTTTGTCATTGAGGTCAGGAAAAATAACTAAGACAGCATGCAATAACTGTGGCAGAAGCAGTATAAACACTTGTATTATTTTCAAATGAAAGTTGAAGAACAGTCTCTGACTTTGTTATAAGATCACATTGGATGCTCCTGGAGCACATAGAGCAAGAGATTATCAATTATGATTATGCAAGTGACATAGAAATCTAGGAGGTTCTAAAGGAGCATTGGATCATAAGTAAGTGTTGTTCCACTGTAGCTGCATCTACTCACCAATATCCACTAGAACCCCTTGACTTTCGTTAGTTGTGACTATAAAAAGTATCATCTGTGTGGAGAAATTTTAATCTCGAAATATGGCTACTTTGGCAAGGGGTCACATTCAAAGACCTTCTAGGTCTGTGTGTTCTCTCTGCCATGCAGATACTCCACACTACTCTAATCACACTGGGTGGAATAGATACACCTTTAATCCCAAAGAATGGAAGCAAAGTTAGCTTGTAAAAGAAGCAGCCATGTTTGAAAATAATATCTAATTGAGAGTCAGACAAAGTACTGAATCAAAGGGAGGCTTGACAGAATGAGTCAGAGATATAATTTGCCCAACTATTAAGAGAACAGATGGGAAAGAGAAGACTTAAGAGAGCAGTCCCAGAAAGAGAGAGAGGGGGAGAGAGACAGAGAGAGAGGAGGGAGAGAGACAGAGAGATGAAAGAGAGAGAAAGACAGAGAGTGTACACATTTTTTTCTGTTGAGTCTTACAGAGATAGGGTGTAGAGAGAACAAGCTAGACTGAGCCAGAGAATGAGAGGGAATCAGAAGATTAGAATATATGACCAAAGTTAGTGGGAGTCCAGGCCTAGCAGTTCAGTAAAAAAACAAGAGAAGCCATATTGAATCAGTCAACTTGGAGAGGAGTTTGAGCCAGAACATCTCAGTTGATTCCAAACGATAGAGTTCAGAAAGAACTAGAAAGGGTGAGTTATTCAAAGTGAAACCTCTGGGATGATAATTATATCTGCTGAATAAATGTTACATTTGTATCTGGTGCCCAAAGTGATTGAAGAAGAAAGCCCATCAACATGTAACGAAGCAGAAGCCTCTAAGACCGAGAACCACAGTAAGCAACAACAAACAATTTTAATTATATAGCCTTACCCTTCCTGCATTAAAAAAATGAAAAATTTTATTTCAGTCCCTTAAGACCAAGGGTAGGAATTAAGGGGATAGAAATGTTACTTAAAAAAGCCATTGCAGTATTTACTGCAATTGTGAGTACTGGAGCAAGTCTCTTCCTACTTTTAACTATAATCTCTACTGTTAATTTACTCTCCAAAAAAGGGGGGGCTGAAAATTGGCTGCACAACAAAAAAAATTAGCTATGATAGTATAAGGGCTTGAGACACAAAAGCAGAAGAATTAAGGGAACAAAAAGTGATAAATTGTGAACTGATGGTACCTAATGAAATTAAAGATCAAGACAGACAGCCTATAGAACCTACACTGTCACCTCTTAATGTAATTGAGGAGAGATGACCAACCCTACTGGATTTCCCAGTTACTCGAAAACAAATGCCAGAAAATACTAGAAATCATAAAATAATCAACAAGTCTGAAATTCTGTTAAAATACAAATTCCCAAACATTTTAAAGAATCAGTAATAACTTATGGAATTTACTCATTTTATGTAAGACTGATGTCAAATATCTGGTCTACTCAAAAAAGAATTTTCTCCTAAGAATTAAAATAATTCTCATGGTGTCTAGGAGAAGCTGCAATTATGGAAAATTTAAATAGGTCTGAAGGTATTTATATTGTGAAAGACCAATTGTTAAGTGAAGGTCAATTTTCTGATTTAAGACAGCAGATGCAATTTGATGACTATATCATTATACAACACATCTGGCACCACTAACTGTTTCCTGGAGGAACATTTTATTTCCCTAATTTGAGTTTTTCTGATTTACAAATCAGTGACATTTCCATAAGCCTGAGCCTGGTTACTGAAAATCCAACCAACCAACCAATCAACACCAACACCACCAACAAAAGGCTACAACTGGATATCTCAAACAAGCATAATATATAAAGTAAGAGAAAGAGTACTTGTAAACTCACATATATATATATATATATATATATATATGTTAATGTATATATGTGTTGTGTGTGTTTATGTATGTATATATATGTATAAACACACACAAAACATATATGTAATGAAAATTTGTTTGTTAAAAATAGGTTTGTTAATGTTTTAAAAGCAATCATAGAGCTTAACTAAGGTAACACATAGTTTTCTTAAATTCTCATATGCCCATTATTTAATTTATCCATTCATAATTGAAGGTTTTAATTTTATGTTCAATTTCTTTGCTAATGCTCTTGATATTCTCAAACATTTTGATGTATCCATATTGACACTACTTACTACTGATAGAAAAGCCACCACAAGCTTCAGGAATTTCTCCACAAAATACTTCCTCCATGATGTAAGCCAAATTGGAAAGTTAGTTCTTATCACATCTCTTTACCTCATCTGTCAATAATTGCCATGGATTTTACAACAACAGTGTTGTGAGCATCCCATCCTGTTCTCAGTGCCTCCAATTCCATCTCTAACACAAGCTTCTGCTTCTGGCCTGATTCTGAACAGCATTGGAACTTCAGAAATCATTTCTGTGGTCTGGAATCTGTTTTTTCAGAAGAGATAGAGGAATCCATTTTTTAGAAAAGCAAATCTGTGTACCACATTTTTATGAACTGAATCCCTTAAAGAATATTTGTTTTACATTTTAGATTATGCACACAATCTTTCACATGAGCTGGAGATCTTGTCAGAGTTCACCCTCTGTAGTTTTAAACCACATCTGTTTTTCTGTATCCCTAACATTTACCTTTGAGATTTCTTTCATATCTCAAAATGTGCCAAGCATTTTGACATTTAGTTCATCCTGCAGTTATTTCTACTCTCAAGAACACCCTGACCCAAACATACTTTTTCCAGCAAATGTCTCAGCATATTTGGCTGTCTTCTCTAAAAATCTCCAGCACACACTATGTCATAACGCCATTCAAACTGGATCATTTTCCGTTTTCTGGAATGTAGTTTTAACAGTGTAATTATCTAATACCTACCTTAATTTTATAGTATGTACTGTCGAAGGAATGTTAGCCATTTCTTTAAATTCCTAACCTTTATTGTACGTAGATTCTGATATACACTATACACTACCCCCATACACATATGTTTATACACACAACTATAATCTACATAAATCGACCTATATATAATATAGACACTATATATTTTATAGATATTATATAAAATATGTACATTATAATATACATATATACATACTCTAAGAAAGGACAATAGGAAGATTGAACTTGAGTGGTTAATGGATTAGGTAACATGTGATTTCATGTATACAAATTGAGAAAAAAGACAATTTTTACATCCAATTCTGCTTTTTTTTTAACTAAAAGAGAAATGCAAACTTTTAGATTGTTAAGGAACACTTTAAAGTTATGAACATTGGTGAGAAAATTTGACTGGTACTTACTATAGCAGCAAATGTGTTCTTTAACAATTAGTGAATATTAGTGTAAAAACCTCCATTATGTAAACTTTGATGATCATTTGAATACATATTAAATTTTGCATAAATATTTCACTTCCATTTTTATTAACCCATACTTTATGTTCTTGGATTTTATTCATGTTTCTGTGTGTGTGTTTGTGAAAGAGAGAGACAGAAACAGAAAGCAACAGAGAGAAAAAGAAAGACCACATGAGTGAGTGAGAGAGAGAGACAGAGAGAAAGAAAATGTGATGTTTGCCTGTTGCCAGTGATGTCCAGGCTGAGTAGCTATGCATAGCTAACACCAACAAGGCACTTAACATCAAAGTAATTTCCTGTGAAACCCATTGCATCTGTGGTTCAATTACTAAAATTCTAAATTTGGTGGAAAATAAGTGTGCTTTCTTATTACCACCACATTAGTATTTCTAGGGCAAAGAAGAATAACAAATAAAGTAGTTATTAGGGAAACATCATTTAGTATGAATTTATGCTTACCAAATATAAGTCTCTTACTCAGCTACCATTTATGTGATTGACTCTATTTTGGGGAGAATCGTTTTCATATATCAGTCTTCCTTTCAAAAGCAAATATAAAGCAACAACTTCTACTTAGAATCACTTCTTTTGTGTTCACCTAGACTGAATTTCTTATCACTGACTATTAGTCATTTTTAAAAATGTGCTGTCCTCATAAGAATGTTTATCTTAAATATGTATGAAAGAACATGTTTTTGTGTAACCCTACTGGTCTCACAGGGCTTCAGATGATCCTTTTTGCCCAGCTCTCTGCCTACAAAAGCCTTGCCCTTCACCTAGCAGTCCAGCCTAATGAGCAAGGTCTCACATGCTCTCTTTTTAATGATGCCCTCATTTTTACAGGCCAATAAGTAATTTATGTATTGATTTCAGGATGGACTTTCAGCAAGACCAGTAACAAGGTTACTTGTAAATACATTCTTCTCTTTACACTGCAACTATTAATTTTTCTTGCTTATATTATGGATTAAGGAGTATTCAAATGATTTTACAGTGTGAACTGTACCATGTATACAATATTTCAGGCATTGGAGTGTTTAAATTGCTCAAAAGTTCTATTTTACTTAAACTGCATATTGCTTTCTGACTCTATATTATACTTGCAGAAGATAGAATGGTGTCTTGTGAGATAATGCATTTCTTCTTCTGTTGCTACCATGTGATTTTTAATATTTTTCCCTTGCAACATCAGATTTAGCTTCTAAAGCATCTTCGTGGAGTTGAGAGCAGCCTTGAGTGCCTCTTGCTGAACATGTACACCTAGAAACACCGAAAGGTTATTGATTTCAAAGCAATTCCATTAACTCAGTGTGTGAGTTAAACATGAAACTGGAGGTCTCCATACAAACACTTACTATTCTCTCTTATTAAAATAATGGATTTCATTCTGGATACAAATGAGAAACATGGTTTCTTATGCTGATATTATAAACTAAACCCACTTGAACATATGCACATCACATACAACTTGTTTTCCACCAAATTAATTGATATCCTTCATTTAAATTTTACCTCTAGTCTCACTACAAAGACCATGACTCAATAAGTCCTTACTTTCCTCCCTCCATTTGTCCTTTGTTTCTCCTTTCCTTTCTTTCATTTCTCTCCCTTCTTTCCTGTTTTAATCTATGTGATCATGAACTCAACAATGATAGTGTTATCATTAATAACCCAAAATGACAATTTGTTTTTATTCATTTATTATTGTGATTATTCACTTGCATTGGCCTATTCCATAAGAATAGGCAGTAGATATGTTTTACATTAGATTACAATAGATTCTGTTTTACCATGTTTCCACATCCTAGAAGAGGGTTTAGGTATGTATGCAACAAGATTTGACTGAATGGTTTTAGTAGATGAGCAAATAGTGGAACCATTTGATTTTAGGATGTAAACTTATCTTCTTGGTGCCCCTTGAATGGCAATAGCAATACCAATGGTATGTTTCTTGTTTATTAGAACCATATAGAAGACCCTTGCCCTTCTGGAGAATAATCTTTCCTGGTAATATAAAAGAAAACATTAAAATTTAGAAAAACACCAGCAAGCCCTTGCTAACAGTTACAAAAGCAAATCCCAGTAATACTTGTGGCTTATAAGCAGCTCTTAAATATAGCAATTCTTGTAAGTGTAGAATGTAAATGATATAAATAGACACAATCCTTGTTTGATGAGTAACAACAGCTGAGTTCATGGGGTTAGTCAGTTGCTTATTTTCTCTCATATTTCTTTTAAATTCTGCTTAGCTGTGAATTATATTTTTACTGTATTTTCAATATTCTCAAATGAAAATCCTCTGATTTGAGAAAGAATGACTTCTTCAAAGTGGTATCTGCCTGCCATGACCTTGATGCCTGTTGCATTTTTGTAGCAACAACACATACGCTTTTAAATCATTGACCTTCTCAGTGTGGGCCCAAGTTCCTCCTCTTAAAAATCATAAATGGGAACTCATGAAACTGTAAAGCTTCTATAAAGCAAAATATGTAGCCAATTAGACAATTCGGCAACCTACAGATTGGGAAAAAATCTTCAGTAACCCTATATCCCATAGAGGGCTAATATCCAAAATATATAAAGAAGTCAAGAAGGTTACCACCAAAAACCAAACTACCAAATCAAAAAAAAAAAAAAATGGAGTATAGAACTAAACTGCGAATTCACAACAGAGGAATCTCAAATGGCAGAGAAACACCTAAAGAAATGTTCAAAGTCCTTAGTGACCAGAGAAGTGCAAATCAAAGTGATGCTGAGATTCCACCTTATAACAATCAGAATGGCTAACAAGAAAATCTCAGGTTACATCACATGTTGGCGAGGATGTGGAGAAAGAGGACACTCTTCTATTGTGGTGAGATTGCAAACTGATGCAACTACTCTGGAAATCAATCTGGAGGTTTTTCAGAAAATTGGAAATAGATCTACCTGAAGACCAAGCTATACCACTCTTGGGGATGTATCCAAAAGATGCCCAACCTTGCAGCAGGGCACGTGTTCCACTATGTTCATAGTGGCCTTGTTTGTGATAGCTAGAAGCTGGAAACAACACAGATGTTCCAAGACAGAAGAACGGATATAGAAAATGTGGTTCATTTACACAATGGAATACTATTCAGCTACTAAGAATGAGGTCATCCTGAGTTTTGCAGGCAAATGTATGGAAATATCATCCTGAGTGAGGTAACACAGACCCCAAACGACATCATTCATGGAATATACTCACTAGTAAGTAGATGTTAGCCCCCCCAAAATGTACTGAATACCCAAGATACAGCCTACAGAACTCAAAAAGTTCAACAAGCTGAAGGGACCAAATGAAGGTGCCTCAGTCCCACTTGGGAGGGAGAAGAAAACACAAGAAGGGAGAGAGGGACCTTGGAGGGGATGAGGATAGTGAAGAGGTGAACATGATTGGATATTGGGTGGGGGAAAAGGACTGAAAGCACTGAGTGCCACCAGAAAGAATGGAAACATGCAACCTCGAGAGGTAAGAGGTTGGGGGGACCCTACAGAATGTACCAGAGACATGGGAGGTGAGAGACTCTCAGGATTCACAGAGAGTGACCTTAGATGAAATGCCCTACTTTGGGAAAAGAGAACTTGTAGAGTCTCCAGCAGAAAGATAGGGCATCAAGTGAGGGATAGGGTAGACATCTCACAGTCAAAAATCTGACCCATAACTGTTCCTGTCTGAAAGAACGGCAGGGAAGGAAGTGGAGAGGAGCCTGAGGAAAAGAAGGTCCAGTGTCAGGCCCAAAGTGGGATCCAGATCAAGAGGAAGTCTCAAGGCCTGACACTATTATGGAGGCTATGGAGCACTCACAAAAAGGGACCTATTGTGACTGCCATCCAAAGGACCCAACAAGCAGCTAGAAGAGTCATATGCAGATATTTGCACCCAACCAATGGACAGAACCTGATGACCCCTGTGGTTGAATTATTGGAAAGCTGGAAGAAGCCTAGGAGGAGGGCCACTCTATAGGAGGACCAGCAGTCTCAATTAACGTGGACCGGTGAGATCCTTCAGATCAACAACCAGGCAGTATACACCAGCTGATATGAGGCCCCCAACACATATACAGCAGAAGACTTCCTGGTCTGGTTTAATCAGAGAAGATCCACTTAATCCTCAAGAGACTGGAGGCCCCATGGCATTTAGAGGTCTGGGGGGTAGGAGGTGGGGACATCCTCATGGAGACAGCAGGGCAGGGGGAGGTATACAATGTGGAACAGTTGGAGGGTAAACCACAAGTGGAATAATAAAATCTGGAGATTTAAAAAAGAAAAGTAAGAAGTTACCTTGAACATTTTTTTTTCAAACACTGTTGTGATGTGGTAGATTTCCACATCACAAATAAGTAGAAACAAAATTACGTAAAACAATGACACTTCATTAGGGTCATAGGATTTGTCATGGTGCTGAGATGCAAAACATGGCTAATCCACTAGGCAATATAATTAAACCTTAATCTACTTTAATGTTTCTTTCTCTAGGAAATCTTCTGATGCACGTTCTCCCTTAACCAAGAAATCTAACTAGTCTCACTCTTGGGAAATGATTGGCAATCAGAAATACCTATTTTATCTGAGACTATTGCTTCGTTAAAAGGTTGTTTCGTTATTATATTAAAAACATTTATGGAATCAGGTGAAATAGTATCAGATTACAGTCTCATCTGTTCTAGAGGCAGGAGTATTCATTGATACTGGGACTTCATTACTAGTCTGAGAAACATAGTGGCATGACACCCCATCTTAAATAAATAAATAAATAAATATATATATATATATATAAATAAACAAATACCTATAAATAGGTATATAAAAATACCTATAATTACCTGAGCAACTTTGTGACAGGATATACCAATCTCACTGTAAACAAAGAAACAAACAAATAATAAATCCATTTGATCCATTTGTGGAAAAGAAATTGTATTACTTATCTTGACATTAGTGGTAGGCAGTTGAGACTGAAACATGCAAACAAAGCTTAAACTCAAATATGAATTTCACAGTATATTTTGGAAAAATGATGAGATACATAATGAGTTTTCTTCTCTTTTATTTGTTTTGTTTTGTTGTTGTCAAGGTTGCAAAGGGTGTAAATAAAATAAATAGATACCGTATCTTTGGGCTTCTCTATGGACACAAGAAAACCTAAATCATTCCATTGTAAGGCAGTAAAGGAAAATATAGGATGGCTCTTTTCTTGGCCTCTAGGTCTATGATAAGCTATAAAATCAAAATGTGTTTGAGGGTTTCCTAGAAAAGAAACATTTCTCCTTTTATCAGGTCTATTTTTATTTATTTATATTATGAATTAATTATTTTATCTATTTACATCCTAAATTTTGACCCTCTCCTTATCCCCCTTGCAGAGTTTTGCACCCATAACTCTTCCCCTTTGCCTCTGTGAGAGTGCCCCTGCCTAACTGTCCACCATACCTGGACCATCAAGTCCCTACATGATTATGTACATTCTCTCCCACTGAGGCCAGTCAAGGCAGTTATTATTTGCCAGGGGATCTTGGACCAGCCCATGTATGCTCTTTGGTTGGTGATTCAGCCTCTGGGAACTCCTAGGGGTCCAGTTTAGCTGGCACGGTTGGTCTTCCTATGATGTTGCAGTACCCTTCAGTTCCTTCAATTCTTCTCCCACTTCTTCCATAGGGATCCCCAACCTCAGTCTAATGGTTGACTGTGAATACCTTCACCTGTTTCAGTCAGCTGCTGGTAGAGGCTCTCAGATGAAAGCCATGGCAGGCTCTTGTCTGCAAGCAAAACATAGTATCAGTAATAGCGTCAGGATTTGGAGACCATCAATGGAATGGGCTGATCACTGGTCAGCCATTCATTCAGTCTCTGCTCCATCTTTTCTCAGACAGGAACAATTTTGAATTTTTGAATGTGGGTTGGACTCCCCAGTCCCTTCGCTTGGAGCCCAGTCTAACTATTGGACTCTTTTCAGGTTTTACATTGTCCACTGTTCAGCATTTCAGCTAAGGTCACCAACATTAACCAAAGTGACCATGAGATTCTACTTTATACCAATCAGAATGGCTAAGATCAAAAGCACATGCTGGCGAGGGTGTAGAAAAAGAGAAACACTTCTCCATAGCTAGTGGGATTGCAAACTGGTACAACCACTCTGGAAATCAGTCCAGTAATTCCTCAGAAAATTGGAACTACGCCTACCTGAAGATTCCGCTATACTGCTCCTGGGCATATATGCAAAAAAAATGATCCACAATATCACAAGAACACATGTTCTATTATGTTCATAGCAACCTTATTTGTAATATCCAGAAACTGGAAGCAATCCAGATGCCCCTCAACCAAAGAATGTATATAGAAAATGTGGTTCATTTACACAGTGGACTACTATTCAGGTATTAAAAACAAGGATATCATGAATTTTGCAAGCATATGAATGGAACAAGAAAATATCATCCTGAGTGAGGTAACTCAAACCCAAAAGGACATACATGGTATGTACTCACTGATAAGCCAGAAAGTACAAACCAGAAACATTCCAAAAGTAATCTTGAACTCTAGGCAGAATGGAATTGAAATTGAGCCAGGGAAAGGAAATAGGAATTCTGTACAGAAAACACAACCAGGATACATGTTGTCTCACTTGTGAGATTTGGTGAACTCCAGAAAGGCAAAACTTTCCCATGTGCTTCCAGGACAACTACAGAAACATTAGTGAGATGTCTTTACAGCTTGTCTAGGCTCAAAGGGTTAAAAACTGGGGAGTACTTGGATCTAGTTTATGAGATGTCAGACCTTATAAGCTGACAGAAAGCTACTAAAACTGGTTCTGATGTCTTGGTTGAGTAGAGCACAACAACAGCTTCATCATTAGCCACATTTGAGACAGATGTACTATATTATCCAAGGTCAGTGTTAAGAAAAATGTAAAAGCCAATGGGTCACTGAGTGGTTGAGAAATACCACCCTTTGGTCAAGACAAAAAATATAGAAACATAAACTCACATCAGCAATGATTTTCCCTTTGGGTCCAAGAAACTAGGCTCTAATAAATGGAAGATATAAAATGAAAAGGGACTAGCTGTTCACTTCCATGTCCTGCTGAGCTGTTGGCAACAGATCCTGGGAGAGACAGAGGGTTGTGGTATTCAGTTATGTATCCAACTGGTAAACTCACCAAGTTCTGATGGATTTTTCAAAACTCAGGACCTCATGCATAGCTTGACTAAACTCTATGGGACAATAAACAAAATTAAAACTAGTAAATAGGGAGGATTTATTTAGTGAAAGAGCTGGTAGAAGGAGGGTTATGGGAGCATTTAGGGGAAGAAACAGATCAAAATACATGGCACACACACATAGTAAATTAACTAGTAATGAAACTAGTGATTATATAGGCAAGGACCTCAGAATGATTTTGGGTCCACAGGGGAGTACAGTAACAGGGGGAATAGTGAACTGGAAGTAGTATGTTTGTTCAGAAAGCAAACAAAACAATATAATATTTCTCAGTTCCAGCATATATTTTGTCAAGCATAATTTGTAAGACATAGTTATCACATAGTTATGAATGGAATTCAGTATCTACACACATATATCTTTAATTTCATTTATTGCTGTCTCTCTCTTTTTCTCTCTCTCTGTGAGTGTGTGTGTGTGTGTGTGTGTGTGTGTGTACACAAGTTTCTTAAATTATCATGAACTAATTCAAGTCTGAACAAAAGGGCACAATATCAATTTAACATCGCAAAGCATAAAAATCTGGAGTTAAAATTTTCAAAACCTAGGACCATTTTTATTGCTAAATTTCTGAGTTATGGATTCTAAAAATTAATACACATACCTTTCAATATTACATATATGATTTTCAAATATACCCAAATACCACATTTTGGATATTGTTCCTTGATTTATATACTAATTTCATTATGAATTAGGTATTTAGAAAGAAGAAGAAGAACTAGATAAGATATCTCCAAGTTTAAATACTCCTCCAATATTCTTTATATGTTTTGTCTTTGTTTCAAATGAGACATTCTTTAAGAATTAATCAGGCTGGACATGTTGGGCTAGGCCTTTATTACTAGCACTTAGAAAGTAAACTGCTGTGAGTTTAAGCCAGACTTGGTCTACATAGCAAATCCAGACTACTATAGGTCTCTAATGAAAATTTATCTAATAGAACAGTAGAGGCATCATGAACAATAAACAAACAAGACAAGACAGTTACCTACCTAAGAGTAAACTACCGACAGTAATTAAATCTGTTAATGAATATACTAACTTCTACTCTGATTGTATAACTATCTAATTAAGTCAGTCATCAATGACGAGATAAATTTGCTAGCAAAGAAGACTTTATAAAATGACACTGTGTTGTCTATGCATTATCAAAAGGATTATGGATCTTTACAAATGACTAATTTCAAAATATAGTGTCCTATTTTTTTGTATAAAATAGATTTATCTGTCTTTAGCCTCCCATTTACGCTTCTCTCTATGGATTTTTATATAAACTACATTTAACTATTATCAGGGCAACCACTGTAAACAAACTTCATAAAAGTATATTTTTATATGGATGTTTGAGGTAAGTATAGTATAAATGAGTGGTTATTTTAACTGAAGTTATTTTTTTTCATTTGTTTTTTTCTCTCTTAAAAAATGAAATGTCTAAAATGAGCTCATAGACTCTCCAGAGAAGAATTAATTGCAAAAGCTTTCAGAAAATTGCAAGGAGACTTCCCACATAAGTATGAAGAGGGTTAATTTCTCACAAATTTACTTGTATTCAAGTTAATGGAAGCAATGTGGCAGCATCAATAAGATAATTTGACTCTTCATGTTTCCTGAGGTGTAAGAATACATCATATGCCTAACAATTATAATAAAAGCATTGAAATTGCCAACAAATAAGACCTCTTAGGTACTCCTCCTTGTTATTGGAACAATGTAAAATTATTCATGTTCCCTTCTACCCCTGGAGTTTTTTTCTTAGGCAAACTTTTATTTATTTAAAAGAATCAAACATAAGGAAATGTGTTCTTGGGAAAACTATTGTGAAGTCCAAAGGACGCTTTAAGGATTTTTGTTTGTTTGTTTTCTTTCTTTGTTGAAACTCATCTCTTTCAGTTCTACAGACTCAGCAGTACCTTCATATAGTAACTCCTCTCTGCCACTCAGTTTGCATACCTGACACTAAGAGAGGGTAAATGGTCCCAGGAGGCCCAGCAGCTGGGAAAATAGTTAACTCTTCTGTTTGAGTGCTTAACAGATGCCCTGCTCAGAGATTCACGCTAATCAATCCTATAAGATCAGCGCACACATCAGGTGTGTGGCGAAGAAGACTATGAAGCTCAGCAACCAGTAGGTTGAAAGGATCGAAGAAATGGTAGAGCCAAGATTTTAGCCAAAACCATTCCTCTTCAAATTCCTGAGGAATTGCTCCTGGAGAAAACTTCACTCTGGATGTGAATATATTCTAGAATAGAAACAGCCTCCAAAGCACATGGGGTTTCTTTGTAGAGGGTGTAGCAGTGTGACCTTGAGTTTTGCAGAGGGAGTGGTTTGAAAGTGTATTTTAAACAAATGATCTTGTATATAGTCTATTGGTGACTTGGTGACGGCTTGGTGATTGATCCTATTGTCAATATTCTATAAACCTTGGTAAAAGAACAGCTTCCACAGATCTACATTTGCATTTGGAATGTCCTGTCTTATTTATTCATTTCATTCCTTGTAGAGTGTTTACATTTCTACATTGTTATTGTCACAATCTCACAGACTTGCCCTTCTACAGGTTGGGCCAACCACATGATCTATCTTCCCATGTTATTGTCTTTTTTCTTTCCCCTTTCCACTTGCTAATTTCTTTGCCAAGAAAGGACTCTGTCCAGTGCCACAAATGACTGGCTCCTCAATATAGGCACCATTTGTCAAAGAGGTTTTCCCTAATGCTTCAAGTCAGTCACACTCCTTGGATCCAATTTGAAGGATATGCAAGCATTTTCCTCTTCCCACCATCGTGAGGAAACTCATTAGTGAACTCCCATACATTTATTAGAGAAGTGAAAAGGTATCAAAATAGGTAAATGTATACAGGTAGCCTAAAGGTGGTCTTGCAAAAGAAATACAAAATACAAGTTAGATTCTGATTCTTAAAAAAATGTTCAGTTAATTCATTAATTTTATTAATTTGTCAATAGAGGCACATGTACATACACGAATTCACACACCCACAGAGGGAGGGAGGGAGGGACAGAGAGAGAGAGAGAGAGAGAGAGAAAGAGAGAGAGAGAGAGAGAGAGAGAGAGAGAAGAGAGACAGAGAAGACAGAGAACTAGACTCATCTACAAAGTTCCTTGTATTACAGAAGTCTGTTTGTAGTTGATCATTCTCTTCAGAGGATTGTGGTCATTCTAATCCCACTACAGTTTCAAAAGCATAGGTGAGCATAGTGCATCTCATTATTATAATGTTTCTCTGAGGCACTTAAGGGTTCCCTTGATGGTTTCTATAGTTAAGTGATGTATTGGTAATCTCAGGAATGCTTTACTGTGATCACTCTCAAGTGCTTTAACAAGTTCTGAAGACTACAAGATATTTTCAACACTTTATTTGCACTATATTTTGAAACTTTATTTTGTATTCAACTCCATATATATATGGAAACATTCTTTTTACCATTTCTATTTTTATTTGAATATTAGATTAGTTGACTTAGTAGCAAATTAATATGTCCATTACTAATGCAAACCATTTGGATATCAGATCCTCTGCAACATACTTATTTAAAAACTCTGGCATTAAATACTTGAAAAGTTTTATATTTATGGTTATAGACACAGAACATGGAGACAACATGTCTACCTCATTTTAACATTCTGTGTTATTTTAACAAATTTTATCCTCTTTGCAACATCTTATTTTTCCATCTGTAAAACACAACAATCTTATCATTTTCTTTTGGTGTTGTTAAGAATATAATGGACAATCTTTTGGAAAATACTTAAGTGGTTTCACATAGCACTTTGTTCAAATGATGTGCAATTTATGATTTAGATAATAAATTTATTATTATATGTCATGATATTCTTGATATTCTTGAAATTATTTGACTGATTCAGCACAAACAAAAGAAATGTGATTATTCTTCAAAGTATAATTTTGAAGTAGAAGCAAACATGAGATTCCAAATTTAACAGCATTATTGTTTATATTTAGAGTAAGGTTCATTTATAAATGTACAGAATATGAGATAGAAACAAATTTGAGATCTTAATGCATACTTTACATTAGTGCTTATGTATACTCAAGAAATTACTCACTGTCTGTTTTTAAATTGAAGAGATAATGTTGATATCTCCGTAACATAGTGATTATGAGACTGGCACCTTAATAGTGAACGTTTTCATAAATCTTTACAAAATAAAATATAACGATCATTGATTGATAAAATATATGAATTTTAATTTTTAAGATTATTTTATATGCTTATTTGTTATCTTGTAGAACACATGGTTTATGCTTAGTGCTCATAAGATGTTTAAATACTTTTTACTTAAAACATTTGCCTCTGAATGGCAAATCAAATCCATTCTATGGCTCAAAATCAGTCTTCTAGTAGTAATTTTCTAGCAAAGTCCTAATGCTGAGACTCTGCAGACCCCATGTTGAAGACGTTCTTCTGTGTCCCCACACTTTCCGTGATTATAGGAAGAATCTGTATTTATTGGTCTTAAACCTAAAGTATAATGTGTCTGCCAAGAGGGATGAAGACAAAATCAACAGGAGACGTTTAGGGCCAAGGAGGATCAGCAAGTATTTAACTTTTAAAAAACAGTAGAAAAACTCATAAGTTTTTGATTATTTAGTTAAAAATAGATTCTTCTCTTATACAATACCAGAGAGAGAGAAGGGGAGAGAGAGAGAGAGAGAGAGAGAGAGAGAGAGAGAGAGAGAGAGAGAGAGAGAATACAAGATACAATGAAACAAAGCAAAAGCTTAATTGAAAATAGATTCTTCTCTTATACAATACCACTGAGAAACAGACAGAGAGAGAGAGGAGAGAGAGAGGGAGAGAGAGAGAGAGAGAGAGAGAGAGAGAGAGAGAGAGAGAGAGAGAGAGAGAGAAACAAGATACAATGAAACAAAGCAAAAGCCCTCATACTTGTGGAAAGTGGACAATGTCTGGTTTAACTTGATGTCTGTGTCATGAATCAGAACCCATATAGAAAAGTTATAAAAGTTTCCTGGGAATATGACTGAGGATACTTGCTCTCATTATGCTGCCTCATTTCACTATATGCTCCTCTAGTTAAGAACAGGGGAAACGTTTTATAGGTTCTCAAGTACAAACAGACAACTTATATAAATAGATTATATATCTGACCATTTCTGCAAATGAACCCCCTGAACATTTTTCAGAATGTATTTTACTACCAAATGACATAGTAATTATTTCCTTCTTGCTTTTTCTTAAAATGTACAATGGGATGACTGACACTTTTAAAATTAATCAACAAATAAATTAAAATGGTATCTCAGAGAAAGTCCTCATTTGTTGATAATGTATGTAGACTTACAACTTTCATGTGGTGTTTAAGAACCTGGTAAATATATTCCAACAACTGTGACTACAACCCAATTATATCTCTATGCCTCATTGATCAGCATGTGTGTAGCAGAGTTATAAGAATGTCTGCAGCTAATCTGTGTGTTGTAACTTTCAATCTTTTTTATAAAGAGTCTTGTACAAACTCGAATGGTGCCCTTCAGAGCATGTTTCAATTAAATTCAAATATAGTTTAAACATGGCTGTAGCCTCTAACAACCTCCTCATTTTTCCCTTTTCCCCCTACATATAACACTCCACTTTTTATTATTATTAGAACCAGGATGACATCATCATCCACAATGTTTGAGAGCCTTTTCATTAACAACAACAACAACAAACAAATTTAGAAAAACAGAGTTAATTCAGTGTGATTGAAAATAAATGGCTGGTGGAAACCAACTGAGTCTAGCACAGAGGCAGAGAAGGAAGAGTTTACTCCAGAGGTAGCTGGGCAAGGTGATTAGAAGGCAACTGTTTAAAGAGTCCAGTCTACATTAGGTGCCCATGCTTGACTGGAAAGAATATAGAATGACTTTCTCTTAACCTACATGCATAATGACCATGAAGATTTTATATTTGAGTGTTTAAAATCTATTAAATATTTGCATATGTTCCGAAATGTCTTGGGCTTGAAAACCACATGTAAATATGAAATTCTTTTGTTTCATTTGTGTCTTACATACATAACATGGAGGAAATTTTACACAATACTCTTAATCTTGTGTAGAAAAATCAGTTCATGACATGAAATTTACAACTATGGCATCCTATTTGCATATATCACATTGTGAATTTGGAAGTACTTAGAATTGTATTTTGGTTATTGATGTCAAACCTGCATGAATATTTTTAGGAGGCGTGTTTCACATGTTGTAGTTGGGAATTGATTGATTTGTGAAGTATGGTGAATGACAGATATTGTGTTCACTATTTCATTCGTTAAAAAAACTGTTGAAATTATTTAAAGTATTTGGAATTCTAATTAAATGATGGTAACCAACAATATACAAGGTAACTTACACTCACAAATGGCATGAAGTGTTTGTATAATCCTAGGTAAATAAACAGGCTAGAGTTCTATCCTGAGTCAGGACCTTATGGAAATCTTGGAATACACTAGTAAAGATATTCACTGCCTTTCTACTTCGTTTGAATCTACTTCATTTGAATCAGAAAGTAAAATTATAAACCTAGAAGAGTGATGGAGACATTTGCCACTATCACCAGCTTAACACTGAGGATCCTAAAGAGAAGAAAACATAGTGTTAGTGACAACAATCAGTAAACAGAATTGACTTTGGGGAGTAGTCCCTGTGATAGGTAATAGTAAGTTCAGATAAAACCAACTGTAATGGTTAGAACTAGTAAAACTCTCAAGTTGCTTTAGTATTTGCATTTTCAAAATTAGTTCATTTTCAAATCACACACACACACACACACACACAGAGAGAGAGAGAGAGAGAGAGAGAGAGAGAGAGAGAGAGAGAGACTTAGTATTTTCTACATTTCTTCCTGCTGAGTGCCACAAAGCCTGCTATTTCTCAAGAGATCAAGGCACAGTTTGTTTCTGCCTTTAGTATTTGCTATATCACTACTTTGGGAGTCCTAAACTCCTTCAAGTACCTATTGTTTCACCCACAAAATAAAGCAAACAATACTCTTTTTACTCAACAGTAATAGGGAGAGGTGGGGAGATGATGTATTTTAAAGCATGAAACGGGGCTGGAGAGATGGCTCAGTGGTTAAGAGCACTGGATGCTCTTCCAGATGTCCTGAGTTCAATTTCCAGCAACCACATGGTGCCTCACATCCATCTGTAATGGGATCTGATGCACTCTTTTGGTGTGTCTGAAGACAGCTACAGTATACTCATATGCATGCAAAAAAGTAATTCTTAAGGCATAAAACATTGCTTTAAGGAAATAGTGTCCCATAATTATTTGTAAAGTGATTTGCATTACAGGAAGACAAAGACACTTAACTCTTGAGCAAATTCCTGTTCAATAAGTTAATTAAAATTAAGCAATGATTTGAATTGTGAACTTGTACTTTCAGCAGAAGTACAGGATATTTTATTGCTTTGAGCACCATTGCCTATAAAGCACAAATTTTGAAAAGCAAGATAAAACTGTCAAAATTCCTATGTACCATTTCAGCCAAGGCACCGACAAAATGTCAAAGCCTGTATTTAATTGTTTACAGTCTGTTAAGTAAAGTGACTACCAATGTCATTAATAACCATCAAGGAAGAAAGGTTGGTGCAAACTGATATCCCTAGGGACACAGCTGTAAAGTGTATTATCCAGTGGTCCTGGAAATAATGAATTTAAACTGTACCTTCACCTAAGTCTGAAATCAGATGAACCTTAATATAAATTACGTTTTAAAACACTTACTCCTGGGGTCTGGAGAGACAGCTTGGTGGGTAAGGTGCTTGCTGCACAAGCTTGAAGACCAATGTTCAGAACCTAAGTTAAAACCTGGGTGCTGACACAGGGCCCGAAGAGTTTTTAGCTCAACATAATTCTTCCAGTACTTCCTAAATGTAAAAATAAATAAATAAAGTGTGCATTTTTCCTATTTAAAAGATGAAGTGTGACTACTGAGCCGACTGAAAGCATTGATGTTCTTTTACATTGATATATGTGTTTTCTAATTTCACATTGTTTTTTAGAAACAAATTTACTGACAAGTCTAAAATAAGAATAAAATGTTTCTGCTTTGTGGTGCAGGTTTTTAAGTTACAGCTTGAACATTTTTACACAGCTTATTGAGGTTCATCAGTTTAACTCAGTACAATCGAAGATACCTAAATTTTTTAGCATTAATGGCATTCCCTCTCTAAATTATCCATGCTGTTAACACTGGGCCTATTTTTTATGCTACCAGTGCCTGAAGTTATGCTTCTCAAAACGGATTGTTGTGGAAAGCTCCAGCATCCCCGGCAATAAAGTAAAAAATAACATTATGGCACCATCTAGTGACCTAATATTTCCTTTTCCCCTTCTGTTGTTCAGCTTGAACGCATGCATTTCTATTGATTACATAATGCTTTGTGGTCTTTTATTTAGGTACAGCTAGAAGTCATTTATCTATACAGTTACCCATGGTTAAAGCCAACTGGTATCAACAAACTGAAATTTAAAAAACAAAACAAAACAATTTCCTACCTCGTAGAGCCAAAAATGTTCTGTAAGAATTTAGATCGGTCTTAGTCAGGATTTCTATTCCTGTACAACATCATGACCAAGAAACAAGTTGGGGAGGAAAGGGTTTATTCAGCTTACTTTCACGTGACTGTTCATCACCAAAGGAAGTCAGGACTGGAACTCAAGCAGGTCAGGAAGCAGGAGCTGATGCATAGGCCATGGAAGGATGTTCTTTACTGGCTTGCTTCTCCTGGCTTGCTCAACCTGCTCCCTTATAGAGCCCAAGACCTCCAGCCCAGGGATGGCACCACCCACAAGGGGCAATTGAGAAAATGCCCCACAGCTGGATCTCATGGAGGCACTTCCCCAACTGAAACTCCCTTCTCTGTGATAGCTCCAGCCTGTGTCAAGTTGACACACAAAACTAGCAGGTACAAGATAATTTTAGACTTGGCCTAGTTCTGCTAGATCCAGAATGAAATTACAAAAAAAGGGTAATGGGATGACTAGGCGTTCATATTTGGAACTGAATAAGACAAACCCATGCTTAAAACACGTTATCATCCACAAGTGAGCTTATGAAGCTGTTCTTACTTTTCACTGCAAGCAATTATTGTTTATAAAAATAAACAGCATAACACAGGGCAATACTGCCATAGAAAATGGAATGCCTCCCATTCCAAAGATGATTCCTCACTAATACATGCCTGTCTGAATTCTCGTTGCCAAGACAGGTCTATTAATAAGCACAGTAATTGAAAATGACATCAGTGCTTAACTTTATGTATGTCACATAATGTTTTTGTGACATTTGTTATTTTAAAATTAGACTCTTTCTTAAGAGCAATGTATCCTGTAAATGTATTTAATGTTTTTGTTTGTGTAAACACTTGAGTTATCTGAGTTGCCTTTTTTTCCTTTTTGAAATATATATTTAGGTTTGTTGTGAAAGGAAGGATTTACAAAGTGCAACTTGTTAAACCTACACTCAAGAACAACATGCTTGAGCAATGACAGACTTGACTGGCTTCAACCGTACATATGTACACTGACATTCAGTATTAAATCTGTTATCAGGTACTGAAAACAATGACTTCATGAAATTTGCAGGCAAGTGGATGGAACTAGAAAACATCATCCTGAGTGAGGTAACCCACTACCAAAAGAACACATATGGTATGTACTCATTGATAAGTGGATATTAGGCAAAAAGCTTGAAATACCCACAATATAACCCACAGATCATATGAACCTCAAGAAGAAGGAAGACTAAAGTGTGGATGCTTCAGTCCTACTGAGAAGGGGGAGCAATACAGTAATGGAAGGTAGAGGGAAGGAGAGACTTAGGAGGAAGAATGGAAGGGGAGGGAAAAGGGGGGACAGGACAAAGTGACAGAGGAGACTAGGGAGATATCAAGAACAGAGGTGTGTAGCAGTAGAGGTTGGGGAACTGGGGGTAGCCACCAGAAAGTCCCAGATGCCAGGAAAGCAAGAGGCTCTCAGGACCCAACAGGGATGGCATTAGCTGAAATACCCAACAAAGGGGAGAGCGAACCTGTAGAGACTATATCCAGAAGTTCAGCACAATATACCAGGTTGAGGGATGGGATTACCCACCCATCTCAAAAATAGTAACCCAGACTTGCTTCTGTCTAAAAGAAATATAGAGACAAAGAGTGGAGCAGATACTGAAGGAAAGGCAACCAGAGACTGCCCCACCTAGGAATCCATCCCATCTGCAGACGTGAAACCCAAACACTATTGCTGATGCCAAGAAGTGCTTGCTGACAGGAGCCTGATATAGCTGTCCCCTGTGAGGCTCTGCCAGAGCCTGATCAATGCAGATAGATGCAAATGCTTGCAGTCAACAATTGGACTGAGCACAGGGATCCCAGTGAAGAGGCACGACTAAAGGAGCTGAAGGGGTTTGCAACCCTATATGAAGACCAACCTTAACCCCCATAAGTCTCAGGGACTAGACCACCAACTAAAGAGTACACATAGACCACCAACTAAAGAGTACACATGACTCCAGCTGCATATGTAGCAGAGCATGGTATTATCTGGCAACAATAGGAGGGGATGCCCCTGGTCCTGTGATGGCTCCATGCTCCACCATAGGGTTGGTGAGGCGGGAGTGGGTGGGTGGGTGGGTGAGTACCCTCATAGAAGCAGGCAGAAATGGATGGGAGAGGGGGTTTGTGGAGAGGAAACTGGGAAGGGAGATAACACTTGAAATGTAAATAAATAAAATAACCAATAAGAAATTAAAATAATACTGAGAGAAAATTCTCAGAGAACACTGAACTCTGTACTTCATCAGTGAAACAAGGATATGGCTTTAATAGCATCACTAGGTACTTTTCAAAGTAAGGAAATATCAACAAATTTTTAGAAAATAAAACATTTTTTAACTAAACGTACTGATAGTAGGCAGAAAGGGAAAATAAGGAGTAATAGATTACAGACCTTAAAAAAGTATCAAAGTCTACATTTAATTAATGAATAAACATCTAATCAAAAGATGAAACACCACGTATAGAACCCTATTTGTGCCCAAAATAAGTCTCCCAAAGTCTTCTCTAAGTCATCAGTTGTAGTCATGAGATAGTCTCCTCACTTAAGGCTCACATCTGCTCAGGATTTAATGCCTACATTTCCTTAAAGATGTTGGGCTTCTTCCTCCTTCTGATCATCAGATACAGAATTGTTCACTTCAGTTGTGTTTGAATGTAATGATCCAGAGCATGAGCAGATTATGGGCTTTCAAGGCATCTACTTTTTTGTCCTGCATCTGACCAGAAGCTAGACTCCCTGAGGAGTGGATGTACAACTTCAGAATGCTGTCTTCCTTACATGTAGGTGTCTGTAAGTTGGTTTACAAAATTTAGTTCTTCTTATATGTTCATCTAATCATTGAAAAGGGGAGTTTTGTTTGGAGTCATGCAGTCCATTTTGACTGGGAAATCATGACCAGGCTAGAGAAACAAACCCACCACCATTCCAAGTGGTAGAAAACAATTGATGATGGAGAATGTACTGATGATAACAGCACAAAAGTGCAAAACATCATGCTCACTGCAGAGGGCAAAGGAGAATCTGTAGGTGCCCGAGAGTGCAGAACTTGTTAACACTAAACCAGTATGGGGAAGTTTAAAACAACACTGCAGCACAGTATTTCAGTTAGCATACCTAGGAATTCATAAATGGTCTCATTTGAATCTGATGTTTCATAATCAACAGTTATAAAAAGCTATAAATATAATCCGTCACTATCACTTTCCTTAACTGTTAAAAATACTATCATAAAAACATCAGTTACTTACAGAACTTTGGCTAGGGTGGTAACACAATAAAGCACTTGTCATAATAGAGAGAACCCAGTAATTGTACAGTAAAATGTAACTAGTATTGGGACCTGTTGTGCAGGCTAATACCACTATCGGTTTCCACTATACTGAGTGGATTGTGCCAATCAACTAGTATTAAATGATTTTTTAAAAACAATCAATCAGAAATCCCTCCATGAGCACTGGAGTAGTTCAGAGCAATTGTAGACAAGAGTCTACGTCTACATCTGGTATTATCAGAGATGACCCTAATAAATACCTAGAGCCACTGCTACATAGCTTTGATACTGATTTTCATGAATGAGAGATGACAACATAGAATGTTATTATAGAAATATGGCTGGAAGGCAGCTATGTAACAGAGAGGTCGTTTGAATGAATATATTTTCTAAGCCACTACTAAGGAACACTGAGCCAGTAAGAACCAAGTTTTGTTTTGTTTTTTTAACTGTATAATAAAACAAGCAAAATTAAAAGGAGACTAATATGAAGTAGACATTAGTAAAACAGGTTAACATCCTGTCTCAGATGCTACTCACTCTCTTGCCTTTTATGGAAGTAATCCAAGTGAAAAAGAACATAGATTACTGCAGCCTGGTTGTATGCTGAGTGCCATTGTGGATGAATAACAAATGGCTTTAGAACTCACGGAGTGTGGTCCACTAGTTAGCAAAGCCACATAGGTGAGCCTCCACTGTGGCCTGACCCTGAGAACCACGTGTCCTGAGGATTTCATGTTGTGATGGAGTTCTATTCTGCTCTCTGCCTTCACATCCCTTTTAATATAAGAATTCTATAAAACTAAGTGTCTGTATGTATATGTGTAAAGTTTGTGTGAATGGAGGCTGGAACATTGTTCCTTCTATCCATCAACTATTGTATGCATGTAGATGTGTAAGGTTTGTGTGAGTGGGGATTGGAACACTGTTCTTGACACCCATCAACTATATGTGTATAGCTGTGCATGTACTGATGTATATATGTAAAGCTTGTCTGTGTGTTGGAGCTTGCTCCATCCACAAACTATGTATATGTATGTATGTATGTATGTATGTATGTATGTATGTATGTATGTATATGTGTGAAACACTTTGAGCCTGCTTGCTTGAGTATTTCAATGTGTCAATGTATATATATATATTTATAAGTAGGTCTGTGTGCATGTATGTATGAAGTTATTGGAATCTCCCTTTTGTTTTATCCACTCAGTGTGTGTGTGTGTGTGTGTGTGTGTGTGTGTGTGTGTGTGTGTGAGAGAGAGAGAGAGAGAGAGAGAGAGAGAGAGAGAGAGAGAGAGAGAGAGAGAGAGACTGAGACAGACAGAGAGAGAGAGAGAATAAGTTTTCTGTTTTCTTCTCTTTTCTGCCTGTCTCAAGATGTTAAAATTGTTTGTAGTTTTTCCCCTGGCCACCAAGGGAGTTAAACTTTGTTCCCTGGGAGGAGAAATGTCTGCTGAATAACTTCTCTAATTGCTGGCTGCCATTGTCAGCAGCCCCTGTGGGTATCTCAAACCACCTCTGTCAGCAGCTGACCCCCCAATGGCTACCTGACTCAGTTTACCCTCCACATAGATTCCAAAGCTGGTTACTGACAGTTGCAAGTTTGTCTGAAACATTGAAACAGAAAAAATAGAACACCTGATTGGGAGCAAGGTGAGATCTATACCTGAATGGAAAGATTGGGACAATTTGTCTAAGAGCAATAATTAAAGGGTCTTCGATAGAATTTGTGCTTCACAATTCTAGAGCTGAGAAGGCCTGTGGACAGGTAAGAACAGGTTCTGCTGTGTGACAAGATCTGCTCTCAATTTACAACATGGTGCCTTCAATAGTCTCTTTTTTTTAAGTAATAATGTTGTATCCTCACATTTTAGAAGACAGAAGGAAGATCAAGCAAGCCAAATGCTGTGTGAATTCTGTTTGCAGTTATCACTCCCAAGGCTATTGACTTTTAACAGCTGAATATTACAGAGAGACAAATTTATCATAGTGTATACAAATGTATATTACTATCTCACACTTATATACATTCACGTGTTCTTACTTTTCTTCACTATATCTAAAAAAATTCTCTTATGTTGATATAAACTGTTACACAAATTTTACTTGAACAATTTCAACAAATACATAGTATTTCTTTTCCTTTTTTGTTCTTTTGAAAAGTATAAGTCTATTGCCAGACCATCCGAAATATGCCCCATCTTGTCTGAAAGCATGATAAAATTTCTCCCTTTTTGAAACCTCCTCCTTCCAAAATCTCCCATATAATCCTTATTTCTCCTAATTCACGCATTATTTTTCATTAATTACATGCACATAGGTCTCACATATGTATTTCTAAATATAATCTGATTATCCCTAGCTCCAACTAAATAAATCTAAACTAGATAAAAGTACCTAATCTATTCATCTGTCCTTCCAGACATTGCTATATCATTTGCTTGCCATAATTGTGTGGTATGCAACATTCATCAATGATGAGAAGTTTTATGCTTTTAGCAGCTGAGCCATCTCACCAGCTCACTGATTATATCCTTGAATGCTGTCTCCAAATGGAGGCCTAGTCTGAAATACTGAGATTTAGAGCTTCAACATAGAATTTAGCAAGAAACCCTGGAACTTATAATGTTTCTGCCTCCAGAACTCTAGGTATTTTTGCCCGTCTCACATGCAAAATATATATCACCTGCTACCAGATGCTTAATGCATTCCAATAGTAACACTGAATCACAGATTTTTTCCCAGTGTCACCTAAGACAAGAGCTGATGAAGCCTGAGTGATAAGTTATATTTAGACAGAAGTCCTAGCCAGCAGAAAATCTAAGAACCCAAGTTAGTGCTGCTTCCAAGCATGAAGGTGGACAAGCTTAGGAAAAGCATCTCCATTTCAACCATCAGACTGAACTCAGGGACCCCATCAGGGAGGAGGCAGAAAGACTGGAGGATCTGAGAGGGATCGCAACCCCATAGGAAAAACAACATCCACTGGCCAGACCACCCATCATTGCTCCTGAGAGTACACCACCAACCAAGGAATGTACAGGGAGGGAGGGATCCAGGACTCCAGATACATATGTAGCAGAGGATGGTCTTGCCTGACAGCAATGAGAGGGGATGCCTTTGGCCCTGTGGAAGTTTGATGCCCCAGCGTAGGGATGCTAGAGTGGTGGGGCAGGAGAGGGTGGGTGGGGTAGGAGAGGGAGAAGGAGGGTAGGTGGGACAGTAGAGGGAGAGGGAGGGTGTAGGGAGGAGGAAAGGATGGGTGGGTGGATGAGCACATCCATAGAGGCAAAGGAGAGGAAGAGAGGGTGGATGTGGGATGGGTGGGGTTGTGAAGTAAATATTATTATTATTTTTTAAAGCGGGACAGAAGAAAGAAGTAGAAAGTTTTCATCAAGGGTCTAAGATATTCCAAATCATAGACAGGAAATTTTTAATCTAGTTTTGAAGGTAAAGAACAATGTTGTTTGGTTTGATATTCTATCTAGTAGATTTATGTGTAAGGTAGTGTAACCTTTGATTTTTTTTTAAGAGATGAAAGCTTTAATATCACCAGTCCTGTGCTTTAAGTAATCTAGTTCACTCAGCAGACGTTGGAAGTTCTGTTTTCAGAGTCCTAGGCTGAAGCATTTAGAAAGGTATGGAAGGACAGATCCCTTGAGTCAAGGAGAGACAGCTTTATCAGGCTACAATACATCAGAAAACACCTCAATGTTGACATGTGGATTCTGTAACACAAACCTGAATATCTTTCCCTCAAATATTGCTTTATAAAATATGAACTTGATTTCCTGACCATCTATGAATCCTACTTCCATATTAAGTAATTAGCCTAAAGGATTCCCTTATTATACACTCATGTATTTGTGGAGAAAAATGAACTAGAGAGAGTATAGGAAACACAGAATGAGGGAAGGAAACTAGATAAAAGATAAGAGGAAGAGAAACAGATTGAAAGAATAAATAATGAAGCTATTTGTGACAATCTCTTTCAGTCTTTCATCTAAATAATTATTTCCATATTTATTTCTCAGTTTGCTTCTTGCCTTATTTCTCTGTGTTAGATAATAGGATTTAAGACAGGAGAATTTCTGCTCAGTTACTCACACACAGAGTCGGGATAATGCAATTATGATAACATAAGAATGGATTTGAGAGTTTACTGACACATGGAATTTGATTATCTTTTTTATTCACTTGACTCACCTGTTTTATTTTCTTTTCTCATAACTGAACCAGGAAGAGGCAGTCATCTTGAGAGGCTGGTTATTACATTTTTTTTTGCCGAAAATTTTTAGACTTAAGTAATTCACAGTTCTGATAAGGTTGGGGGCATCTGAGATATTGAAGTGATTGCCAGAAATGAACTCATTGAAGGAGTCCTTCTCCTTCTGTCATGAACCATTAATCTAATAAACTAATGTCAGATTGTGAATATTTACCTAACAATGTAGAACCCATGATTATAATAACACCAAATCAGGTGACCATAAATATTTACTGACAGAACATATAGGCTTGCCTTGGCTTGCAACATAAAAAAGCTTCCGCAGTTCTACGGAAGGAATAAATACATTTAACCTTTTATTTTACTGAAGGAGAGGATACAGCCAAATATTATTTCTTTTAATATTTACTAAAAACATTTCAGAAAGAAAAATGAGCATTAATTCTCATTTACATTGTGCAATATCATGTAAGCACAGGTGTCAAAGTATCAAACTCAATAGCTAGTGCCATAAGTTTAGGAAATAAAATATTTACAATTAGACAATAATGTATTATTTATAACTATTTATCTCCTCAAATTTGAAACTTTTAAGTATACACAGCTTTGGAAAGTATAAGTAAAACAGAATTTATCATTTATCTAATTTTAGTACCCGGGACTAAAAAAAAAAACCCAAAACTATTATTTGTAATTATGTATAGAAGGTACTTTGTGTGAAGTTTTAGCATGTACTGAAAACAAATACTTAGAGAATGGCAAAAGCACTAAATGTCATATTGGACTATGATTCTGTAGCTCTATTTTATTAATGATAGTTTTCCAGCATAAGGATTTTAAATAATATCTATAAAACTTTCTATTTACCAGTGCTGAGAAATAATAATTGGTGGCAGGATTTCATACATGGTTCACATGTAGGGCCTCATTTATTTCATACATTACTTAGCTTCCTTATCCTCCCATGAATGAAATGAAATTCTCAATGTAAAATCTTAAGATATTAAATACTAGCAAGTAGAAAATTAATACCTGCTTTGAACAACGTCCTCTAAGTAGTGTCAAGTGTGGGTTCTATCTCAAGGGGTGGGCCTTAAATCAAATCTGATTTCAATTGGTTACTGTCAGAAGGTTTGTGTCACTATTGCCTTAGCATATTATTCAAGATAGATTGTGGATGGAAGGCTTTTTGGTTGTGTTGGGTATAGAATATCCTATTGTCTTGGCAACAGCCTGGGTTGTTTGGAGATTGCCACACGATCCTTTTGGTCAATTCAATTGGATGGAATCCAGTCCCCAGAATTGAACCTTTGATGAAAAAAGAGGGTTAGTATGGGTTCCATGTCCCTCATCATTTGAAGACTTCACTAACATTGTCAGCATATATTATAGGAAATTTCCACTACACTAGATTTCGATACTATCCTTCTAATGCTCTTCTCTCAGAACTGTCTCTCCCTTCTTTCCATCCGCCTCAACTTCCTAGCAGCTCTTCCCATTTTTTACCCCATTAGCTCTAGTCCATTCATAAAATCTATTCTATTTTCCCCTTATGGGGTGAGACGTGTGTTCCTCCCCAGTGCCTTCCTCTATGTCTAACCTCTCTGGGTCTATGGATTGTAGCTTATAAAACGTGTTTTTCATTGAAAAAGAATTATATCATTTTAATTTCTTGCTTGCTTTAAGCATTCCCAACTATCCACTCTTGAACCTGTCCCATGTGCACTCCATTCTCAATTTAAAAACATCTTTCATGTATTTCTAGTGTACATATATACATATATACAGAGAGCATATACATATATATATATGCATTCATGTATATGCACAAATATTTTTAAATGCAAAATACTGAGTCCATTTTTTGTTGCTTGTGTTTATACTCTTTCAAGAATGACTACTCTTCATTGGACAACCACTAACAGTATTAATGAATACTGTATTCTAAGCAGCATACTGAGCACTGAGATAAGACCTGGGACCTTTTCTTAAATTATTCATCCTAGTTAGAGTCCCTATACATATACAGAATTTGAGAGTAATATTGTAAATATTATATGATTACCTTTCAATATCAATGTATAGGACCTGGGAGTTTCAAGGAGGCTTTATGTTAAAGGTGGCAATAATATTAAATCTGAAATGACAAAGAAAAGTTTCATATGGTACAGCAGTACAATATAACCATTCCATTCCTCAACATTACTGTTATTTATGTATTTGAATAAATAACAGTGGATGTAGAGCAGTGATCTGTTCAGGCAACCTGGGCCCAGTCGAGTAATAGGTCTGGAACTCTGGAGCTCCAGTGACTGATAGTTTCTGCCTACAAGGGATGGAAGGTATTCAGCCATAATGCCTGGGACCCTAGCTCATATTTCAGTCCCAACCACCCACAGCTGCAAGAGATGTGTGCATTGTCACATAGACAATACCCCAAGCTCCCAGCATTCAAGCTGGACCCTACCCCTAGTCATCTGACCACAGCCAGGCATGCTATACCCCACAGACAGATAGCCCTGCCTCACATAAGATAAGGAGCAGTTTGCCCCCTCCACTCTCTCTCTTGCTTTTTGTCCTCTCTTGCTTCCTCTCTTCCTCTCTTCCTTTCTTGCCTCCTCTCTCTCCTCTTCTCCTCTCCTTCCTGTCCTTTCTTTCTCTCCACATAGCTGGCCTCTCTTCTCTTTCCTATAATAAAGTATCTCACAATTATGCAATGCCTCCTTTTAACTAACTAATGTGCAGCTGCAACCCCAGCCATTGGCAGCAGAAATATGTAGCCTGAGCAACAGCATCAGGACCACAGGCCAACAATTGGACAGCAGAAGAGGGGTAATTGGTCATCCATTTCAGCATCTTTTCAGGAAAGTCTCTGTCTGCTCTCACTAGATATCAGTAGCAGCATCCTAGTCATGAGAGCTGAACCAGATACCATGAAATGTCTTTTGCATCATGATCCATTGACTTTAATCGAGATCCACAGTTCTTAAAAGAATCAAAGTGTAAAATATCAAAATAATCAAAGAACAACAGTAGCATAGGCAAAACTTCTATTGTAGATACAGAGGGAGGATATTTATAAGAAAGCTGCATATTTAGATGCTTACAGCCAATCATTGTTCTCTTGTTGGCAACTAGGCACCAAAGAACTAACAATGGCAGAGATACAGATGTTAGTCTGAGTTGAAGAAATCATATTTATATTGTATTTCCAAAGCAAACCCTTGGGAATAGCATTCAAAATTTGGAACTAGTATTTGTTTTGGTTATCATTAGTTCCTTAAATTAAGAAGAATAACACATTGCCCTACCAGTTCTCATGATGCCAACCTTTATAGATATGAATATCATATACTTAACATATGTATTCTTAACATCATCAGTAACATCAGTTTAATTCATGTAACCTTATATATTTTGTCCTTCCCTTGTTATAAATTTAGCATTTAATCTAAGTAAGCATGTATTTTGTACAATAAACTTCTAGTTATAAATATAATGGATTCAACCACTAGTGTTGCTTCTAAACTTCATTTTCTATACTGTCTGTAAAATTCTTTTAAAATATTAATTCCTCTTGGAATTATGCTTGATGCTGCCTTTCTTCAACGATTTTCTAAATGTGAGATTTCTGTCTACTTTCCTATTCAATTTTTATCCTACTCTAAAGATACAAATGTCGTGACCCCCCAATGACCCCCCACACAGAGTATTCCAGTGTATACCATGACAACCATAACAAGGCAGTCTGTCAAAATCACTCTAGTCAGGAAACCACCAGAGAGCTACCCAGGAATTTTGATATATGCCACAGATCTATAGCAGCCAAATTTATGAGTACAATTCTGTTAGATGAGAAATTTAAAGCAAGGAAAAATGTACCCAAAGAACTCCACCCCGAAAATTCCACTTAATTTGAACTGGTGTGTGTGTGTGTGTGTGTTTATGACAGAGAGAGAGAGAGAGAGAGAGAGAGAGAGAGAGAGAGAGAGAGAGAGAGAGAGAGAGAGAGAGAGGAGAGAGGAGAGAGAGATTTGGAAAAATTCCTTGAAATATTCAGAAATCCAATTAATATCATGAAATTTATCTGGTTCCTACTCTTATAACCTAGCTGGATTTCTTTAATTAAAAAAATTGAAACAAATTCTAAATTTTGATGGTCAATATATTAAGATAATTAAATCCTCACAGATTTAGACTCAACTGTCAGACAATGAAGTTTTCCCTAAATTTAAGAATAGCTTCACAGTTAGATAGTCATACCCCAAAACCAATGACAGAAGAATGCCAAGCATGTAGATTTAGTAATTTTTTTCATACATGTTTGAATACTATGCTGGTTAATTTTTATTGTCAATTTAACACAGCTTCGAACTACCTGGTAAATTAGCTACTTGTCTGTTGCTGTGAGAAAACACCATGAACAGTTTAACTTCTATAAATTGATGTTTCATTGGATTGAGAGTTTCACAGAGTTAAAGTCCATGATGGGAGAACAAGAGCATGACTTCAGGAGCAGTTGAGAGATCACATTGTAGTCTGCACGCAGGAGGCAAAGATCATATTGGAAATGACATTTTTTTTTAACCTTTCAAAGCCAAACAAGTGACAGATCTCCGTGAACAGGGCTACCCCTCCTAATTCTCCCAACCCTTCTCAAGCAGTTCACTAACTCTTTGAGCCTATAAGAACCATCCATATTCATCTTCAGTTTTCTAGCTTTCATGGTGCATAGTCATATCAGAGGGAATAATGTATTTAGTTGAGCTTCAAAAGTCTTGACTGTTCTCCAATGTTTAAACTGTGTAAAAGTCCATGCTTCAAAATCTTTTATGAGATTCATGGCAGTTGTGTGGAAGTAATTCCATAAATCAAAAGGCAAATTACATACATTCCAAAATACATGTACAGAGCATACATTACCATTCAAAAACAAAGGAATGGGTTCACAGTGAGGAAATACTGGGCTAAAGCAAGACTGAAGTCCAGCAGAGGGAAACTTCTAATCCTGCAGCTCCTTTTCCAGTCTCAAAGGCCTTAGATGGCTCTGTCCCTCCAGCCGCCGTGCTACTGATACCATACTTCTCATACTTGTGTCTTTCTACTCCGTGTGTGCACCTATCCTTGGAAGGTATGGTCTAGGAATCTAATGTTGGAACTATATGAAGTATGCTGCCAGGTTTAGCTGCCAGCTTGGAATGGAACCTAGTCATCGTGAGCCACATTTTGTTTTCACTAGCATTCTTGCTACTTTTGAGAAATTCTTGCGAGATTTGGAGGGGACTCCAGTCATGTCAAAAGGCTTCCTTCACTCTGCTACAGCTCAGATAGTTCCTTAATCTCCCTGTCTTTTTCAGTACAATCCTTGGTTCCAATATTATACTTCTTCATGTTCTTTTTTTTTTCCTCTTTAACCTTGAGGTTTTGGATTTAATATGTCTGGCTTGCTCATTTTCACTGTAGACCTGCTTAAGAATGTGCAGAATAACCACACCACATGCTCTATAAGTTCTGTTCATCTAGAGAACCCCTGTCCAATACAGGTAGATCCCTACAACAAGCATAGAAGGCAGATATTGTCTTTGCCAAAACCTTTCAAGAGTGTTTGCTTTCCTACTTGCAATACTCTTCTCTGAAACATCTTAAGCTAGGCCTCCACATTCTGCATAGGTTACCAAAACTGTTTTCTGAAAATCTTACTGTGATTTCATCAGTCTTGATCAGTCCTCTCTCAGAAATAGCCTGCACCCTAGAACATTTCTATTGTTGGGAAAAAAAAAACTCTATTACCAAGGCAAGTAATATGGGAAAATATTTAATTCAACTTATACTGTCAGAGGTTTAGCAATCATAATAGTGGAGAAAGGCATAATGACAGGAATAATCACACATCTTGAATCATAAGCAGTAGGCAGAGACCACATTGGGATAGGCTCAAGTCATTGGAACTCAAAATTTACCCCCAAAGTCTTTGGAACTCAAAATTTACCTCTATTGACACACTTCTTCAAATAAGACCATACCTCCTATTCCTTCCTGTATAGTCCACCAACTGGGGACCAATTATTCAAATATATGAGCCTATGGAGGCTGTTTTCATTAAAATACATAACACACAAGTAGACTCTAATGGGGAAATATTTATATTCAGTTGGCCTGTCAGTATATTTGTATGCAATTGCTTTGATTGTTAATTGACTTGCAACACCAGGTTATGGGCTGGAACTTGCATATTTTAAGAATGAAGAAAATAGATAAATATGAATAACAAGACAGGGATCTACATGTTTATTATTTTTATAATTTTTTATTAATTATTTTATTTATTTACATTTCAAATATTGTCCCCCTTCCCTGTATCCCCTCCACAAACCCTCCACCTCATTCTTCTCCCCTTTTCCTCTAAGAGGGTGCTCCCCCATCCACTCACCCACTTCTACTTCACCCCTCTAACATCCTCTTCTCTGGGGCAACAAGCCTCGACAGGACCAAGATCCTCTCCTCCCACTGATGCTAGATATGGCTGTGCTCTGTTACCTATGTAGCTGGAGCCATGGAGAAAATCCTGTATACTCTTCTGTGGTGCTTTAGTCCCTGGGAGCTCTGAGAGGTCTGGTTAATTGATACTGTTTTTCTTCCTATGGGGTTGTAATGCCTTTCAGCTCCTTTCAGCCTTCCCTAACTGTTCCAATGTGGTTCATGGACTCAATCTAATGGTTGGCTGTGAGTATCTGCGTCTGTTTTAGGTTGCAGGAGTAGCCTCTCAGAGGACAACCAAAACAGGTTCATGTGAGGGAGCGCTTCTTGGCATCAGCAATGGTGTCTGGGTTTTGGTGTCTTTGGATGGGACAGATCCCAAGGTAGGGCGGTGTCTGGATACTGCTGGATGGCCTTTCTTTCAGTCTTTGTTCTTTTTTTATTTCCCTGCATTTTCTTTAGACAGGAACAATTCCTCAAAGATTTGAGATGGGTGGATGGCCCTATCCCTCTACTGAGGCCATGTCCATTTACTGGAGGTGGTTTCTTCAGGTTCTATCTCCCTGTTGTTGAGTATTTTAGCTAAGGCCATCCTCATTGGGTCCTGGGAGCCTCTCATCCTTAGTGTCTGGGACTTTCTAGTGGTTTCCCATTTTCCACACCTCCCACTGCTACATATTTCTATTCGTTCTCTTGGCCCTCTGGACTTCTCTTCTATCTCTTCCCATACCTGATCCTACTCCCCTCTTTCCCTCCCCCTCCTGTCTCATACCCAAGTTCCTCCCTCCCTCTGCCTCCTGTGATTATTTTGTTCCCCTTTCTAAGTGGAATTGAAGCATCCACACTTTCGCCTTCCTTCTTGTTAAGCTTCATAGGGTCTGTGAATTTATCATGAGTATTCTGAGATTTTGGACTAATATCCACTTATTAGTAAGTATATATCTTGTGGTATGGGTTAGCTCACTCAAAGTGATATTTTCTAGTTCCATTCACTTACCTACAAAATTTGTGAAGTCATCAATTTTAATAGCTGAGTAGTATTCTGTTGCTTAATGTACCACATTTTCTGTATCAATTCTTCCATTGAAAGGCCTCTGGGTTGTTTCCAGCTTCTGGCTGTGATAAATAAGGCTGCAATGAACACAGTGGAGCAAGGGTCCTTGTTATAGGTTGGAGTGACTTTTGGATAGATGTCTAGTAATAGTGTTTGTTCTTTCTGGACTCTTGATTACAAGTCTTTCAACTACAAATGAAACTATAACAAAGAATCATTCATCTTCTTTTTACAGTATTGGAATAGAAATAATGTTTCTGATGCTAAGAAAACACTTCACCCTTGAGTTGCATGACCTTTCAGGTGCAATTAATGTACAACAACAAGAATAAAATCACATAATCTGATACATAATTCTATTTTCTTTTTTATTAATTTATTCATTAATTTACATTCAAATATCAACCCTCCTCTCCTTTCAGTACATCCCACATAAATCACTGCAGGACCAAGTATACCCTCTCCCATGGAGGCTAGACAATATGACTCAGATAGTGGACTGGGAAAACTCTTTAGTTTAATGATGGACTTTCTGGGAATTTGATACAAAGTTTAACATTTTTTTTTACTTTTGTCTTATTATTTGGGGTTTATAACCCCACCATATAAAATTTAGTTTTGTTAACAATAAAAATAACCAAGTAACCATTCTTTAAGTCTAACTATATCCTTTCTGTATTCCCCTACAATTTCATATTTCATTACTTTCCTTGTGTAAATCAAGGCCAAGAACCTGGTCTATTTTATTAGAGAGTAGGTAAGAAAGCATGACTTTTTTGTCACTGCCTGCAAGCCATCAGTGTGTGTGTGTGTGTGTGTGTGTGTGTGTGTGTGTGTGTGTATGTGTGTGTGTGTGTGTGTGTGTGTGAGAGAGAGAGAGAGAGAGAGAGAGATAGAGAGAGAAAGAGAGAGAAAGAGACAGAGACAGAGACAGACAGAGAGAGACAGAGACAGAGAGAGGGGATTTTTATCTTTACACATAAGCATCATTGCTTCATGAAATGCCTGGTAATTCTGCTAAGAGTAATTGTGGTTATGTCTTTAAGAATATTTACAAGACTGAGTTTTGAATTAAAACATTAGTAAAGCAGAATGCTGTCTTCAGCATGGCTAGGCTTCATGAAATCCAGGAAAAAATCTGTAAGATGGAAAAGAATAAACAATGAAAAATGTATATACTGTTTTTTAATATGCTGCTGTTTAATGTGCTCTATGTATCTGTTCTTTAAAACCTCTGTCTCAGCATTTTCGCTCAAGTTCTTCACCTTATTTCTATGAGAAGCTATTAAAATTTTTAGCTAATTTTCAGAACTATGATGTCTTTCAATTTTGTTGGATATTGTTTCATATGTACTTGGATCATCTATAATTATTTTTCCATATTTATAGCTGTTTTATCTTACCAAAAGCTTTTGTTTATTAAAATTGAACTCCTCTATTAATTTTCAAGATTTTATTCAAATATATTTTATATTTTTGAGTAAAATATAGTAGTATAAATATCTTCCTATGATTACTACTAGTATGTTAATATCATTTTATGATATTTTATCTCAATGTTTGTGTTCCCTAATCTAACTTGTTTTCTTCTACACAGCACTTAGTTGTGTCACTATTTTATTAAATGTATTCTGTCAATATCTCTCTTTTGGTTGAAGAGTTCATTGCATTTAGATTTTAAATAAATATTGGTTGATAAGTAATTACTCTTCCCACTTGCTGTTTATTTCCATATTTTTCCAGTTTTGAGAAAGAGGTGCTCTTTTGTCATTTATTGAATTTTGTAGCAAAACATTTAAATTATTTTCTCATATGATTTTGTATATCCATGTCATTTGTACAAATAAGAAACCCATTTTCCTTGCAACTACCAAGCAAAACGCATTTTATATTCCAATGTCTACAATACTATAATTTGAATTCTTAACAACTTATTTTCAATAACAGTCAACAACTGTCACACTACAGATCTATCTTTCATTACTGATATCACAAAATAACAAACTGATAAGTTTGTGCTCACAAAATGTGTAGTAGGAAATTCTTATAATGAATAAATTTCTTAAATGATTTAGAAAACAAACCTTTCAGTTATAAAGTATTATTATAACTAGTCTTCTTTCCACATATTTGCATGTAATGACTTCTTATTTCATTACTGACCATTGAGGTTCTCCATAATATTCTTTAGTCTAATCATACATGAACCTTATAAGTAATTCCTGTAGGAGTGTTCTACTAATCACAACATTTTTTGAATTTGGCTGATATAGAAATATAAATTTCCTCCATACTTTCAAGGGAAGATTTCTCATTATAAAATTTTTAATTCAGTGATTTTCCTGTTTGTGGTGGTATTCTTGGATTTTATTTTTTGTTTTGTTTTTGTCTTTTAGTGCTTGTATCATGTCACAACATTGTAGTCTAAAAGTTCTTGTGAAAAGTTATAATAAAACTGTTGATAATAGCTATAGATAACACATCACTGTCTCATTGCTTGCCAGATATTGTTACCATTTCTTGAGTTTTTATTTTCCTGTGTATTTCTGTGGGTTTCTTTCAGATCATCTTAGCTGGAGTTGATTTGAGCATCTTAAACTTATTAGGTTCATGCCTATTATCAATTTTGGAAATGTTTAACCACAGCTTTAGTACTGATTCTTACTTCCGCTAATTTTTTCCTACTCTTTTTCCTTCCAGATTTCAGCAGTAAGTGTATTGGTCTACTTGATCTTGCTCCACTGTACTTCTTATCACTGCTCAGTTATCACTTGTCAGGGTTTATAGGCTCAATAATTCTGATCACTTTACATTCATGTTTGTTGATGTTACCTGCTCAGATCCAGTTGAGTCCTTTTCAGGAGCTGTCCATTTCAATTATTACACTTTTCAGCTCCAGAGTTTCTTTTGATTACATTTTCAGTTTTTGAATTTTTTTTCCCTCTCCATGATATTTGACTTTGTTCAAACATTGTATTTTAACATTTTCACAGTTTTGTTTGCATCATTAAGACAGTAAACTCAAAAATTACTTCACTATATCTGCTGTCCTTCATTTGTTCAATATACATCTCATTCCTGGGATGACTTCCATTGACTTACTCTTTCCAAAGACCAGATAAGTATTTACTGCATATTTTTGTAACTCATAATTGGTTTATTATTGTGATTGTTTTGAAGCTAGAAATGTGACTCTAAATATGTAAAAAATGTGAACAACAGATTTTATTTAATATACCAGATTTGGTTGATTTGTTATGCTTTTGTTGATTGTACTTCCTTTGTTTTTATTAATCTTTATTATTTGGTTTTATGCTATCTTTGTGTGAAGTGTCAGTCTGATGGAGAAGTTAAAGATCCACTCAGATCGTTCGGATCATTTTTTTTTGTCACACATGACCTTGTCAGTACTGAGATATATAACTTTTGATTTGCAAAACTGAAAAGTTTCAAAAAGGAAAAAGAGGTGCTCACATCTTGAATTCCTTAGAAGTCTCTTCAGCTAGGTAGGAGTATATGGTAATAAGGAAGGGAGCAGGAAGCCAGCAACCCTGAATAAGATCTCCTTTGTTTACCAACATGGAATCACCTTTGTTTATCTGAAGGATGATCCATAGTTTCTTTCCTATAGAAGCTTGCTTATCAACATTGTTTTGTCCTTTTGATGAATTTAGATTTATGTGCTTTCTTTTAAGGTTTTTTTTTATGAAGTTAAAGAAATACGTTCTTTTTTCCTTTTTATATTTCAAATAAAATTCTTGCATTTGAATTTTCTCAGGAATAAACATAACTACATTGTGATTGGGCCTGAGATACAAGGCCAGATAAGATGGTGTAAATTTTCTATTTGAAAGTTATAAATTTCACTTAAGAGTCAGTGAGATAAATAAAGATTTTGACTTCTCAAATTAAAATTATGTGTTTTGAATTTTGAATATTAAAGATTAATATTGCCATGTATTTTCAAGCTTTAAGTTTTCTTGTTACATCTTACTCCTATCTAATTTTTCTATAATCTCACAGTACTATAACATTTTCAACTTTTAATCAGCATACAAAATTAATAGTAATATAAGAAACAATTAAAACAAAACTATATCAGGACTCATTTTGAATGACCAGAGGTGTTTCTGGGAAGTAGCAGACTTCATTTTATAAGTAAGTTTGAAAAGAAGAAGAAAAAAACCCTTTGTTTCAAATTTTAACAAAGAGATTTTCTGAGTGTCTTTCTGTTCCATAAAATAGAAATCTAAGGAATGACTTCATTCATTTGCATGATGAATGACTATTCACAGTCAGTTCTTTTATTACTTCTAGCCAGGCAGAAAATAGCTCCTTTGCATACTTCCGAAGAAGTTGATTGTTTTTCCTTTTTGTGTAGTTGTTTAGAGTTTTCATTCTCTAGTATGAAAAGATGACAGCTATTGTGAGTTCCTCCAGTGATAATTAGTCTTCTATGACAGTTTATTATGTTCTCACAGCTTATTAAAACCCTTCATTTTCATACAATTATCAAATTCACAACTGGAAAGCCATATTCAACCTGAAAATTTGCATGTAATTGTTAACAAAAAACACATGAAGAAAGTTGGTTGGCAGGGTCAAATGTAATCGGAGTCATATAAACATATACACAGAATTTTTCCTCCATTTGTAAAGCTGTATATTCATGGATACTACACAATCTTTAGGAGAGGAAATAGCAAATTTTCATCTTTTGAATTCTGATTACAAAAAACTTTGAAAACGATCTCTCTCTCTCTCTCTCTCTCTCTCTATCCTTTCTTTCAGCTCTAGCTTTATATTCGCAATGTTAAGAAGTTTTAACATTACTGAAGCAATAAATACCAGTAAAATCCAAGCAAGATTATTTTGCCAGATTTTGTATAATGGAGTTGATAATTTCCCAGTCATTTTCTATTTTGTCTTAAAATGGTGCATTTTAAAGTTTAACAGTGAAGTTTAGGGAAAAAATTTATAGCTTATTACTATAAATGTGTGTGTGTGTGTGTGTGTGTGTGTGTGTGTGTGTGTGTAAGAGAGAGAGAGAGAGAGAGAGAGAGAGAGAGAGAGAAAGAGAGAGAGAGAGAGAATGCATGTTTTCATGTACTGTGTGTATGTGCCTGTATTTCCCATGGAGTGCATGAGGAGATCAGATGAAAACTTGTAGGTGGCTGTTTTCTTCCAAAACAGAGTACATGGGATTAGCTTCATGTCATCAATTTTGCTTATTAGTGTCTTACTCCTGTTGAGTGATCTCCACGTGCCCCACATCAGTATTTGACAATGAAACATTTACTTCCTTAAAGGGAAAGTGGGTGAAGCAGAGGCTGAGTGTCAGTATAATTGAAATAATTTTATATGTTCTTAATATTTCCCTTGGAATATGCAATATCTTGTTTATTTACCAAACCTATGCTGGATACTTTTAACAACATGCTGATATATTTGTTTGGTTAGTATAATTCCGTTAAAACCTTGTAATATTTGTATGAAATTACTAGTCTAATTTCACAGGTGACTAGCTAAGGACAATGAAATTACTTTTCTACTCACTTAAAGTAGGGCAGAGATAAGGTTTGAATTCAAAGAAATCAAAACATAATTATCCTCTATAGCTTTTAAATTTATGATAGTACTCTTAAACTCTGTCGTTTGATTCATCATAACCTCTTCAGTACTGTTCTAGATGTTTTCCTGTTTATTAACTTACATACACACACATGTATATGTATATATTTATATATACATGTGTGTGTTATAAAAATACATGTTGATGCTATTTTAGAGATAAATTTTTAATGTATGCCCATAGTTTATAGATAAATTATCAAAAATGTACACTGTTGATGCATCTTTTTGATGTAGCATGTGGTTTCTGATAGACTGACTTTTGCAATTTCTTGAGTTTTTTTAAAAGTTCCAAACATTAGCAACATTAAATCACATACAATTAGCATGATATTTCATGCTTTGATCAGCATTAAGTGCTTCCTGTACAGGTACAGCTAATTGTTCCTTATACATGTGGAGTTATTTTTTTTTTAGAGACTTCACTGAAAGGCTGCCTCACAAGTGAAATCTTGGAAATCCTTAGAATCAGAGTTCCTCATTATCTTTTACTGTTGTGAAAAGACACCATGACCAAGTCAAGTATTTTAAGAACAGCATTATTTGGGTTGGTATACAGGTTCAGAGGTTAAGTATATTATCATCAAAGTGGGAGCAGGGCAGCATCCAGGCAGGCATGGTGTTGGAGGAACTGAGGGTTCTATATCTTCATCTCCAGGCCGCTAGAAGACACTCCCACATGATTATTCGTCAAAAGGAGGGTCTTAAAGCCCACGTCCATAGTAACACACTTCCACATATCCAAATAATGCTGCTCTCTGGGCCAAGCATATTCATACTACCACATTCATGAACACAGACTGGAAGTACACTACACATATCCTTTTCATGAACAATATCCAAGCTTACTGTTGTAATAGGGACATAGTTTAAATCCTACCATACATATGAGATCCCCAGGGGTGAGAATATTAGAATTTTTTATATTTTTTTAAAATTTAACTAGATCCTTCAAACATGATAGCTAGTAGGTTCAGTAACTGGCTACCTTTTTTCTACTCTATGCTAAACATACCCTTCATGATTTGAATAGACCATATGAAACCCAAAAAGAAAGAATATCACAACAAAGTGTGGATGCTACAGTCCTACTCAGAAGGAAGAAGACAATAATCCCCAGGAAGTAGAAGGAGAGAGGGATCTGGGAAGGAGAGAGGAGAGGGAAGGGAAAGGGAAGCCATTTCAGGTATGAGAGGTGATATGGGAGAAGTACAGAGGGTCAGAAGTTTGAAAGTAGGTGTATAGCAGTGGGGACGGGAGAATTGGTGGTAGCCACTAGAAAGTCCCAGATGCCAGGGACCTAAGAGGTTCCCAGAAACCAAAAGGGAGGACATTAGCCAAAATACCCAACAAAGGGGACAGTGAACCATATCCACAGGTTAGGTACAGCCCTCATTTGAGGAATGGGGCCACCCACCCACCTCAAAAATATTAATCCAGAATACCTCCTAACAAAAGGAAATGCAGTGATAAAGAGTGGAGCAGAGTCTGAAGGAAAGGTCATGCAGATACCACCCCACCTAGGGATCCATCCCATCTGTAGGTACCAAACTCAGATATTATTACTGATGCCAAGAAGTGCTTGCTAACAGAAGCCTGGTATAGTTGTCCTCTTAGAGGCTCTGCACAGAACCTGACCAATAGAGATGCAGATATAAGAAGTCAAACATTGGACTGAGCAGAGGAACCCCAATGGAGAAATTAGGGCAAGGACTGAAGGAGCTGAAGGGGTTTGCAACAGTATAGGAAGAACAACAATATCAAACAACCAGACCCCCCAAGGTATCCTAAGATAAAACAACCATTGTATTATCCTAGTGTCTCCAGAATATTTAAGTTCCAATCATTGTATTACTCAAGTTATCTCCAGAGTATTGAAGATCCAATCATTGTATTATTCTAGTACCTCCAGAGTATTGAAGTTCCAATTATTGTATTATTTAAGTGTCTCCAAAGCATTGAAGTTCCAGTCATTGTATTATCCTAGTATCTCCAGAGTACTGAAGTTCCAATCATTGTATTATTCTAGTACCTCCAGAGTATTAATGTTCCAATCATTGGATTATCCTAGTATTTCCAGAGTATTAAAGTCCCAATCACCCAATCAGTCTCTCCAGACCCAGATTTCTTTTACAGAAATCCTAATTCATAAATCAAACAATCATAATTTATTCTTAAGTTTTCAGTGACTATATTGTCTATCATTTCATAATATTTTGATGGTAACTTTCTCAATCAAAGACTTTCAATTGTACCAACTTAGTGGTTGACAAAATTGATGATAAATCCTTCCAGACTTTTCTGGAAGATTCCAATCAGATATGGGCATCCTAAAGGAAGAAAGGAAGTGGTATTGGAATACTATATATTTTTATTAAATTTGAAAAATAGGTTAACTGGTAGTTTGGTGAAGCCTCTGAAGTATGTATACAGATCTTCAGTCTTTTCTGTAACATGTTTCAAGGAAGTTATCTGCTTAGAATGTAGTACCAAATTACTTAAGATACCTACTTGCCTTTGTTAGTTTAGATTTTGTTTGTTTGTTTGTTTTTGCTTTGTTTTGTTTTGTTTTGTTTTGAGACAGGGTTTCTCTGTGTAGCCCTGGCTTTCCTGGAACTCACTCTGTAGACCAGGCTGGCCCTGAACTCCAAAATCCGCATGCTTCTGCCTCCCAAGTGCTGGAATTGAAGGTGTGCACCACTACTGCCCAGCTTGTTTGTTTGTTTTTAATTAACACTTTAAATCACAGTTAATAATATACTTGTGTATCCTCACAAAACATACTACAGACATGCAGGTTTAATCAAAATGTATGCAGTTAAAGAGTCTTTTGTGACTATAGTCAAATCTATTCTTAAAAAGTAAAATGAACATTTCCATAAATGTCATGATATATAGTTGATCAAATAATAGGGTATGTATTTGCATCATTGACAAAACAAAAATGCATTCACATAAATGCATTTCTAAATTACTCTGAAACATCAGTATATGTCCTGATATGTCATTTCTTTTCTTAACTAACCCGTTCATCTTTTGTCAGCACTCTCTGTCTGTCTTTCATTCATCTATCATTTCTCTTGCTTGTTAAAAAAATCTGTGAAATATAGAATGCTATAAAATTCTACACAGTCCATTAAATGCTTCACTTGCATAATTTTGGTAAAAAAGATTCAGAGCTTATGATTAAAATAAATATTCTGAATATTGTATGAATTTTAAAAAGTTGAATTAATCATAGGACTTTTGAATATGACAAAGATAATTTGGTGTAAATATCAAAATTTGAAACTGCATTTCTTATGGGACAGTGCTTGTAGTGGATAGGCTATATATCTATATTTAAATCTATAACTGAATCTTGACATTTATAGTTATGTCCACATCTTATGCTATTTCTCTTTAAGGATTATTAATGAAGCATTTTCCTGCATCGTAGCCAGGTTGAAATCACTATTTAAATTAATTATGACAGCCATATCAATTAGACATAAGAGATTTCTAAAGCTAATTAGAGTCTGAGAGTTTTTAATTTGACGTCTGTCTCTGTGTAATATGTGCTTTATGCATTAAATTAATGAAATTAAGTCTGCATCATTATAAATTTCCACTTTCATAGTTCCATAAGTTTCACAATTACATGCCATATTTGAATGATAATTGAATGAAACTAAGTAATTACGTTCACATAAGTATTCTTTGAATTTTAAGAATATATCTTTGACTTTTCAATCTCAAGCCTTCCCAACGAGGAGTTAGCAGGACACAAGTATTTGGTATAATATCTTGTTATCTTTTCAAAATAAGAAATACAAGATCTGTGAAAGAGATAAGGTATAAGCAGCAGAAACATACTATTTTGCTGTAAGTGAGTTTCAGACTCCAAGATCAAAAGATATTTGAAACCTGGTTAATAGCCAGGACACACTTTTTTACTACTGTCTGTTTAAAAGAGTTAAAATTGACCTAAGATGATTATGTGAGTTTATCCTAAATAAAACTTAAGTTTTAAGTTTTAAAATTTAAAGTTGGTTATTTGGCTTTCTTCTATATATGCATACATATATCTTTTTATATTCTGATTGTATCATATAATGTTTTGAAATAAAGCTTTAATATATTCTGGGGAAAACATATTTAAAATGAAGAAAAGAATTAATTTGCATGCAAATTAGAATAAAACATGATCTATGAGGGGACTGCAACCCTGCCTTTAAGATTTGCTTTTGACATTTGTGTTTTAACAGGCAATTAAAATTTAATTTGTCCTGTAATGAAAAGCAGATCCCTTTATCCTGTTTCAACAGTCTGAAGAGGTACAGACTCTATTACAAAAGAAGACTGTGGCTGAAGCTTTCTTACGCCCCCATGACCCTGTGGTGTGAAACTGACGATAATCCAATCAAGGAATTGACATGAATGTAAGTCTGCACATAAACGATTCTGAGAACAAAGACAATATTTCCCATAAATAGGTTCACTGGCCATGTGCTAAGGACACATTTTAATGAAAGAATTTATTTATTTATCTATCTATTGCAATGGACAAAGTGTCATGTTAGCGTAGCATTATTTGTTGAAATACCTAACAAGAGTCAGCCAGAGTAAGATGAATGCAGAAAAGAAGGTGGGATTTGATATGCTGTCACCCACATGAAGTAAGAAATCAGTGAGAAGTAAAGACTGAGCATTTGGGCTAATATCCACTTATCAGTGAGTGCATACCATGTGTGTTCTCAGAATACTGATGATATAATTCACAGACTACATGAAGCTCAAGAAAAAGGAAGACCAAACTGTGGGTGCTTCAGTCCTTCTTAGAAAGGGGAACAAAATACTCACAGGAACAAACATATAGACAATGTGTGGAGCCGAGACTGAAGGAAGGGCTATCTAGAGACTGCCCCACTTTCGGATCCATCCCATCTACAGTCACCAAAGTCAGAGACTATTGTGGATTCACAGAAATGCATGCTGACAGGAGCCTGATATAGCTATTTCCTGAGAGGCTCTGTCAGAGCCTCACAAATAGAAACAGGATGCTCTCAGCCAACCATTAGACTGAGCACAACGTCCCCAATGAAGGAGCTAGAGAAAGGACTGAAGGAGCTGAAGGGGTTTGCAGCCCCATAGGAGGAACAACAATATGAACTAATCAGTACTTCCAGAGCTCCCAGGGACTAAAACACCAACCAAGGAGTACACATGGAGGGACCCATGGCTCCAGCTGCATATATATGTAGCAGGGGATGGCCTTGTCAGGCATCAATGGGAGGAGAGGCCCTTGGTCCTGTGAATGCTCAATGTCCCAGGGTAGAGGAACTGGAGAGCAGGGAGTTGGGAGTGGGTAGGTGGGTAGGGAAACATCCTCAAAGAAGCAGGGGAGGGGGTGTGGGATAGGAGATTTGGGCGGGTTTGGGGGGAGAACCAGGAAAGGGGATAACATTTGAAATGTAAATAAAGAAATTATCCAATAAAGAAATTAGGGGGAAAAAAAAGAAGTAAAGACCAAGGCATGGAGCGGGGAGGTAAAGAGCCTGTGTCCTAGCAGAGGTACAATATGTCTAAATATTTGGTTACTGGAATTTATTCCTTGTGCATAGCTATGTGTACTGATTTCTTTAAGGTGCATACACAATTTCATAATATTTAGAAGTTATCTAAATAACCAATAAAGGGTTAGTCATGATTCTAGTCTAATCACATATTTCATTAGTTTGGTCTCATGGTTTCTCAAGAAATAACAAGGATTTGACATAGGATCCAAGGCTAAATGCAAGCTAAAGTTTCTAGGATTTCAAATAAGAGTATATTTTAAAATTGTTGTTCAATAATACATTATTTTTTTATTGTTTTGTGATTGTCAGGAAGTGTTACTTAACATTTATTTTAATGTTCAACAAAATTTGAAAATATCTTTTTTTAAATGTTTATTTATATTATTTATATGAGTACATCATAGCTGTCTTCAGATAGATCAGAAGAAAACATCAGATCCCATTACAGATGGCTGTGAGCTACCATGTGGATGCTGGGAATTGAACTCAGGATCTTTGGAAGAGCAGTCAGTGCTCTTAACCACTGAGCCATCTCTCCAGCCCTGGAAATATCTTTCTAATCATTCATTTATGAGACACATATTAATTAGAATGTGACTGTTTTATTTTCCATGGATTCCATATGAGCAAATTTCATCACAGTACCAAAAATGTTCTTGCTGTAAGGCAGAGACCCTAGGAGAAAGGTCGGGTTCCTGGATCCTCAGTCTTTTACCCTTTATGGATTGTTATTTTTTTTGTGTGTGTGATAAGGATTTAATTGAAACTGAGAGGAGGCAACTAGACCCTGTAGTATTCTAGCTACAATGACTAACTTACTTCTTTTAAGGTCCCACCTGTGGATCTATAATAAACTCCTACATCTCATGATCTGTTGTATCAATATAAGAACTGGAGATCTGCGGGCCAGTAGTAGCACATGACTTTAATCCCAGCACTTGGGAGGCAGAGGCAGGCAGATTTCTGAATTCGAGGCCAGCCTGGTCTACAGAGTGAGTTCCAGGACAGCCAGGGCTACATAGAGAAACCCTGTCTTGGAAAAAAATAAAAAATAAAATAATAATAATAATAAAGCAACTGGCGATCCATTTACAGACTTTTACGGGACCCTAGTTATTCAACTTAAGTTTGGCTAAAACAATGGGTGGAAATTCTCACATGTTTCTGTAAAAGATTTTGCTCAATCTTAAGTTGGAATTTTGAACAAATGTAACAGACACTCTAAAGGATAAATGATTGAGTTTGTCAGTCAAAATGACCTCCTGTATCAGACATCCACAGCAGTGTTTTCAAGAATGAGAAATGATGCTTTCCAGCACAGGTTATCTCTTACTGATATTTTTATCTTTGCATGTTATTCACCAGTATTGGCTCTGGGAAGTCTGTTAAAGGCTCATATACACATCACATCTCTTCTCTTGTTATTCTTCTAGACTTAATGAGAGCAACAAAAAAGTCTAGACATTTGTGATCTTGTAACATTACTTAGAGAAAAATAATGCGGGTGTCGCAATATTCATTAGAGAAAAAATAGTGTGTGTATGTATGTGTATATACACACATAAATATATATACAAGATAAATACATATATCATATACACACATGTATATACATATACATGTACATATACCTATATACATACACACATATGGGAAACAGGACAGAAAATGGGGGGAGAGAGAGACAGAGAAACCACTTACATAAGCATTTATCAGCATCTGTGAAGGCTAATAAAAGATGTTAAGTCGTCTGGAACTTCAGTGTAGGCACCTATGAGCTGCCCCATGTGGATTCTTGGAAACTAATTGGGTCTGATGGACAAAATAATTGGGTCTGATGATCAAAAAATTCTACCATACTTAACCTCTGAGCTGTCTATCTAGCTCCTATTACAGTACACTTGATGTATATATCATTGGTGAACAAAGCAGAAGCCTTAGTTTCATGTACTATATAGGCTGAAATATGATATAAGCCTTCTCTGTACACCTGGTAATGGTACTAAAGTTAATTCAGTTGTGACAGCTGTCTTTCTGGCTTTCATTTTGAGAACAATTTTGTCCCCCAAATTCTTTAGATTACAGTTGGTATTCTCATCTTGTGATCCTTTGCATACTCAATAAATCTAAATATGGCCTGTGAAATTCTTTTTGTAACTTTTTTAATACTGTGTATAGTCTAGAGGTTGCTTTCTGTTGAAGCTATAGCCTATATATATATATATATATATATATATATATATATATATATATATATATATATATACATACATATACATACTTGCTTGGTGTACAGTGAACATCCAGGGGCACTCAAGGTTAATTAAAAATGGTAATAAGTTTAATCATGATGAACTCATTTGGTTTTGATGGGGATGTCACCTGTAATTCCCTAAAAATTCCATTGTAATTTAACATTAATTAACGTCCACTTATCAATGAGTATTACAGCAAATTAGTACAGAAGTGACAGGTTATGCGCTTAAGAAATGCTTAACAGAAAAGAACAAAAAAAATAGCATTCATTAGGTCACCTCAAAATACAACATAGGGAGACATCTTTATTATTTAAAATCTGAGATTAAAATCAGGTAAAGTGGTAATAATTATGTATGATGTTTGGTGACAATTTGTCTGAGAACTAATGGGGTTACAGCAGACATTCGAAATATAGATTTGCTTGGATTACTATTTTAACATAAATGATGGTAAGGAGATGGAGCTCTTCTTCTCATTACCCTGTAATAAAAGAGCTGCTGAATTTTCAGTAATGATCATCATGAAGCAATGGTCTCATTCAAGTAAAATAAAAGTATTTTTCCCTATGTAAAAAAAAAGGAAAAAAAAAGCTATTAGCCATCTTTGAAGGCATTATGCTCAGATATCATTTTTCCATTTCTGTAAATGACAACCATTAAATGCAATCACAGCTACATGACAAGACTATTTTTATTACATCAAAAGGAAGAAAGGGATTAAAATGAATTTATTCCAAGGTGTGATTTGTCACTCTTTTTCCTCTTATCAAGGCACAGATGGGACAGCTTCCAACCTAAACACTGAGTTCTGACCTCACATTTGAATAAGTTAATGCAATCTGATGTTCTTGGACAAGTACTAAAACCTCTCTTTTGTATCTAGAAATCCTAGAGGAATGTTGGGTTTTAGAAGGTCAGCTCAAAAAATTCCTTTCTTTTCATCATTTTCCCTTTTATCATTTGGAAGTTCCTGACAGCTTAGAAGGTCTTCTAGATGTCTGTGGTTTGCATGAAAGTAGAGGGGAGGATTTATAGATTATTTCATGTTACCTAGATCTTTTAGAAGCATGCTTAAATTACATGGAAAGCTTTCTTATTAACAAAAGACAGTCTCTGTAAATAGAAACTCAAGTTGGATATTTTAGAGAAATCAAAAAACATTCAATTTTTAAATAACATGTCTGCTCATCTTTAGTTGTGAACATAAGTCCATTAATTTACATATTTGCTTAGATGGTTAGAATCATCTTAAGCACAGAACACAGTTAAAATTTTCAGCTCAGTCCTTTTGTATCTGTCCATCAATCATTTAGCTTTTACAAATGTATCCTTCTTGGCCTTGGAGCATAAATACACACAGAAATGGGTTGTATTGGTAGCACAATAATCTGATTCATAGTAAATACTGAGGCTTAACAGGTCATTGTTTTTGTAGGTATTTACATATGGCAGATGGCTATACTATCATACTTAGTTAATCCTGTGGGAATAATATCTTAAGTTTTGACAGGATTCTGACCAGCTGCTGAAATTAGACTTTTCCCCAATTTACACTTGCACCTAGTATCCATTCACCTCTGAATTCTAAACCCGCAGCCTGCTGCCTGACACCCATTAGTCAATCAGTTAAGCAAATGCATAGTTTGAGTGAAGATCAGAAATGAGATCTGCCCCACAGGTGAAACATAACATTTAAATGGATTTCTATTGTCTCTATTATTTCCCAAGTCATGTTCCTATTCTTGTGAAGCCAGTGGTTAACCTTTTGGTCATATTCCAGTGTATCATCATTGTTTTTCAATATTTTGGAGTGATAAATGACAATTGGATAAATGAATCAATCTCTCTAACAGAATGGTAGACTTTTTTTTATAGAAGAGACATCATACAGTTTATGGAACTCATCTTATGCTGATAGCTTAACAAAGACTTGCATGCTTTTGCTCCTATAAGCTCCAACAGCACATCTAATCTCCTTTCATCATGCTATTTAGATCCTCTTGTCTACATTCAATCAGATCCTCAAATGGTGCTACCATATTATACATTACTATTGAAATTATATATATATTTGTATTTATGAGTGAAAGTGTACATCAAATTTGTTTCCTACAATGTTGTATCTGAGAGATTTATTTGTAACCTCATAATGAAGGTAGAAGAGAGTAGAAGAGTTCTTAAATCTGCATGTAAATTCTAATTGATAAATAAGGTACATTTATCATTCTCATAATTACCCCTGTTTGGAGTAGTTATACCTAAATTTACTAAAATAAAAGTGGATGGGTAAAAATTGTGGTTATAATTATTAGTTTCTGGTGGATAAAATCCCTGGAGTATTTTAAATATATGTATGCATGTACATATGTTTCTACCTTTATGCATGCTGTATAAATTCTGTGTATATAATTATGTTTCAATTCAATATTCATATCTCTATTTATGTAATTATCATTTATTTATGGGCACTTGTTTACCTGCCTATCTACTTCTACATCTATTATAACTTATGAAGAATCTATAGGTAGTTTCTCAAAATAATTTCAATCCAATACTACCACTTAAGAATTCTTTTCAGTGTGCTGATGATCACTTTGCATGGGCCTTATATTACATTTTACTCATGGGTGAGGTAAGTGTTATGCTGTTGTAGATTGCATGTACATGCATGCATGTACAAATCAATAAAACACATATTCTAAAAACTAGAAGTCCTAGCTATTTTGAACACCACCATATAGTTTTTACCTAATATACTTTTTATTTATTGTATTATACTTAAATATTCTGATATTTGTATGTTTCTTTTTCAATCCAGCTAGAAGATCTCTGTTGACATTATGCCTTGTAACAGTTCCAATACAATGTCAGATTCCCTTATTTCTTTTAGTTTGACTTAAGATATTTCTCTTCTCATATTGCCTTGTCCTCATATCTCCTGAGAGGCTTAACACTCTGCTTTATAGTGGATTCTCTGTTAGCTCATTTCTCCATGTCAGTATCATACCCCTGTGAAACTCCACAGGTATTATATGTTATAAACATGTTCCAAGTTTGAAGTTACAAAGGCTTTTGAGCTGGGGATGGTCCCCAGGTCCCTTTCCCTTCTGAACAAGGGAGATATAACTAATCCTTTGTGGTTTTGTTAAATTTGCCCCAAACTATTTCAATCAGTTTACTTCCCACATTGACTGGTAACATTGTCTGCAATATATCATTCAAAACAGAAATAATCCAGAGTAAAAATGATATTTGAGATAGCACATTTAGACAGGAGAGTTTATGCTTTTTACAGATAGAAAGGCACAGGTTTACATTTAAGCAAATAACTCTGAGTCTCTATTTCTAGCACAGAAAAAACATTCTAAAAAGAAAGCTTTAAAATATTTTGTATCACTGCTGGGTTCTTTAGATAATTTTCTAAACCACAATGTCTCAGAATAGGGCAGATTTTTAAGAGTATTTTTGCTGAATGAGAATATTGAGATTAAAAAAATAATTCAAAATCATGTCAGGCATGATTAATGAGTAGCTTTGTGCTGCTGCTTTGGATAATCTATGGGATGCAACTGTATTTCCACTTGAAATTTCATGTGTTTTAAGTGAATAATTAATTCTATCTAAGAATTTCTGCTAAGAATAAATAATACAAGAGTCCATAAGACCTATTGTTTCATAACAGAAATATATAAGCTTATCTGTATAGGATTTGTCAGCGTTTGGAAATAATTAAGAAGGAGTTAAGAAATAGAGTCAAAGCCAATACTTTAGAATTTGTATATCCAGATTAAAAATTATAAAATAGTAATAAAAGTTTACATTTACATTAAAATGAAGAGAAATATATATATATATATATATATATATATATATATATATATACTTCCTCTGGAGGCAAAAAAAAGCTAAATATGTTATGCAACTTGCTTTACCTTATACAGTCTTGCTACTAAATAGTTAAGGTGGATATGGAGAAGAAAAATAAGAAAAAGAATTAAAGAACACTTTAGTATGCAAAAAATAATTTCAAGTAATCTGGGATAACAAGCAAAAGACAAAATCAAAGTATGAAGACCCAGACAAAGGAAAACAGAAGTGGGAAGAGGAGGAGGAAGAGGATAAGAAAGAGAAGAAGAAGAAGAAGAAGAAGAAGAAGAAGAAGAAGAAGAAGAAGAAGAAGAAGAAGAAGAAAGAAGAAGAAAAAGAAGAAGAAGGAGGAGGAGGAAGAGGAAGAGAAGGAGGAAGAGAAGGAGGAGGAGGAGAGGAGAGAGGAAGTGGGGAGGGAGAGAGGGAGAGGAGGTGGAGGAAGAAGGAGGAGGAGGAGGAGGAGGAAGAAGAAAAGGAGAAGCAGAAGCAGAAGGAGAAGGAGAAGAAGAAATTTTAAATTCCTGAAACAAATAGAGAAATTGGATGTACCTACAGCCATCATCTGAGAATGAAGAGTGTTATCACTGAATTCCCACAGGATTTATAATTTCATGTCAAGCTGCTCCATAGTTTTGTCTACTCATTGCTTGTGTGTAGCCATCCAGCGGCCATGGACAAACTAGGTTACCTGAAAGGAGGGCTGCAAATGGATAAAGAATGGGTGTGAGAGAAGGATGAAGCCAAGTCAAAGTTTCTGATCAAGGATTACAGTCTAATACTCAACACTGTATTAATATACAGAGAGCTCACAGACCCATCCTTTGTTTCAGCTGGATTAAATTGCAAAACAAGCTCAGCTGGCAGTCTATGCCAGTAGAAAATTGCAGGTGCAGCAAGGCAGAAGACACCACCTGGGTCAATAAAGTCCAACTGTGGCAAGCACTTACGGTCTCTTCAGCCTACTCAAGACTGGGGGAAGGGCACACTTCCCCCAGGAACTCATAACTGTTTTTCAATTGTTCAAGAGCATTATCACACATAAGTTTTCCAAGTATGTCTCCTTGATGAACTATATACTATTTTGAAGGACTGTGTGGTATCTTATTATCATGCACACTGATATATTGATATCATATAGTATATATGTATATCATACATATATAACATATATATTATATATAATATATAATATATTGTACTGGCTGGTTTTATGTGTCAACTTGACACGGGCTGGAGTTATCACAGAGAAGGGAGTTTCAGTTGGGGAACTGCCTCCATGAGATCCAGCTGTGGGGCATTTTCTCAATTGCTCCTTGTGGGTGGTGCCATCCCTGGGCTAGAATTCTTGGGTTCTATAAGAGAGCAGGCTGAGCAAGCTAGGAGAAGCAAGCCAGGAAGGAATATCTCTCCATGACCTCTGCATCAGCTCCTGCTTCCTGACCTGCTTGAGTTCCAGTCCTGACTTCCTTTGTGATAAACAGCAATGTGGAAGTAAGCCAAATAAACCCTTTTCTCCCCAACTTGCTTCTTGGTCATGATGTTTGTGCAGGAATAGAAACCCTGACTAAGACACATATGTAATATATAATGTATTTAATATATAATATATAATGTATATGATATATATATTATATATAAAATATTGATATCATATATTGATATATATAATATACATATATATATCAATATATATTATATGAGTAAGACAATAATGACTGAAGAAATCTTTGATGAAAAAAATGGGAAAATATATCAGTTCATGTTCCCAGTCTGGACATCTGCAAGTGTTAGGTATAAATCATTGAAGTGGTCAATGTTGTTGTTGTTGTTGTTGATGTTGTTGTTGTCTCTTTGTTTGTTTGTTTTTGTTTTCATCTTTTCATTGAATTTGTTTCTCCTTTTTTTATTATTTTTTCTTTTTCTTTTTTTACACTTCAGATTTAATTCTGCTCCCAGTCCACCCTCTGATTGTTCCACATCCAATACCAATTCTGCAGCCCACAGTATCCACAAGGATTTCCCCCAGCCCTACCACCCCACCTGACCTCTAAACTCTCTGGGGCCTCCAGTCTCTTGAGAGTTAGGTGGATCTTCTCTGAATGAAACCAGGCCCAGCAGTCCTTGGCTGTATATGTGTTGGGGCCTCATATCAGCTGTTGTATGCTGCCTAATGGGTGTTTCAGTATCTGAGATCAGGGCAGTCCAGGTTAATTGAGACTGTTGGTCCTCATACAGGGTTGCCCTCATCATCAGCTTCTTCCAGCTTTCCCCCAATTCAACCACAGGGGTCAGTAGCTTCTGTCTATTGGTTGGGTTCAACTATCAGCATCTGACTCTTTTAGCCACTTGTTGGGTCTTTCAGAGGGCAGTCATGACAGAAAAGTTTCTGTGCTCCATAGCCTCCATAATAGTGCCAGGTCTTAGGGCCTCCCCTTGAGCTGAATCCCACTTTGGGCCTGTCATTGGAACTTCTTTTCCTCAGGCCCTTTTCTACTTCAATCCCTGTAATTCTTTCAGACAGGAACAATTATGGGTCAGAGTTTTGACTATGGAATGGCAACCCCATCCTTCCCTTGATGCCCTGTCCTCCTGCTGGAGGTGAGGTCTATAAGTTCCCTCTTCCTACTGTCAGGCATTTCATCTAAGGTCCCTCCCTCTGAGTCCTGAGACTCTCTTACCTCCTGGGTCTCTGGTGCAAAACTATTCTCAACAATAAAGGAACCTCTGGTGAAATCACAATCCTGTACCTTAAGCTGTATTACAGAGCAATTGTGGTAAAAACTTCATGGTATTGGTACAGTGACAGGCAGGGAGAAAAATGGAACAGAATTGAAGACCCAGAAATGAACTCATACACCTATGGTCACTTGATCTTTGACAAAGGAGCTAAAACCATCCAGTGGAAAAAAGACAGCATTTTCAACAGATGGTGCTGGCGGTTAACATGTAAAAAAATGCAAATTGATCCTTTCCTTTCTCCTTGTACAAAGCTCAAGTCCAAGTGGATCAGGGACCTCCACATCAAAGCAGATATATTGAAACTAATAGAAGAGAAAGTGGGGAAGAACCTCGAGCAAATAGGTACAGGGGAAAATTTCCTGAAGAGAACACCAATAGCTTCTGCTTTAAGATCAAGAATTGACAAAGGGGACCTCATAAAGTTGCAATGCTTCTGTAAGGCAAAAGACACTGTCAATAGGACAAAACGGCAACCAACAAATTGGGAAAAGATCTTTACCAACCCTATATCTGATAGAGGGCTAATATCCAAGGTATACAAAGAACTCAAGAAGTTAGATTCCAGAGAACCAAATAACCCTATTAAAAATGGGGTACAGAGCTAAACAAAGAATTCTCAATTGATGAACACCGAATGGCTGAGAAGCACCTGAAGAAATGTTCAACATCCTTAGTCATCAGGGAAATGCAAATCAAAACAACTCTGAGATTTCACCTCACACCAGTCAGATTGGCTAGGATATAAGACTCAGGGGACAGCAGATGCTGGAGAGGTTGTGGAGAAAGAGGAACATTACTTCATTGCTGGTGAGATTGCAAACTGGTACAACCACTCTGGAAATCAGTTTGGTGGTTCCTCCAGAAATTGGACATAGTTCTACCGGAGGACCCAGCTATATCACTCCTGGGCATATACCCAAAAGGTGCTCCAACACGTAATAAGGACACATACTCCACCAGGTTCATAGCAGCCTTATTTATAATAGCCAGAACCTGGAAACAACCCAGATATCCTTCAACAGAGGAGTGGATACAGAAATTGTGGTACATCTACACAATGGAGTACTACTCAGCTATTAAAAACAATAAATTTATGAAATTCTTAGGGAAATGGATGGATCTGGAGAATATCATCCTGAGTGAGGTAACCCAATCACAAAAGAACAAACATGGTATGCACTCACTGATAAGTAGTTATTAGCCCAGAAGTTTGGAATACAGGAAGAACAACCCATAAACCACAAGAAACTCAAGAAGAAGGAAGACCAAAAGGTGGACATTTCATTCCTTCTTAAAAGGGGGAACCAAATACCCATGGAATGAGTTGCAGAGATTAACTATGGAGCAGAGACTGAAGGAAGGACAAGCCAACCTAAATATAGCTATCTCCTGAGAGGCTCTGACAGTATCTGACTAATACAGATGTAGAGGCTCACAGCCATCCATTGAACTGAGTACAGGGTCCCCAATGATAGAATTAGAGAAAGGACCTAAGGAGCTGAGGGGTTTGCAGCCCCTTAGGATGAACAACAATATGAACTAAATAGCACCCTCGGAGCTCCCAGGGTCTCAATTGTTCTGGCAGCACGTGTAGAGTAGAGGATTGCAAATTCAATCATCAATAGGAGGAGAACACCTCGGTCCTGTGAAGGTTCTGTGCCCCAGTGTAGGGGAATGCCAGGGCCAAGAAGTGGGAGAGGGTGGGGTGGCAGGCATGAGGATGGGGGAGAGAACAGGGGTTTGTTCTTGTTGTTTTTGTTTTTTTATTTGTTTGTTTGTTTTTTGGAGGGGAAAGTGGGAAAGGAGAGATTTACATGTAAATAAAGAAGATATCTAATAAAAAAACAACAGGTAATTTTAAAAGTGCTATGAATTTGAAAAAGAGAAAGAAGAGCTATATGGGAGGCTTTAGAGGGAGCAGAGGGGAGGGGAAATAATTTAATTTAATTTAGAATTTCTAAAAATGAAACACTTTTAAAATGTCATTAATTTTGAAAAATGGATATTTTTATGTGAATTACATGCCACCTTCAAATTCTGAGAATTAGACGAAGATTTGTGGAGACTAAACAGAAATAAAGGTAAGAAAATGGGCATTTCCAGAAGGTAAAGTTACCTTTAGGTGGCCTCATAACTGAGGAGGCCACTCCATGGAAGTGAGACTGTGTGGGTGTAGTGGCTCTTCCTGGGTTTCAACTTGACTGTATCTGGAATGAACTACAATCCAGAATTGGAAGGCTCACCTGTGATCCAGATCTTGAGCCTGGGAGACACATGTTTCTGACCTGGATTTTGGCATGGAGATCTTGAGGCATAGTGGCCATGAAAAGCTTAGGCTCCAGTGAGATAGTATATACCTTTAATCCCTGGAGACTGAGGCAAGGAGATGTCTGAGTTCAAGGTCAGCATGGGACAAGGAAATCCCATATCCAGGACTGATGGTACACAACTTTTACCTGGGATACACCTTCTGTTGGAGGCCTATATGAGGTTATTGGAAGAAGGAACATTCCCTCTTCTCCTGTTTGTCTTGTAGGACTGAGCAAGTGCTAGATCCTTGGACTTCCATTCACAGCTGCTGTTGATCATTGTTGGGGAGTTGGACTACAGACTATAAATCATCAACAAATTCCCTTACTATATAGAGACTACCCATAAGTTCTGTGACTAGAGAACCCTGACCAATACAGTGGGCATCTTGAGTTTTAAAGGGTGGAAAAAGAAAACTTTGGGGATGGAAGAGTCCATTTGTGGGTCAGCTGCCCATGCAGTCTGCAGTGGTAGATGACAAGGGTTTGGTATCTGAATCTCCTCTCAGAGGGCTCCACAGATGTTACCTCTCAGGCAGGATCTCTGCCCAGAGATTCTCAGTCCACACAAGGCTTTTACATACTTCACTGACCAAAACAAGTAGCAATTTTATAAAGATACAGAGATTACACAGCTGTTTTCTGTTGTGCCCTTTATTTTCAATATTTTAAACGAACAAAATATTTTCATATGTAAAGTTCTGTTTTTTTTGTCAGTTATAAACATGACATTGCAGCAATGAAATGTTGTCAATAGAATTATTTTGTTTAAGTACATGGGATATTTGAATTTTGGATCTTTGGATCTTATTTCTACTATGTTAATAATTCCAACAAGTGTTATGTCCCTGTGAAAGATATTTTACATGTTATTAGCCATATATCAAGTAGATAGGGATATATTTTACTGACTAGCAAACTAAGGCCTGAAAATGGCACAGAAAGTCCAAGGACAGAAGTTTCTATTTTATATCTCTAAGAGGCATATAAACCAAAGAAAGATACTTTCATGGTACAGCTTGATGAGCCAGTGGGTTTATTGGAGTTACTGGCACATTATCACCTCATACTTCAATCAAATTATTTACCTCTTACATAGGAGTAGCAGTAGGAAGTTTGAGGAGGACGTCTCTCATGAATATATCACAAAAGGATGCTAAGGATAAGTTAAATAAATCACATTAGGCTTTTGATTCTTATGAATCTTCTCCATCCTTCCATTAGCTCATGAGGTTTTGGTCTCATGTGTTATCATCTGGCTGAAGACTGGCAGTTGTCATGGACTTCTTAACATATCACACTCTTAATCCTACTAATCCTCTTCTCCAAGTCATCTCCTGACACTTGGAAGGGCTGAACACTGAGCCTCACCTCTCTATATCCTACATCTGTAGCATATGCTATTTTCAGAAACAGACATCTACCATGTAGTACTATATGTAGTCAATACCAATGGCAATGGCCTATGAGTGTGGGAAGGACTCAGGAACTTGCTAGGCTAAGAACAAGTTATGATGTAGCCCACTACTGATGCAGAGATTTTTATCTAATGACCTTCCTATTTCCAAACATGACTTTTCCCAAATATCGTACATATTTATGCAGTCTTATTAGATGCTTTTACTATTCTTTAGGGTGCTTTTAAAACTGCCAGACATTCAGAGCTTTGTATCATGTCACTTAGGCAATGAATTAATTTACAGAGAGGGCCAGGAAACAAAGCAAGATCCTAGACCACTGTCCCATGATAAATTTCTACACTGGATACAACATTGGAAATGTACTCTCAAGTATCAATGCAATGTTTTGTAAGCAGAGGCCAATTTCTCTTGGAACTCAGCAGCTAAGAGTAGCCTAGAAAAAAATGTTCACAGAGCATGGTACTTGCTACATTAAGTCACACCACAGTATTTTCTCCTAGGAACAAAAGCAAGAAACTAGGGCCTTCCTTAGTAACTTCTTCAGCAGAAACTAGCTTCCAATGCTATTCACATATATTTCCAAGGCATGTCTAAATATAATATCATTTTAAAAGAAATATACCCAAGAGATGCTCCAACATATAACACATGCTTCACTATGTTTATAGCAGCTTTATTTATAATAGCCAGAAACAACCTAGATGTCCCCCAATAGAAGAACAAATTCAGAAAATGTGGTACTACTCAGCTATTAAAAACAATGAGTTCATGAAATTCTCAGGCAAATGGATGGAACTAGAAAATATCCTGTGTGAGGTAACCCAGACATACAAGAACACATATGGTATGATCTCACTGGTAAGTGGATATTAGCCCCAAAGCTCAGAATACCCACAATACAACCCAGAAACCAAATGGAGTTTAAGAAGAAGGAAGACTAAAGTGTAGATGCTTTAATCCAATATAGAAATGGAACAAAATAATCACAGAAGATAGGAGGGAGGGACCTGTGAAGGAGAAGGAAGTAGAGGGATAAAAAGGGGGCAGGATAAGGTATTGGAAGGAACAGGAGAGAAGTACAGAGGATCAAGATAGCAAATAGAAATGCATAGCAGCAGGAGATGGAGAACTGGTGATAGCCACCAAAAATTCCCAGATGCCAGGGAGTAAGAGGCTCCCAAGACCCAAGAGGCAATGACTTTAGCTTAAATATGCACCAAAGGGGAAATAGAACCTGTAGAGATCACCTCCAGTAGACAGGCACAGCCCCCATTTGAGGGATGGGGCTACCCACCCATTTCAAATTTTTAAACCAAAATTGTTCCTCTCCAAAGGAAAGACAGGGACAAAATATACAACAGAGACTGCAGGAAAGGCCATCCAGAGACCACCCCATCTAGGGATCCATCCTATCTGCTGACACCAAACCCCTACACTATTGCTGATGCCAAGAAGTGCTTGCTGATAGGAGCCCGGTATGACTGTTCCCTGAGAGGTTCTACCAGCACTTGACCAATACAGATGGAGATATTCACTGCCAACCATTGGCCTGAGACTAGTGACCACAATGGAAGAGCTAAAGGAAGGACTGAAGAACTGAAGGGAATTGCAACCCTATAGAAAGAACAATATCAACTAATTGGACTACCCAGAGTTCTCAGAGACTAAACCTCCAACCAAAGAGTATACATGGAAAGATCAATAGCTCAAGATACATATGTAGCAGAGGATGATCTTATCTGACATCAATGGGAAGGGAGGCACTTGGTCCTGTGGAGGCTTGATGCCCCAGCAAGGGGTATGCTAGAGGGGTGAGGCAGGAGTGAGTGAGTGGGTGGAGAAGCATCCTCATAGAGGCAAATATGATGGCAAAGGGAAAATGAGATGGGGAGATTGTGGAGGGGTATCTGGGAAGTGGGATATCATTTGAAATGTAAATGAATAAAATGATTAATAAAAAATATAAAATATAAAATTAGTGAAGTCAAATGGTTTGGACAACAGTTTCAAATGTTCTTTTCAGAAGTATTGACAGCAATGAGAATATTTTGCTCATTTCATTGCTGATTTGGACCTCACCATTCAGAACACGTCACTCTCAGCCACAAAGTTGACAAATTTGGGCTATGTCTTTGTTTTCCAAACCTGTGTGTTGGAAGTAGGAAGATTCTCTCATGAGGAGGCTTACTTGTTTAAAGATAGTAAGAGTCCTGTGGATAGAGTATAATTTGTAGACTTCGCTAAACTTTTGATCTTCATACTAGATCTGTCAAGGAAAATACAAAATCTCAAACCCTTCAACCACAGACAACCTTTAATACATACATGGATGTATGATGGAGGGAGCAATAGAGGAAAGGATAGAGAGAGATAAAGAGAGAGAAACAGAAAGAGAGAAAGAGAAAGAGAGAGATCATTAAAATATGTCGCTGAAATTATAAATAAGCTTTGCAAAGTGACTGGTCAGAGATATAAATTAAAAGGTAAAATACTTCTGATATAGTTGACTTTGAAATCCAGTAATATATTAAAGAAACACTTATATACCCAATACTATAATTAAATTTTAACTTATAAAAGGTAATCAACTCCCTACAGGAACAGAACATTTTCAGTTAAAAAGCTACTTATCATTTCTATAGCTGTAATGTGTTGAATGTGCTGTTTGATCTTTTAACAATTTCTTTTATAAATTATTCACAAAAGAGCAGTAATTAAATTATATCAGCACCATGGTAACTATTGCATTAAATATTCTTAGACTTTGTGTTCTAGTATTTGGGGAAGCAAAGGTATATTCTGTTCTGTAACAATTATGAACTGCCGATGTTTGGGTCAAACTTCAGCAACCTGATTGAATAGGATAGCATTTCCAACTATATTCAAATTATGATGCCAGAGAGTGTCCAGGTATAGAGGAATCCTATAGTGGAGTAGAAACCATGTTGCACTCAGTATTATAACAAGTTTGCCCTAGCTTCTATCTCTCTGCCTTGGCTATTTACCTGCTTTATGAGTTTGTTTCTGATTTTTAGAAAATGACTCATTTCTCCTTGTTGGGCACTTAAAAGGTAAAATACACAACTTGGTGTTTTCAAACACAGATCAGCCCTTTCCTCTTCAGTAGACAAACAAAATTCTTATTGTTTAATGAGAATGACTGCTTTCAAGATACAATTATTAATTTCTGGGTTATTTTCAGAGAACTGAGTAAAAATGATCACTAACTGAGTGGGGTATAACAAAAGAAATATATTCTATTGAATTTCTAGAGGCCAAAAGTCGATAATCAAGATGATGGCTTGTGTACATTCCCTGAACATTTACAGAAAATATGTTTTTTTTTTCCCTTAGGTGTTGGGAATCTGAGAAAGTTCTTAGCTTGCAGTGTCATAACTTCAATCTGTCCTTCCCTTATAGAGCCACATTTCTCACCCTTTTCTGCCTTCTTTTCTGTTTTTTTTTTTCTCATGTGGCATTTAATTGCTTCGGATTGAGGGCACAATCTACTATAATATATCATCTGAATTTATGCATTCAATTCTGCAATGAATATTTCCTAGTGAAGAAAAGTTGGTGTACGGAGGTGATGACTTTATGGGGGTAAATTGGTTTCTCTGGCACATGATGATTAGAATCATAGACCAAGTGTTACTTTGGTGAGCTACAGAGTTCTTAGCCTGGTTATCATCCCAGTGAAATAAGCAGAACAACTCTAACCTGTTACCAAGGTTATGACATGGGGATGGAGCACTCACACTCTCTAATGGAGGAGAAAGGATTCCTGCCTTCTGTCTCATAGCTGCAGTGAGCTCAGTTATGCTGGTCTGGAATGGAGATAAAAGATTAACAAAGTGGAAATCCACTGATATAGCTTCTGTCAGTTATCACCTATACTGTGTAGGAATTTTTCATGCAAAAACCTTTTCTTGCATTACACCTGCAATATCCACACATATTCCTTTCAGGAAGCCTAACAAACTCATTGGTTTGAGGCAGAATCAAAAGGCAGAGGAAGAGTAAAGAGATATGTTGTAGAATGATGCACCTCTGTGCATGACATGGCTGATGCCCTCTTGAGCTCCTGGTAGGTGTGATTACTTAAGGAGATCTGCTTAAGATCAGACCCATTAACTTTCACATACTAGAGTTTACTATGCTTCATGAAGGATTTATAGGTAGATAGGGTTTACTAGAAGAAAGAGTTTATGAGGCTCCATTGCTCTTTGAAATTTATAGGCAGTTAGTGAGTACCAAAATTATGGAAGGAGTGGCTCATCTGGCCCAATTCTCTGTAAGTTTTATAGGTATGGAATGGCTACTCATGAAATGTATGCCATACCCTCCTCAAGAATATATAGAATTTAAATAGCTTGGGAAGAAACAAGAAAGTTTTTTTTTTGTTTTTTGTTTTTTGTTTTTTGTTTTTTGTTTGTTTGTTTGTTTGTTTGTTTGTTTGTTTGTTTGTTTGTTTTTGCTTCGGTAGTGTAGCCATTGGTCAGTTGCTAACCCAATACTGATGTTTCCACAAATAATTTCAGGGAATGTTCATGGCTCCCCAAGCTAGACTTGCTCAGTTCCATTGTTTCCTTCATTGTTGAGGTAAATAGACACTTGGGAAAAGTTCACACAACAGAACAAGGAAAGAGAAAGAACCTGACCCTAGAGAACAGTTCAAGTCTCTCATCAACTATGCATCAGGTATTCCAACACAGGTCACGCAATTATTGTCAACTGGGATACATAGAGACTTTCTTCTATCAATTTAGAGATGAGATAGTTTCCAATAAAATGTAAAATGAACAAGGAATCATGTATTTTGAGGCTTTTGGGGTTCTTCTTAAGCTTTAATAATAACAAAGGCACTTCTGTATAGTATTAGACTGTTATATAGAGACAGCTTATAGTATGACTTCTGATCTGTTTGCTGGGCAGTCTTTCAGAAACCTCTGTCATGATCAAACTTCTCCACCCTGGCTTCTTTTCTTTCTTTCTGGACAGGCGAAGATAAACATTTACTTATCCTTCCAGCCTGGTTCTGCAGGCCCAGCAATTAACAATTAAGAACACAGGGATACGTGTTTCCTTGCCAGTAAATACAATATTTATGGCTCATTCCAACAGCCATGATTGAGACCTGAGTGTATGGAAACTTGAGAACAGCCTTATACCTCTGTCAGATGTAAACTTTCTACTTTCTGTAATTTATAAAAAAAAAAAAAAAAAAAAAAAAAAAAAAAAAAAAAAAAAAAAAAAAAAAAAAAAAAAAAAGATTCTCAGCTTTGCTTACACTAAAACAGAGGAGCTTTCTAACTCCTCTGGTAATCTTTTTATCAAAGACTTCACCTTATTTATCAGTATATTTCCAAAGAAATAACACATTTGAATTATCTGCTAAACTTTTGAGATGTTAATTGAGAAGCCACCCAAATTGCAGATACAGTCAATGGTAATGATATTCCAGCATGACATTCTTGAGAAGTTCACATGAGTATTTCGATATGGCTTCTTCCCTGAGTTCTCTTTTATTGACTTCCATGGTTAAACCCACACTAAAATCTCATGTTTAAAGCAAAACAAAAATAGACAAACAAATAAAAAAAATCTTGTAATTCTGCTTCAAGTTGACTTGTCCTAAAGTTCTTTTATGAGGTGAATTCAAGAATCCTATCTTTACTGAAATCTGTTTTCTATATACATCTGAGGCTGACATAAGTGCTTCCTGCTGGAGATCCCTCAAACTGAGCTTGGATTGAGTCATGATTTGGTATGTTGTTGGTATCTTATATGGATAAAGTGATATTCATTCTTGTCTCATTAGAAAACTGTCAGAAAAGACTTCAACATATTTTGGTAAGAGATAATTTACTTGATAATACATTTAGTGTTTGTAGTCCAAATAATAATGTAGTTCTTTCTTCTAGGATCCAATCAAGTTAAAAACTTCAAAACAAAACTACCATGTGGTATTTTATGCACTGTCCTTATGTCTGGTGCATGATATTGCAAAAGTGGAACAGAGAAGTACCTAACTATAATATACAGACTACTTTTATGACTATGAATAAAGCTTAAGCAGCAAATTATCTAGTGTTATGAGAGGATGAAACATGCTTTTCTGATTCAGTGAATGTCAATGTTTTGGCATATTTGGTCTTATCATATTTGAGACATCAATACATAAATTTTTACCTGTTACCTACACATCATACCTGGCATAGATTCTCATTTCTGCTTGTCTTTCTATAGTTGTAGATACATTAGTCATGTTGAAGATCAAGTCAACTATAGAAAAGTTAATATCCTCCATTGTAGCTCTCTAGGTGAGTTAATAGACACAGTAATATAGTCTAGTTCTCTGATGGGACAATTAGAGTTTACAACTTCTCATAAATTATCTATTGACTTGTGTTTTCTTATATACCTCCATTCCCTGCCTCATTTTTATGTTGTATTCACTTTTGTTTAAGACAATTCATGTCAGGAGTACAAACTGTATGTGTATTCATTATTTTCTGGCACTATTTAGTTATTTATTCACTTTACATCCTGCAACTTCACCTCTACAATCCTTCCCTCCTTTACCCTTCTTCTCTGAGAGGATGGAGCCCCCACCTTGGCTATCCCAAACACTCTGGCACATTAAGTCTCTTGTGGGGCAAGGTGCATCCTCTCCCACTGAGACCAGACAAGGCAGCCCAGCAAGAACATATCCCATAGACAGGCAACAACTTTTGCACTAGCTAGTCCATCTTCCACTTATTTGAGACCCACATGAAGACCAAGCTGTACATCTGCTACTGAAAAGGTCAGTTCAGGAACTTTGGGAAGGTCATGGAACACTTGTCCCTCCAGAAGGAAGAGGCCAATTAACATTCCTCAGACCACAGGGTGGGAACGGACCTACAAGGACCATTTCCCACCTTCAGACAAAGGAATTCCTTGCCACCTCATTCTCTGAAGACCAATCAGTTTAAAAAGTCTCACTGTTCTGGCAATCACATTGTGCCTTGCCTAATGTCTGCTGCCCTGAAAACTATATAAAAGCTCACTGAACAAGTTGTGCTAGGTCACCATGTCTTCTTCGGGTCTGTGATGACCCCAGTGCACTGGAACAATAAATTCTTGCTTTTTGTTTCCATTCAGGCTCCACCTGTTTCACTCAGTGCATCTCTGGTAAGCTAAGACTCCACAGAGTCTTACACTACATATGTGTGGACCTAGGTCCAGCCTGTGTATGCTCTTTAGTTGGTGGTTCAGTCTTTGAGAACCCCAAGAATCCAGGTTAGTTGACTCTGTTGGGTCTTCTTGTGGAGTTGCTATCTCCTTTGGAGCCTGCAATCCTTCCCCCAACTCTTCCACAGTCCCCAAACTCATTCACTGTTTGGCTCTGGGTCTGATCCCTCTGAGTCAGTTGTTGGATGGAGCCTCTCGGAGGCCAGCCATGCCAGACTCCCCTCTTCAACCAAAACACAGTATCATTAACAGTATCAGGAATTGAAGTTTGACCATGGAATAGGTCTCAAGTTGGGCTGGTTACTGGTTGACTATTCCCTCAGGCTCTGTTGCATCCCCTGTTCCTGTATTTCTTGTAAACAGAATAAATTTAGGGTGGAAAGTTTTGGAATGGGTTTGTGTCCCTATTGATCCACTGGGATTCCTGTATGGCTACAGGGGTAGCCTTTTCAAATTCCATATCCCCCTTCTGAGTCATAGCTACAGTCACCCCTCTTAATCCCTGGATGCCTCCCCTATCTATCGCTGTCCCTTTGATTCTTAGGAGACAGGAAACACATTTTTTTTTCTTAACATTGTAAAGAATTCAGATATCTATCAGCCTTTGTTAAACACAGATGATAAACTACTTGGGTGGGACCCTGCCCTGAAATTACCATTTCCACCATGCCTGGGCCTAGCCTTGCTGTCCTAGGCTGAGCATGAATTCAGGAATCCATTTCCCTTTGTAAGTGTAACAAAATCTTGTCTGGGTGGGGTCTCCTGTGATCACCACTCCCTAAATCTGCTTATCTCCTTCCTTAGTAATTTTCTAAGAAGTTGGCTCAGAGCACAGCTTCTTTTGTTCCTTTAGATTCATGTACCCCTCATATAATTCATATTGTATCCTTATTTTGCAGAGTTGAGAAATTATCTATTTTCGAACTCATATATTTAAAACTCTTTCTCATTGCCTTATAAGCTGTCCTGAATTTACCAGCTTTAATGTACATTATTATACAAATAAGCCTTACCCAACCACAGCAGTCATCCACATGTACGGAGGCTCACATTGGGGCTCTGTCCCAAGAGGCAGGCGGCTCACACTGAGGCTCTGTCCCAGAGGCAGGAGGCTCACACTGGGGCTGTGTCCCAGAGGCAGGAACTATGCTACTCTGACCCCACCAAGGGAAGAGGGGAATGGGAATATGTTTTAAGAGAGTGTCTGGTCAATGATCCAGAAAATGCTAGTGAAAGTTCATCAGGTGAGGAGTCTATATGATCTAGTGATTAATTTTATTCTGTGACTTTATCAATAATTAAAAAATCCAATATATTAGCCATATATAGGACCAACCAGAGTGAAATTATGTTTGTATAATATATATGTTAATTCAAATAAAGAAACATGGAATTTAAGAGTTACATTTCTGAAAAAAAAAAGCAACTTCAAAGTGAATATGCCTTCAATTTCTTCTAATTCTGAAGTCTGATGCTTAGGCAATCATTTTGAACTATAGGATAAGAAAGTACATAATTTTTACCAAAGAGAATATCACAAAAATATTTGAATAACATTAAAAATGTGACAGTTTGATAATGTGTAATTTCTGAAAGTAGAAGGACATCTGATTTGTCAATTTTGTTCCATCAAGAGATTTGTTGTCTTAATCCTCTATAATTTGGTATTTAGAACACCATTGGAGAAGGGGAGTTTCCTTTTCTATACTCAAAGTTTAAGAATAACCTGAATAAATAGGATTTACCATGTTACTCCCAGTTTATTATGATTAGTTCATATCACCTTTGGCCCTAATCATATTTCTGAATATCTATTTAAGGATGTCAACCTTGAATGAGTATTTGGGTCTTAATTTTGGAGTTTCCAAAAGTCACACAAGACTTTCTTTAAATAAAATTCTAACATTTTTTCTTTGCTAATCTACTTTTTGTTATAGGTGCATTCATGTTGTACCTTGCAAAGTCTGAGGAAACACAATAATATATTTTATTCTTTGGCATCATAGAGAGGTATAGTTTGTGTCAGACAGGTTTTTTAATTCACTCTAAGTTCAATGCTAAAGAAACTCTATGTCACAGGCAAACCATGATGTTCAATTAGATTTCACCTCATATGCTTATAAAGGATTGAAATGAACTTACCAAAAACTTCATTTGATTGTGATATTTGGTGCAGTGATATCATTCACACCAAAGTCATAAGTTTTTTTCAGTTTTGAAGCATTGAAATTCTACAATTATGCTTTTGGCTAGCCTAGCTTATGTAGAGGCAATTGTTATTTATATTGATAGCAATCCAAAAATCAATCTGAGCCATTGTCTCTGTTCCTAGGTGGATAAAGAGAATGTGACACACAGAAAAAGTCTAATGTAAAAAAGGCACCTGTCAGGATATTGAATGCCTTGCCCTAAGGCTATCAACAGCCCTGGAGAATTTAGGTTACTGATGTAACATGTCTAACTTGTCTCAATCCCTGACTATTTTGACATGAATTGCATGGCAGAAGGATAGAAAGGGAAAGGAGTTGCAAAAATTTTTGTGACCCATTGACAATAAATTCATTGCTGTACAAAACTAGGAAGAAAGATCTTTTCAATTGTGATTCAGAAGTATGAACCATCACAAACAGAAAAAAAAAATCAAGTTCGATCATTATGTCTAGGTTTCAATAAATACTCCAAAGACATGTATATGATATACCTCCTGTAAAATTGAATAAATTTCAGGCAACCTTTTCTCACCATAAAGCCTTGTTCTCATGATCATTCATCTTTTCTCTATTGTCCATACATCAAATGATTAAACAATAGAGAATGAATGGAATGAGCTCTGCAGTGATCCAAGTGATTATAGTTTAATAAAACACATGAAAGAAGTATTTGAAAATCTTCTAGAAGTAAATCAGGACTATATCATAATGACACTGTTCCTCTAGGTGTATTAGTGATTCCTTTATAATCAACTGTATATGTATATACATATATGTGAGTGTGTGTATCTGTGTATGTGTTTGTGTGTACATATGTATGTATAGTATATGTATATATAGCTCAAATTCCAGAGCTTAAATATAGAGATCAGAGGGCTACTGTAAATGGGTTCTGATGAAACATTTGCAAACTTCCCTTTGATAATGTTTGTGTCCATTGATACTAATAAGTTCAGTACTAAATAAGCCATGGTAATCACATCAAGTTATAAAAAAGTGGCAAGTTGTAGAAGTCAGTAGGCCCATGGGGTCATGCCATTTAAATACATTGTTAGCAAGACTTTTGGGTATCACATTTTATATTTGCACATATCCCTCAAAAGTTGATCATCAGCCTCATGAATAATCTAAATGGACTATGAAGGGAAAGATATATTTTTGAGAATTGGCAAGACTTTGAATGAAATCAGGTTAGGGTACTTAGAACTATCCTAATTACGTTTTTATTGCTGAGACAAAACACCATGAACAAAATCAACTTGGGAGAAAAGGGTTTAGTTGATCTTGCCAATCAGTCTATTTCAGGGCAGGGCATCAAGAAGTAGCAAGATCAGGAGCAGACAGGGCCATTTCTTCCTGGTCATTGGCCCATGGCTCACTCGGACTGCTTTCTTATACAATCCAGAACTCCAGCTCAATGGTGGCAACAAACACAGTAGAATGGACCCTCCTATATCCATCATTAGTCAAGAAAATGTCCCATAGACATGCTCACAATCCAATCTGAGGGAGGCAATTCAATTCTATATTTGATATTCTGTCTCCCCAGATAACTATACTTTGTTCCTGCTTGTCACAAATGAACTATCACAAGGTATGCCACATTTAAGCTCAAATATTTGATTATACAAACAAAATGAAGGAAGGAAAGAATTTTAAACATGTTTATTGACCCTGGAAATGAGTGACAATGTTCCCTTGAATAATGGTGAAATGAAGAGGGGATTTCTGTTCTACCAGGTAAGAAATTGTTCCTGGTACTTGAGTCTGTAGTGACTTAATAACTTGATAACTCCATGTAATTTTCAAGAAGATATATTTATTAATCATGTCTAATTGATATGAAATGCACATAGATCTACAAATGTCCCTCTGTTGACTTTAATCAGACAAATTGTGATGTTAATAAAAAAAACAAAAACAAGAGAATAGCAATTATAGAAATTATTGTCTTTGTGCCCATCCTTTAAAACCAAATTGTAGCCAGGCAGTGGTGGTGCAACCCTTTAATCCCAGCACTTGGGAGGCAGAGGCAGGAGGATTTCTGAGTTTGAGGCCAGCCTGGTCTACAGAGTGAGTTCCAGGTCAGCCAGGGCTACATAGAGAAACCCTGTCTCCCTGTCTCAAAAAACAAAACAAAACAAAACAAAACAAAACAAAAACAAAACAAAACAAAACAAAACCAAATTGTATTGATACTTAAGTGAGGTAAAATGGAGAAATGCCATAAACATTTAACAACATTGTTAAGGAAAGAGTATTTATTTAATTATCTGTAATATCTAAGTGTTCATTGCCTTAAAGGTGTTTGGCAATGTCTACCAAAATAGTTTCAGTTAGTTTTGATAGATGTAGCACCATAGGGAACTGAGTTTAAATCTACTATTATGAATATTTTAACAATATTTATCATATTACTCAGTTTCAGCAGATCAGTTCCATACGTAGTGTCCACAATGACATGCCTCGTCCTTTATACTTACCCCTCTTTCTAGAATGGACAGAGACATTCCCGTATTTCAGTATTTGATGTAACAAGAGGTTATGCCCTCAAAGGCATAGTGGATGCTGCTGACCTACCATGATCTTCACTGCTTAGGGACTGATCTAATTGGAGAGATGGAGAATGAAGAAAACAAAGACACACAGACTCATTCATTCATGGAAGAAGTGTGCTTGAGTGGGCAGTAAACTTTTAAACACACACCAAAGGCAGCTGGAGAATGTTGTTTGTTTATCTTTATATCTGAATGAGGAGATGGATTTGTTGTGTACAACAGCAGAACATGGAGGCAGGTTTAGGTAATCTCAGTAGGAGTATGCTGTTAGGGGTGCAGTCAGGGGGAGGGGCCTTTGATGGATACTTTCTTTTCAGTATCTACACATAGATCAGGGGAAGCCTTTGCCATTTGTGTGAGTATAAACCATTGGAATCCTTGGCATGGCTGATTACATATCAAAAATACATATTAAATACATATTCAGTCAAGACCTTTGAAAATCCATGTACTGACTAGTGAGTGTGAGGTGTCTGTTTGTCCTTTCTCTCTCTCTCTCTCTCTCTCTCTCTCTCTCTCTCTCTCTCTCTCTCTCTCTCTCTCTCTCTCTCTTTCTCTCTCTCTCCCTTTCTTCTCAATAGGTGATTCTTGGTTCAGGTATTCTGATACTGCAAACTTAGTCATCTTCTAGGACCAGAAATACAATCTGTGCTCCCTGGAGTGAGAAAGAAAGTAGAGACAAACCCTACCCTTTACTGGTGCAAACTGTCACTCTGTAGAATTGAGTATCACGGATCACAGATCTTTGTTGGACAGCTGCATATCTGTATGTTTGAGAATGAGTTTAGATGTTGTTTGTCGTAGATGTGTTAAATTTATACATAGGACCTGTACTATTTTCGGTAAAAGTCAAGGGCAAGTTACTTAAATATATATGCAATGTCTACTGTTGTATTCATCGTCATGAGAAATTCCTAATAATCAAGATGTGTGTATTTAGTTAACAAGCTGGCCCCATTGCTAAGATAAAGTCCAACAACCTTAGTCAGGTCGAAGTTCAGAAGTTCACTAAAATGATAAAGAATCCATCATGCTCATCTTGAACACACATGGAAAACCACGTGGGCTAGGAGAATGAGAAAAAAATCAACACCTATGGATGTATTGCACTGTGAATCACAATTTAGCTTTCTTCAGAAATCACAGCCATTTATCAGAAGTGAATTCCTTTATGAGATGTTCTGATTTTGCACTCTCTATAGATAACTGGACATGTTAGGCTGATTGATGATAGAAGTGAATAAATTAAAATGTCCAAGAACCCTCAGAGTATTCCAACCACTGTACTCTACTCAACAGTTTTGAGAAAGAATGGGAATCATTGATACAACGTCATTTCATCCAATGGGCATCAAGAAATGGCTCTCTTGATGTGTTTCTCTGTCACATAGTTCTTATCCCAAATGCTTCTAAGTTGTCCTCAACATTTGGCTTACATTTAGAAAAAAAAAATGATATTATCAAAGAAACCACAGGACAAATCACAACTGTCAACTCTCATAGATCTAGGCTCTAACTGAGTAAGATGAATGACTTCATCACTGAATAAATCATTACTAATCATAATGTGTGCATGTGCATGGACTGTGCAACTGAGGCTGGCAGCATCGTGGCCTGCCCAAAACTGATTGATAGGAATGTGCCAGATGTTGTACAAGTCTGGACACATTTGTGATAAAGCTGAATGGTACAAACGTGGTATGAAGCTAGAATTGTATGATTTAAGGGCACAATCTATATTTCTGACATTATAGGTCAAAGATATATAGTAAGTATAGAGAGTCTTTATTAATATTGTAAAAGGTTATTTCCCCTCTGCACTAAAAACCATTTTTTCCTTTATGTCTTGATCTTAATAGATCCAGTCTTCACTATAAATTTCTACACTCATGTAAAGGACATCAATCTGTTGAAAATTAAGAAACCAGGTTTTAAATTAAAACATCATTCTCTTTAGTTCAAATATTAACAAAAAACCTTGTCTTTTTATAATCAAAAATGCATAATAAAATGAAAAGTTTTTTTTCTTAAGTTGTGAGATTTTTAAACCAGAAACAATATGTTAAAAAGAGAAATAAAATATGCCTGGCACTTTCTGATTCATTTAAAATTAAGCTTCATATCTCCACATTAAATAATAAGCAAACATTACTTAGAGGTTATGGGCATCAATATTTCCATTTTCTATGCATTGTTATGGTAATAAAGCCTTTTAGTCAAGGAAAATATGAAGCCATAAACCTTAATGCTCTATTTGAGGAGCAATTACAGCAAATTATAAGCAACTGGGTTCTACAAAATTGCAATGAATAAAATTTTAAAGTATAATAATATACCGTAAGCATTTATGTGGCTGATACTATCCATTTATTTTAAGCATCAGCTTTTCTAAAGATAATTACCAAAAAAGGCTGGATTCTTGAAATAATTATCATGTTGATTACTTAGAAAGATAGGGTTCAGATAAATTTGAGAATAAGAATTTTAATAGAGTTCTTGTACAGAACACCACATTTTCTATTCCATCTCATCTAATGAATTGGAAATTGATGCATGTTTTAAAAAGTAACTCTGTATATGTGTATTCATTTAATACTTTTGGTAAAATAATTGCACATTTATTGATATCTGTTTCTATCTAAATATTACAAAAGTCTTATAGAACTTGTAGTCACATTTATAATATATTCTTTATAAAAATCAACTTGATTTTTAATATATAAATTCTTTAAATTCTGTATATAGGTATTGTAGTGTATAGCATACAAAATGTAACCTAAGGAATCATTTCCTATGTGTGCTTTCATTAAATCATAAAAGACAAAGATTGTGTATATAACTGCATTATTATATACTTTCTTATGTTATTTGCAACAGATAATTATCAACTCTTCACTAAAATTATTTTCTAGGTCTGGTCAATATGCTTTTTAAGTTAATAATATATATATAATTATATATATACATACATACATATATGTATAATACATGTATATACCATATGTACATATATATTTGTCATTTAACTGTGTCATGCTATTTTAATGAGAATAATAAACTGCATAAATGTCACTGAAACTTTTAATTGCCCATTATAAATTTTTGCTCTATTTTGTTATCTAACATGCTGGTTTCCTCACACATCTTCTTAAACAGTCATTTCTTTTTTCCTAGATCATTCTGAGTGATTTGCAACTAATAATGACATGTCTTTCTATGTTATTGGTCATTTAATAACCTTTAAGGAGAGTTTAAGCATACCACAGGATGCATTAAAATATGCATGAAACAAACAAACAAGCAAACACATGATAAGTATCCACACAACACTATAGGGCCTTTGGAAGTCTGAATACATTTACACGGATTGTATTACAATGAATGTAGTGTAAGAATACCCACTTTACACAAAACTAAGTACATTTTACCTGTGGAAATGTGACTGTGCCTATAGGATTTGCCAGCATACTAGGCCTGGTCACTTATGTTTTTATAACTTGAGCCATTGACAAGCACTGACTGACTCTGAGGGAAATACTTATGCATCCAGTTGATTACTTTTTTTTTTCAAGTAGAAATTAAAAGAATGAAGTTCTATAATTAAACAACACTACCTGTTAGCTGAGTTTTCAAGGATGGCTAGGAGAAGACCTTAAATACACATCTAGAACTGTATAGTGTAAGAAAAATCTATGTGTAATCAGATTAAACTTTATCATGAAAGCAGACACACACAGAAGATATGTTCACACAATCATTTGTGAAGAAAGAAGGATGACACAATTTATTTATTGTTAAATTGCTACATATTTACACTCCAGAAGTTATGCTATTTTCTCTTTTTTAAAGAATAGTATTGCAATGCTCCTTATACAGACTAGAAATATCTGCCAAGAGTGACATTGCCCACAATGGGCTGAGTCCTCCTACTTCAACCAATACAATACCCACATATGGGCCTACAAGCCATTCTGAGTGAGCCATTTTCTCAGTTCAGGTTCCCTCTTCCCAAAACTTTTTAGTTCCTGTCATGTTGAAAAAGATTCTAATCAGCAAAAAAGAACAGAACATAAAGCAACTGATGAAAACCGATGTAGAGAACCAAAGCAAATCATTAGGTGATGCTTAGGGAATCCTTTTGAAAAGTGGAGGAAGGAATATAGGATCTGGAAAAGTCGAGGACAACACAAGAAAACCCACAGAATCAACAAATTTGGACACATAAGGGTTCACTTAAACTGAACCCACAATCAAGGAGACTGCATGCATCTTACCTAGGCACTCTGTGTGCACTGCTTAAATATGTCATAATTGCTTAGCTTGGGTTTTCTTTTTTTCTTCTTTTTTCTTTCTTTCTTTCTTTTTTTTTTCCTTTTTTTTTTTTTTTGAGACAGGGTTTCTCTGTGTAGCCCTGGCTGTCCTGGAACTCACTTTGTAGACCAGGCTGGCCTCAAACTCAGAAATCCACCTGCCTCTGTCTCCCAAGTGCTGGGATTAAAGGTGTGCCCCACCATTGCCCGGCATAGCTTGGGTTTTCATGGAACTCCTTACTGAGAGAGCAGAGGCTATTTCTGCAACTCTTGCCAGCTTTTGGGAGCCTTGTCCTCCTACTGGGTTGCCTTATCTAGCCTTAATATGAGGGAAGGTGTCTTGTCTTATTGCAACTTCATATACCATGTTTGGTTGATATCCCTGGGAGGCCTGTGCTTTTCTGAAGGGAAATGGAAGAGGAGTGGATTTGGAGGGGAAAGAAGGGAAGGAGAGACTGGGTGAAGAGGAAGGAAGGGCAACTGCAGTAGGGATGTAATATATAAACAAAGAAATTAATTTTTAAAATCAAGAATAAATAAAGGAAGAAAAACCATTCATAGATGGATTTTGGTATGTTTTGAATTTAAGTGTAGGTTTGAAAAGAACAACCAATTCAAAGTCACAGGTGAAGAGGACAGTAACTAAGTCCTGATGAGCTGAGTGATGGTCTCTAAAGCGATGGTCTCTAAAGTGATGGTCTCTAAAGGCAATTAAGATCCCTCATTTAGCACATGAGATGAGCCATTGGCAACCTTTTACCAACCAATTTTGTTCTTTATAGATTTTTATCTTCAAGAGAGGGTCTTTTAAGTATTTAGGATCCTTAGGTTCGACTAAGTGCTATGAAGAATTTCATAATCTCCGAGTTAATAAGCAAGAAAGATTTACAGAATCTAAAAGGAGAAGGAACAAAAAATGAATGAAAATACAGCCTAGACCTAAAATGAGAGTTGTGGAGACTAGGAGATTAAAGGGAAATGACAGTGCTTTTATTCTATTAAATTTATCTATATATAGTAGTGTTTGTAGTGTTTGCTTTACTGCATTTGTATGTTCCGAGGCATGTCTGATGCCTAAAAAGTCATAGGTGTGGGGCCGTGAAAGGCAGCCTGTTTTCTGGTTGAGCTAGGTTTAAATCCTAGAGACCAGCAGGTATTCCTGCTAGGGATGGAAGGCTGTTTGTCACATCCCCAGACACCAGGCTCCTAAAATGAGGCCTCAGCTTCAAAATTCTGTGGCCATCAATCACATGGGGCAACAGGCCAAGCCCCTGTTATTCTGTCTGGACTCCACCCCCACAGTTACTTGGCAACAGCCAGGTATGCTCCTCCCAACACTTACCTGGCTGTTGCCAAGTAGGCTTGGCCCACTATAAAAGGGGCTACTTGCTCCTCTTCCTTCTCTTACTCTTTTACTCTTGCCTTTCTTTCTCTTTCTCTCTTGCTCCTCCTCTCTCCACATCCCCTGCCCGCCTCTTTCCACATGGCCATGGTCAGCCTCTACTTTTTCACTCTCCCTGCCTTTGCCTCAGCTCCCCTTCCTGCCATGAAAATAAATGCCTTAAAAAACCATGAACTGCTTCATCTCACTGGGACCCGCCATGCTGAAGCAAATGGAGCAGGCTTCCTCTAAAGAGCCCTGCCTAATCTCACACAGGAGGTCTCTCAGAGTTCTCAGTCAAGGTCTCCACCAAACCAAGCCAGCCACTGAGCAAGCCGAGGCATGTCTCCTCCCCAGGGACCCAGCTGGAGCTCTCTCCTCCTGCCCTTTCCTCTTCCGGGCCAGAGCCTGCCAGAGGGCCTACACTCCATTCTCAGCTCTTCCTCACATCCAGTGGCGTCTAGAGTACCCAAGAGTGAGAACCTGCCATCCCTGAACCGTGTAGCCCAGGGACCAGAGCTCCAGCAGTCTGCTGGGACTTCAGACTGCACCTCACCACCCTGTCTCCTGCAACTTCTCACAGCCTTATGCCCACTGGGTGGAGCTGTGGAATGTACACAATCAAACTTCCTCCATAGCACCTCGCCCAGCAGCCTGAGCCCCAAGCAGATGCAGACTACCATTTTAACCTACCAAGAGGGGCATCAGATATCCTGGAACTAGTATTATGAATGGTGGTTTACTGCCATCTGGGTGCTGGAAACCAAATCTGAATGCTCTATAAGAGCAACAAGTGTTTTTAACTACTGTTAAAACTTAGGTCCCAGTAGTTAACTGAAGATGTTTCCCAAGCATGTTCTTTTACAACCTGAGGAATTGTTGCGATGGTGTAGAATCAATGTCTAAAGCACTGGGACTTCTTTTTTTTTCACCCAGTACCTTTTCACTCAAAGCCTCAGTATTACTCCTCCCTGTCTGAGAAAAATTTCACTCATGAAAAAAAATGAGGGTCAGGAACCCTCACCATATCTCAGGTTGTCCCTCTTGGTCTCTGAAGTATACCCTATGTTGACAGAATTTTTCATCTTTTCTTCTAAGAGTAATTCTTTAACCAGCCAAGATACCTTGTGAAAATTCTCTTGCTTCTCTAGAAAAAGCAGGTACTCATGGTTATTGAAAACTAAAATATGTTACATGTTAATGGTTTTCAATTCGTGTGCTTGAAAGTCTTTTATATTGCTTAAATGCCCAGAGTTTATTCTTTAAACACTGCTTTAGAAGAGCTGCATTTTGGAACTATCCTTTGAATACCTAGAGTAGGGTTTAGGTTTCCTCAAGCCTCAACTAAGATGAGTAAAGTGGCCATATTTTCTTGCTGTCTCACAGTACTTTATATTCTGACAACTAATGTCTTAGTTAGGGTTTCTATTCATTCACAAAACATCATGAACAAGAAGCAAGATGGGGAAGAAAGGGTTTATTCAGCTTACACTTCTACATTGCTTGTTCATCACCACAGGAAGTCAGGATTGCACCTCAAGCAGATCAGAAAGCAGAAGCTGATGCACAGGCATGGAGAGATGTTACTTACTGGCTGGCTTCCCCTCGCTTGCTCAGCTTGCTTTCTCATAGAGCCCAGGAGTAACAGTCCACATTTTGGTCTTCCTTTTTCTTGAACTTCATGTGGTCTGTGAGTTGTATCTTGGGTATTCCAAGCTTTTGGGCTAATACCCACTTATCAGTGAGTGCATACCATGTGTGTTCTTTTGTGATTGGATTACCTCACTCAGGGTGATATTTTCTAGTTGTATCCATTTGCCTAAGAATTTCATGAAGTCATTGTTTTTAATAACTGAGTTAGTACTCCATTGTGTTGATGTATCACATTTTCTGTATCCATTTCTCTAATTGAGGGACATCTGGGTTCTTTCCAGGTTCTGGCTATTATAAACAAGTCTACTATGAACATAGTGGAGCATGTGTCCTTGTTATATGTTGGAACATCTTTTGGGGTATGTGCCTGGGAGTGGTATAGTTGAGTGCTCAGGTTATACTATGTCCAATTTTCTGTCGAACTGCCTGACTGATTTCCAGGGCATTTGTACTAGGTGTCAGTTCCACCAACAATGGAAGAGTGCTCTTTTTTCTACTCATCCTCACCAACATCTGCTGTCACCTGAGTTTTTTATCTTAGCCATTCAGATTACTGTAAGGTGGAATCTCAGGGTGGTTTTGAGTTGCATTTCCCTGATGACTAAGGATGTTGAACATTTCCTTAGGTGTTTCTCAGCCATTCGGTATTCCTCAATTAAGAATTCTTTGTTTAGCTCTGTACCCTGTTTTTAGTAGTGTTATTTGGTTCTCTGGAGTCTAACTTCTTGAGTTCTTTGTATATAATGGATATCAGCCCTCTATCAGATGTAGGGTTTGTAAAGGTCTTTTCCCAATCTGTTCATTGTCATTTTATCCTATTGACAGTGTCCTTTGCCTTATTGCTTTACAATTTTATGAATATAAATTATATTTATGAATTTATAAAATTGCTTCACAATTTTATGAATCCCCATTTGTCAATTCGGTCCTTCTTAGAAAGGGGATCAAAATACCCATGGGAGGAGATACAGAGAGAAAGTGTAGAGCAGAGACTGAAGGAAAGGCCATCTAGAGACTGCCCCACTTGGGGATCCATCCCATATATTGTTACCAAACCCAGACACTATTGTGGGTGCTAAGAAATTATTGCTGACAGGAGCCTGATATAGCTGTCTCATAAGAGGCTTTGCCAGAAACTGACAAATATAGAGCCAACCATGGGACTAAGCACAGAGTTCTAAATGGAGGAGTTAGAAAAAGGACTGAAGGAGCTGAAGTGGTATCCCAGCCCCATAGGAGAAATAACAATATGAACCAAGAAGACGCCCCCAGGGCTCCCAGGAACTAAACCACCAACCAAAGTGTACACATGGAAGGACCTCATGGCACCAGCTGCATATCTAGCAAACAATGGCCTTGTGGGACATCAATGGGAGGAGAGGCCATTAGTACTCTGAAGGCTAGATGCCCCAGTGTAGGAGAATGCCAGGACAGGAAAACAGGAGCGAGTGGATGGGTGGGGAAACACCCTTATGGAAGCAGGGGGAGGGGAGTTGGCATAGGGGATTGTTGGAGGGGAAACCAGGAAAGGGGATAACATTTGAAATGTAAATAAAGAAAATATCTAATAATAAATAAATAAATAAATAAATAAATAAATAAATAAAAAAGACCAACTGCCCAGGGATGGCACCACCCAAAATTGGCCCTCTCATCTTTTGATCACTAAGTGAAAAAATTCATTACAGTTGGATCTTCTGGAGGCATTTCCTCAATGGAGGATCCTTTTTCTGTGATAACTACAGCTTGTTTCAAGTTGACACACAAAACCAGGAGAAAGTAAAATATATTTTCAGGAAATAATGTATTTTGATTTATCCTATTTTAAACACTGATAAACATGGAAAAGATAGTTTTTTTTTTTCATAAATTTAAGCAGGCTAGTACCTTTGTCTGGGGGCACCATATCTGTGAGCAGAATACACCTACCTGCATAGGCCTTACTTTATTGGAGTACAGGTGCAACAGCCTTTACATTTCTGTCCTAAGCCCAGGGATCAGAAAGGTCTGATGCACCTCTACATCCCAGGGCACAATACTCCTTAGGTACACATGCATAGTTGGAGTTGTCTTCATATATCTTTTGATGAAAATGTTATTTATTGGTTCTATAGCATATGTAAACAATAAATCTCCCTCATCATCATATATATGTTTGTGTGTGTGTGTGTGTGTGTGTGTGTGTGTGTGTGTTTGTGTGTAACTATTATGACTAGTAAAACCTTTTATAGGAACGATCTCAAAGAATTGTTACTACAAAGAATATATACACACATGCATACACACACACATACATAAATTCACTGTATTGAACATAAACACCATATGCTTGCACAACCTTAGGGGATCAAGTGTTCTGTCTCAACTGAAGATGTAATCTATGTGGACTCCTGTTTACGTCTTTACCATCTTTTTATCTCCTGTACAGATGTCCTTGATCTGTATAAGGCCTCTGTGTACAACACTATAACCCTTATGGAAAGGATGGCAACCAGTATGTAGCAGTTTGCAGGTTGAGAAAGGGGAACAAACCAGGTTCCTCAAACATATTTTTTATGACTCTGCCTATTTTTCCCCATGTTGGAGCATACATGTCATTTTGTGGTCATTGTTGTTCCTTTACTGGGAACTGATATTTATTATTTTCTTATATGTCTTAAGAGTTAGTCTATACATATATGTGTAGATAAAGGATTCAAAAGGGAGGGTATTGAATACCCTAGACCTAGAGTTACAGGCAATTGTGAGTTTCCAGATATAGGTTGCCACGCACACTTGCGTGATGGCGGTATTTGAGGCGAAAACTTCAAGGAAAGTCAGCCTCCTGC
>NW_022196905.1:238598744-238609479 GCF_008632895.1 Mastomys coucha
CATTTTTAAAAGAAATACACTCAGATTTTACACCACCCGTGTGTAGTCTGTTTGTCAAAGCCTTATCCTGTGTCCACCTGGCCAGAATCCCTAGTCCCGCGGAACAAGGGGCCCCCGCGAGAAACCCCAGTCCGTGGTAATAGGTCTTAGGAATTGAACTCCAGTCCCCAGCAAGAATAAAATATATTTCTACGTTCTGAGCCAACTTTCCAGTTCCAAAAACTGCATTTTCTTCACAGGAGGAAAGACTAAGATAAATTTGATACCCGAGTCTCAACTGTACCTGTGAGACTGAAGAAATCTATAGCCTAGTAGGATACTATGCTGCTTAAACAGAAATAGAAGCATATGCTTACTACTTCCCATCTAAAAGAAAATCTAATGTGGCTTTTGTTCATTCAATAAATCAATAATTCAATTAATGATAATGGTCATATGAATGCTATGCTATTTTCTTTTGACAATTTTTGAGTCAACAATCATAAATATGATATATACAAATAATTCTATTTAACTTGAGGTAACTTGCTCTAATATCAGACTCTGCTTCTTCCATATGACTTCCATTTTCTGTTAATTTCCTTTTAATCATGTTCAAGATCACAGATATCATATTTTACTATTTTGTGACAATGATTAATTAAACTTTGTCTATGTACATGTTGCTCCTGATTACAACTCAATGCCTGCCATTTTATCATGTCTTAGTCATTGAGTATAGACATTTTAAATTCTTCCTTGGGAACTCCAGTGAACATGCACGCTACAAGAAGTTTCCAGAAGTATCTATTTGCTACCTGAGAACAGGTAAGATATTGAAGGCCCTTGTTTCTTTCAAGAAATTCCTTAATTTTCACTGTGCCTAGATGTGGAAATGCTAAAGAGATGTTACTATAGAAATCTGAAATGTGCTAGGGTAGCCTGCAATGCCACTCACAGGAAGGCCAGTTCTCAATTAACCCATTATTTTGACATTCTAGCGTGTTTTGTTTTTAAATCTGAAGAGATATAAATTTCAGACTTAAAGATCACATTGAGGAATGTACACTGTTTTGAAGTCACTACCTATTTTTCTTTGCTGGCCCCTCTTTTGATTCTCATTAATTATAGGACTGGATTGAAATGCCTAAGGTTAATGAGACAATTAACTTTATACATGATACCAATCACAAAGATTGTTTTACTGTAATTAACTGGGTGACTTCTAGCATAATTTTTATACTCATAAATGCATTTTTTTCAATAGTACTTGGGGCTTAGGGAAATTATTTTGAAAGTTTAAAAGCATATAAAGAAAGCCAAATGTAGGAATATTTAATTAACTTTTGTTCTAGAAGATGAAAGGATGCGAAATGCAGGTTTGCACTCCTCAGCAGTCCATCAGTTTCCAAATAGACACAGGCATTCACCTGAGAGTTTTTCGCGTGCTTTGAGAACCTCCTGTTTGACCTTTTCTTACGTCTGTTTCTCAAATGTGCTTGTTTTCTGACTGATGTATTCAAAATGCTCCTTTTCTGTTGACACTGCCTGATTCCCTTGTCTTGTGTGGTATAGTTGGAGAAATTTGCAAACACACAACCCCATGCTTGTGCACAAAACCGGATTTCAGAAATTGAAGAGCTGAAATATGCTTTCTTCTCACAGAGAAGCTTGTCAGTGCTTCATGCAAATGAATTTATAATGAGAAGCCTTAGACCTTTGAAGGTATAACGATTGTCAAGGTTTCATTGGTGTTCTTTCTGTACATATACCCTGGCCTAGAGTCAGAAGGGTGGTGTTCTTATAGCCCCAGGCTCTTCAGAAGGTAAAGTAGAAGGGAAATAAATTTCAGTTGAAGAGTTTAAGACAAGCTGGAGCACAAAAATATGCAGACAAATACATACATGTATGTGTATAGATATCATTTTAGATGATTTGCTTTGGTGTGGTAGAGAGAATAAGGAGTCAGTCTGCTAAAGGGTGAATTAAGCAAGTACTAACTAAAAAACAAAGTTTCTCTTTTAAAAATTTCTGAACTGATCCTTAAAAATTGTGCCTATTTATGGGTATTTTTAAAACTTTAAACACCTCTCTAGGGTTTTACTTTTATGCTCTCTGCCACTGTTGAGTGAAGCGGTAATTAACTTGCTTCCCTGCTATTGTATGAAATTCTTTTTCATACTATATTTTTGAGCATATCAATGTTTACTTCTTTCTTTTCCTAGAATGACACAATGACACGTCTCTTTACACTGGTGTCCTAATTAGTTTATCTTCTGACACAATTTTAATTAGCTTTATGGTATTGCTCACTGACTTTTCCTCATTGACAATTGCCACTGAGCTTTGAAGAAAATGGTGACACTTTTTATGTGTTATAACCTCATTTACTTTTTGAAATTCCTCTACATCTAGAAAAATAAATAAATGTTTTCTTTTTTACCAATAGGAAGCAGAGGTTCACAGGAAAGTGTGGATTGCCCCCCATGGTCAGCCCTTTTTGACATCAGGGCTTTGAGCAATATTCTGAAGCGTCTGCACAGGGCTCATCATTCTCCAAAGTGGATTCATTGCTCTAGCTATTAGAGGGCATAATTCCCAGCCATGTCTGCAGACTGAAGCAATGGGCGAGAGGGAGCTGAGCTCCGTGTTTTGCTGTTTTGCTTTTTTTTTTTTTTTTTTTTTTGCCTGATGTCAGTATACAGCCCTGTGAAGATTTTCTTCTATTATCTTACACTATTTATTTACAGTAGTTTTTCTGTTCTAAATTAGAAACATACTTCTCATTTTGTTCAGCAATTATTGAGTATCCCTAGTGGCTTAGAATATAAGGATTGCTTGCAAGATGCCGAACATTTAATATATACACAGCCTCATGCCCAAATTACCTGAAAGATGTAAAGTTGTATTTGGGAATTTAATATTTGTTGTAGAAAACACTTTTCTACTTATTCTGGTGTTGTTGTTCCCCAAGCATTCTAAATTATAATTTGAGTCAGTTATGGAAAACCAGCATGTAATCTCCAACTCCCATACCTGCTTTTAAATTTAGAGAGAATGCAGAGGATGTATTGGAATCTGGAATATCTACTATGTTGTGCCTGTAACTGGAATAACCATGTTCACTTTGAAAAATGAAACCAATATTAAAAAACATAAGAAGAAAAACAGGGGACTTTGAAACATATTTTCTAACTGTTCCTGAAATATGATTTCAAATGTGACTAGAGCCAAATGAAGGAACAGATTATAAATGAGACAAGAATTATCAACCCTCAAGGATTTTGAATAAAACTACACATATCATGAAGAAATTATGCCAAATAGATAGAAATACAAAAAAAAACATCTTGAGTGAAGTAACTCAGAGTCAGAAAGATAAATATGATATGCACTCATTTACATGAATTCATTAAATAAAAGATAACCCATCTACAATACATAGACCCAGAGACGTTAGGTATAGAAGAAGGGACTGTGGGGGACAAATGGATCTCCTTAGAGGGAGTAAATAGATTTTATAAGTAAACTGGGACCAAGGGAAATGGGAACTGAAGGATCAAGTGGAGGTAGGGAATGAGAAATTGGGTTGAGAGGGAATACAGGAAGAGACAGCTAGAATTGAGGCATATTCAAAAGGTGCTATGAAAATCCAATGCAATTGAAACTTCCTAGAATATAGGCAGACAGTCCTAATGAAGTCTCTAAATAATGAGGGAATTGGGTTCCCAGCTAGCTATCTCTTGTCACCAAACAAATCTTCCAGTACCTGGACTGTGTTACATCCAAATGAGTTGTTGGTCACTGGGGAAATCCCCAGACAATCCAGGCTATTGCTACGGGAATAGGTTGCTCTCCAAAACTGACAGCAAGGCCCCATTGCAGCAGATAATATCCATACAACTCATTGAAAATGGAAAGCTTGAGCTGGTGCCCACTTTAAAATTTTACTCCATATTTCTAGTGTCTTTGATATGGAACATTACCAGTCAGGCTTCCAAAAGAGAAATAAACACCAACACGGCTTCAAACATCTTTGAAACTGTGTCTTAACAGAAAATACTATAGAGCAATGGTGACACAAAGGTTGTGGTAATAACCCACCCATGTCTGATTATCCTTAAAGCCTGTTCCATGAGACAGAACCCATACTCAACACTGCTTAGATCACTGAGAACCAGAGAGTAGATAGCCCAGAGATGTAGGGTAAAACCAACTACTACTGGTCTAAACAGAAAAAAAATATAGTGATAAAAATATTCCTAATGAGCCTGGCGGTTGTGGCACATGCCTTTAATCCCAGCACTTGGGAGGCAGAGACAGGTGGGTTTCTGAGTTCGAGGCCTGGTCTACAGAGTGTGTTCCATGATAGCCAGGGTTATACAGAGAAAACCTGTCTCAAAAAACCAAGTATATATATATATATTGCTAATGACAACATTTTATACTCTCAGATCAATGTTCTATTCACCCATCATCAGGGAAGCTTTCTCCTGCATCACAGAATATCAAACATTTTGTATTGAGAAACTGGATTAGTTAGTTTCCCTTCTGATATAATATAAAACTCAGAAAATCAGGTTAAGGAAAGAAAGGCTTATCTTACCTAACAATTTGATGGTACCCATTCATCATTGGTGGAGATGTTGTAGTAGTAAGAAACTTGGATGATCTGGTGGTATTGCATTCACAGTTAGTATACCTTTTTGCATAATGTGGGTCCCCATTCCATGAAACCCTATTGGCTATTCTCATGAAAAATATTCCTGCCCAATTTAGTCTAATCTAGAGAATCCCTGATAGACATGTCCAGAAGCTTCTCTTCTGGGTGTGTTTAATCCCCATCAATGTGATAATCCATATCAACTACTACAGAAACTGTGATTATAATTTTGCAAATAATCTTAAATAAATACCCCTACATATCATTTGTACAAAACTTAGATTTTTGAACTCTCCAGATGAACCTTAAATCCTTTGTCAGGCTTGTGTTTGGCTACTCTGTGTTCATAGGAAGGTTACAGGGTCATCAGTTTGCCATTTGCTCAGTAGATGTGTCTGTCACCTATGTCCTTCTCAACGACATTGTTCAAACAGTGGTGATGATAATCTACCTTACATTATAGTTTGCAAAGTTTGTCAAAGTATCTAAGGAGTACAAAGAATTTAGCGGAATATCTTTAGAAATGAATCCTAAGAAAGAAAAAATAAATCTGTTGCTGCATTCACGAATGTGTGTTAAAACATGTAGATTTTGTAAACGTGGATTAGCAATGGATTTTGATTTACATAATATGTAATTTTTATGAAATATATTTTGTGTTATTATGAAGGGTTACTTTTTGACTTCTATTGGAGTGGGGGCTTTTTAAACATTCTTGATTACTTTGATTGATTCAAGACCATGACACTAAAGAGTTCCTATAATTGTAACATTGAACAATGCCAGTCAATCAGTCAGCCTCTCATACCATCTTAAATCTTAAAAGAGAAAATGTGAACTGTTTCGTTCAGGGTTCAGTGAAATTCACTTGACATTTAAAAAGCTGAGAAAATGTATCTTCATCCCTCCATTTCAAACATAAAATTAATGACTTTGCAGACACACTGATGAGAGCAGCGCTTTTAATGTCTCTTAAGAAGTAAAAGTAGCAATGGCAGTTGTGGACGTGCTCTTGTGATGAGACTGCAGGGCAGTAGAGTTCTTAATACACAGACGTACCTTGTTAAGAATTTCAAACTTACTACTGGAGTATAGAGACACCCTCAGGAGCATCCCTCTTGTCCTTTCAATATCCAAAGCACCTGGGTGGCATCACAATGGAGCAGGAGATTGGCACCCAGGCGTTGAGAATGTCCTCCAATATCTGTTTGTTCCAACAGCCAAGTTCTCCTAGTCCTGGTTAATGACATGAATGCCTGTCCCCACCCACATGCTGAAGGCATAGTCCCTGCCTAAGTCACATCCTGTTTCTCAGGTATCTGTTGTTGGCTGTCAAGAAGAGGCCAATTAAGCAATTTGGAGTGCCAGGCCTTTCTGAGGTCACCAAGTGTCTTGTTGAAAACTGATGAGTGAATGTACATCGTCTGAAGCAAAGCATCTATTTAGTTTAGATTTTGGTGTTCTGCTTTTTTTATAATAATTATAATTTAGGGAAAGTATGTACTGACATTCTTTTCTCTTTTTCTCTTCTTCCTCTCAGTCTTTTGAAGTTGTTATTGGGACTAAGTAAAAGATTACGTAAAAACACCCAGCTGGCATAATATGAGGTTTAAATCCGTAGCCTAGAAAAAGGTCAAATCAAATGTTTACTATTATCCATTAATTTGGTTTCATAATTATTTATTATTACTAGCGTATGTGTTTGTTGGTGTGATGTATATGAAGCTGCGCCCATGTCACAGTGCATATGTTTACTTTTGGAGACATCTTTTGTGAGTCTATTCTTTCCTTTCACCTTTCTGTGGGCCCTAGGGGTTGTCTCTCTTGTTGAACAAAACTTTAACCAGAGTTCTTTTATCTGCCCTCCATTAGTTCTCAGTCTATAGATTTTTGTCATTATAAAGTCCTTATCTGCTTTTTTCCTTCTTTCTGTCTTATCATATATTTGTTTACTTAAGTACTTTTATAACTACATAAGAGTACCTTTGGAAGACTATTTCATCATATACTGTACAATATCTGTGCATATGGAATGAGTTTAAGTCTCAGTTCATTGACAAATGCCATTTCCATGGATAAAAACATATCATTGGTTATAGGAATCTTTGCCTGCCTCAAATCTACTCTTTGCTTAAAATGTATATTTGTATCACTAAAAATCAACATACATGGGAATATAAAACTTGGATTAGAATTCTAACCACCCTATACTCATTAGTTTTATAATTTTAAATGCTCAATATTGGATCCATTTGCCTCATAATTTCACTTTAATGTAGTTTTTGTGTTTATATGAGTACATATTTAAGATAACTTTACAAGAATAAATTGATAGTGTTGAGAGCTTTCATTCAAAATCAAATATTTATCTACTAAAGTTATTTATATCTCATGTTAATTCTTGTTATCCTGATATTAAAAACTGTGACACAAAGATTAATGTATTTTTTGATATTTGTGTTTTTGTATGTGTAGATATTGACATATATCTGAGTTTCCTTGTGTTTCATTTTATTCTAGATCCTTCATTTTCTGTATTCAGAAAAAACTTTAAAACTACAAAAGACAACATTGATATATCAATTAAAGAAATTATTGAAGGAAGAGATAATTGCAGAAGGAAGATATATTCTGACACTTGTGTTAGAAAAGTATCTGTAACAGTATAAAACAAAATTTATGGAAAGTTAATGCTAAATCATTTTTGCACCAGAAAAGTTGTTTGCTGAACTCTCTACAAACAATCCAATACTATTCTAATTATGTATCAAATAATAAAAACGCCAGCTAGATTCAAGGTAGGCTGGTATTTGATCTGATCCATGTAGATGCTGTGCTAGAATGCATATGTAAGATTACTGAAAGTGTGTAGGAAAATCAGCATTTAGAGACAGTTGCCTCAAAGGAGACTGTTAAGCTGAGAGGTGTAGCAAGTGTATATTACAATAAGTCAACTGTAAGCATATAAGGCATCACATGATTTTTTAAAATATTCTTTTCACAATCAAAGTATCGCGTTCTATCTCAACTCAAATGCAGGTAGTCCACACTTCTCCCTACTAAACAAACCATTCAGAAAGCACAGTCAACTGAGACCCACTATACCTGTGGATAGCCCTCTCTTACACCATTATTTTCTGGAATGTGCCCTCTCTGTAAGTCCCTATGTTTGAAAATGGACAAATGAAATGGATAGCCTGCTAGTGGATAGATTTTCAGACTCAGACTATGTTTTTCCTCATATGGATGATTGGAAAGTTCAAGTAACTCAAAGTATGTGATTGAGGACTGACTTCCCAACACTAGATAATTCTCCTGAGGCACAGTGATCCCCCTCACAGCATCTGAAATCTAGTATTATCTCTCCTGATGCTTTACTGCATTTTAGAAGATCATAAAGATTTACAGACTGAGCACAGGGTCCAAATTGAAGGAGTTACAGAAAGGACCCAAGGAGATGAAGGGGTTTGCAGCCCCTTGGATCAAATAACAATATGAACTAACCAGTACCCTCAGAGTTCCCAGGGACTAAACCACAAACCAAAGAGCACACATGGTGGGACTCATGGATTCAGCTGCATATGTAGCAGAGGATGGCCTAGTTGATCATCAATGGGAGGAGAGGCCCTTGGTCCTGTGAAGGTTCTATGTGCCAGTGTAGGGGAATGCCTGCAAGGGCCAGGAAGCAGGAGAGGGTGGGTTGGTGAGCAGGGAGAGGGTTGAGGGAACAGGGATTTTTTTCTTTTGGAGGGGAAACTGGGAAAGGTGATATCATTTGAAATGTAAATAAAGAAAATATCTAATAAAAAAGAAAAGAAAATGTTCTAATAAAACCTGTTTAATAAGAAAGAATACTCTCCATAAATGCTGATAAATGACAAGATAATATTATGGTAATACTGATATCGCCATGAGGAATATCAGCTCTATTGTTCATTTGTACTATTATCCTGAAAAAAAAAAAAAAACAAGTCAACTTTTAACCTAATTAACTTTTAAAAATACTGCACCTGGATGGAAATAACCAAGTCCTTTTGAACTCCCTGCCTTCTTCTGCATAATTCAAATCTTGTCACTGCTTCAGGGAAGTGGTTGGACATTCAGAGATGAAAGACAGAATTTCACAGGTAAAATTATCCCAATGAAAGCTTCATCAATGCCACTGTATGAACCCTGTGATGCCTGACCATGTGTCTGTTCTACCGCTTTTGTATTTGGCTAGAAATCAGGTCATGAAGTTGGAAACATCTACACCAAGGTCTTAAATGAAATGCAGATATGCAGATTTTTAAAAATGATCTTGCCTTTATTTAATATACTACAGAATGCTGAATTAAAATAAATGACCATAGACCTGCTCTTTTCTCTGAGACTTACATTAATGCTCTCATTCTAAGACTGCTAGTTGGTTATTCCGTGAGCAAGATATTTCATCCTGCAAGTCTCATATAATTATCTATTTTTAAAAAAGGCAAAATAGTCACCATGCTAGGTTAAGAATACTGTTAAAGGTATTTGTGACCACCTCTGTAGTTCCAATCATTGTCCCCAAATGAATGTCTATAAAATCAATATGCAAACTGTTTCTTTCAGATAGGTACTTCCATATATTCAAGTCAAATGAGATATGTTTAACAAGAAAAAAATCAAAATACTGTATATCGCAACATCATAACTCTTTTGGAGACTTTCCACTGGCATGGCTAATAAACACATTTGTGTCTCGCATTAGATGTGGCATGTGCCTTATATAGCATTTACCCTTGAATATGAAGACTTCATGGAATATGAAGAGCCTTTAAGTATGAAAAATCAGGTACACGTATGTTCATGGGAAGTCAATCACACCACTTACAGAAAATATGAAATTGAATGTTTCAGAACTTGAGTTGAAGAAAAGGGCATGAAGTTGAAAAAAGATCAATTTTCTAGAAATCTTGTCATCTTTGATAGTGACAAATGTTATCTTTATTCTAGTGGTAAATATAATTTTGTCAGAGTAAGATTTAATGATCTTCTAGTGATATATCTCACCTCTAGAGACGTAGTCTTGTTATTGCCATCAGCCCTCAGTTTTAAGGTTTATCTTCCTTTTTCAGATTCGCCTAGGGCATTCCCTGGACTGTATTCTGACTTGCATTATGATATCAGATTCTGTGGATTTGTCGGTAACTATTCCAGTCTGTGTTCCACAACCTATATCATTCTATTCTCCTCTACATAGATCTCTCTAGTGAGAGTTTCTCAGGGGCTTCAAATAGTACAGGCTTGGAAAACAATTAGATTAAACTTGAATACTGTGACTTTCCTAAAGTCATGCTATAAGTTTCTCTTAAGTCCCAACATTTAACCCTGTTTATAAACATTTATAAACCTCTCATCAAATCAGTGGGAAAAAATTGTGTTTGTGTGTGTGTGTGTGTGTGTGTGTGTGTGTGTGTTTGTGTGTGTGTGGTGTGCTGCACCACATCTGTAGCCATCATTAATCACTGGGGAGGCCTACTCTGTAGGTTTCATAAGATTTATGAGTGCCAAGCTAATGAGTTTGGACTTTAGGTATTAGTGATGTGAGCCAAGGAAATATTTAGTAATTAGGGAAAAAAACAAAAAACCCTAAAGGTTTTGTATAGACAAAATATTGTTGAAATACTATCCACTACATTTATGGAGAAAACGATTCTAATATACCATCTCTTTATCATGTTATACACAAATTTGATACCACTAACTATTTAGCAAAATAAGTCAAAAGGAATAGACAGCAGCAGCAATAATCTCCCTCTCATTTTTTCAACCTTTATGAATTTTTCTAAGGGTTTAAAGCACAGTATGGATTTTTATATTGTTGTATTACCACAATTTAATTTCTTCTACCTCAACTGAATTGCAGTGCTTTTTTTCTCCCCATACAATTCTTATTTGTTGGGTTCACATCATCTTCCTTTATCTTGGATTTAAAAACTTTCAGTATTTTTTTTATTTCTCATTAGTTATTAGCTTTTTATGTGCCATGAATTTCCCACATCATTTTCTCCTAGGCCTGACATTGTACTATCTACCATAATGTAGCATTTAAAGCTTTGAAATGGCATA
>NW_022196905.1:238609489-238613390 GCF_008632895.1 Mastomys coucha
ATATATATATATATATATATATATATATATATACATACATATATATATAATGTGTGTATATATACACACACACATATATATACATTATATATAATAGAGCATATCTTATATATACCCTATTACACTAGGTCTATGTAGGAACCAGGAGAAATGATCAGCTAATGATTGTTGACTGAATCATGGATAGATGAGTGCAGGGACAATCTCGTAATCACAATTGGATTTGATGGAAACTCTATGACCCAGATATATAGTTGTGTCTTTAAACCTGGACTTGCTATAATATTTATATTAATTTGTTATTCACAGGTACATTTTGCAGTGTCGAAGCTCAGTAGAGACAAAGCAGTTTGTGTACCACTCCACAGGCTCAGGACTTTCAAAATTCCCAACTAACTGGCTGAAAGATGCACATATCCCTGTGTCAAGTCAAACAGAAGTTGCTTTTCTTTGTGAGGTTCTCAGCAAGGTCTTGATTGTTACTGTAAAACCAATTTGCACATTCAAATAACAAATGGCAGTGAAATAATATGACAGAGCACAATAAAAAGCTGAAAGTTCATGTGGAGGACTGAATTGCACCATATGGCTTCCAGCTCTGTACCTAGACCCAACAGAGGGCATTAAGAAAACCATTTTGGCTGTGTCCTGTTGTGACCAGTTATCGAAAGGCATATGGTATATTATCCCACATTGGGATAATTATGAATTTCCTTGTGTTGATTCTTGTCTTTCTCAGTGCTTTGGGTTTTGGAACAAGGGAAACCTATGCAGGAATTTCTTGTAAAATCTGTTCTTTCTTTCTTTGTTACTCGTGCTTGTACAGGTAAAGTCGGGATTGTTAACTCAGTAGTTTCTTACAACAACTAGAATTTCAAACTGAAAAAAAAATGATACCTGAGGATTCAGAGGTTTGTAGATAAAAGAAGAGCAATTCTAACAATAGAATTTCTACCTTATTATTATGGAGAGAATAGGGCAAATGGAAAGAGATTCAGGACTGACTGAGTAGGCATGACATGATCTACTCACAAAAACTTTATGATTTCCTGTACTGACTGCTGTGGTAGGCATGTGGCATGATTATCTCAATGGCATCAATAATTGGTAGAATTAGCATGATTTTTCAGTTTATTTATACTCTTCAAAGAGGTAAATAAGTTACTTACCTATGTCTTTGTTAATTATGTAATTTTTCCTATTTATATGTAAACTCTATAAACAAAGTATTTTTGCTGAATTGTTTCGAGAACATAGTTTCTGACTTTTATCAATTTCATTAAACATGATGCAGATTCAGTAAATATTTGTCAAGCAATTAAATTATATGCTTTTTACAAAATTGAAAAAAATGAAGAACAGGAATATTAAGTGTTTGCATCCATTGCATGTTAAGAAATCCGTGAGACAAAGATGGAAATCTTTGTGTTTGACAACTAGGACCTACCATTTATTCATGTCACATGTGATGCAAATGGAAATTGTGTGGATTTGAGCACTGTAAATGTAGATTTTATTTGTCAAATGTAATCATTGTCTCATAGGCTTACTGCTGAATAAACTCAGCCTTTCTAGCTCTTTTGGAACTCTCGGTTGTAGTTTCAACTCGACTCTTTTGGCTCAAACTCCTCTTAAAACAGACTGAAACAGACTGATTCTGAACTGCTTTGCTTGGAAAAACTGCCTCTAACTCCCCAAACTGAACAGCTACAAACTGAACTTCCACGAACTCAACTCCACTGCACTGCCTCTCAACTGAAATGATTCCCAACTCAGCCTCTCTCTCCCTCTCCCTCTCTCTCTCTCTCTCTGTCTCTCTCTGTCTCTCTGTCTCTCTCTCTCTCTGCCTGAGCTGCTCTTAAATATTTTTTTTCTTTCCTGAGAGTTGAGAGTTGGGTATATCTTATTTCTGATTCGTTCTGTCAAATCTTTCCCTATTTCATCTTTTTGTATGCCAGTCATATAAATGCAATTGTTTGGAATTAGAGATTTATACTAAAGGCAGATCTCTATTCCAGCCAGAGGAATTAAAGGTGTATGGCAAGTCTGCATTCCAGTCAGATCACACAGAACTGGAAGATCTTTGGATGTGATCACTTGCAGAGTAGCCAAGTTCCTGGATTAAAATTCCTCTACAGAGCACCAGAAAAATGCTCTATTAGCACATTCCTTAGGAGTGCTATATTATTTTTGTACCCTTAAGCATATAAATACAAAGAGTTTATTGTAGATATATAGATTACATATAAATTTGGACATTACTTCAAGTGCAGTCTCTAGTATGTGTTATTTATTTGTAACAACTATAAAATATTGGTATACTAGGTAAAATCATGTATGTATATATGCATATCTATGTATCTTTATATGATTTTAATAATGAGGCAAAATATAAGTTAATTAATGTAAATATTTATAGATTCATAGATTTGAGTGCCATATATTCAAATATTCTTTAAGTTTATTGAATATAATACTGATATGTGGCAAATGTTTTCAGATGTCTAGTCTGTATAGATAGATTCAATCCTGTGAGTATGACACATACTAAATGTATAGGTCTGCAAACTATGTGCTATATATCAGTGTCAAGGAAGTCTTGGGAGTATAGATTGTCCCTTATAGGACTGAGAAGTCTATCAAATGAAAGATGTACATAAATTGATCAGTGAATACTCAATACTGGCTTTACATCATTCTTATTTTGTGATTAGCTTGATTCTTGTCTATCGTTTTATTTGTTCTTTACAGGAATATATGTGCATGCTGTAAGTGCATGTATGTACATGTCTTCAAAAGGGTGTGGGTATAAGTACGTCCAGGTATACATCCACATGTATGGATGTATAGGTGAAGGCCTGAAGTTAATCTCCAGAATATTTCTCAATCTTTGACATATGCTTTCTAATTAAACACAGAACTTGGAAGTGTCACTAATGTCCATGGCCATCTTTCTCCAGGAATTCCTTATTTTTGTATTAAGGGGCTAATTTAGAAGTGGAGTAACAAAGCCACACTGAGTATATTGCAGTGCTGGGAATCTAAACTCCCATCTTCTTGTACGTTCATCAAACTCTTTAACTACAGAACCAACTCACAAGTCTTGCTTTCTAATTCTATTTAATCATATTGCAATTACTTCAAAATCAATGTATTTGGTTTTTATCAGTGTAATCATTGGTCTCATTCTATGTCTGAACTCCATAACTCCTAATTTCATGTTTTTGTAACTAGTGCATGAGCTGCATAGAATATTTTTATTTTAACCAAATATATTTTGCATACTTTTAAATTTTATTAGAAACTAGACAGTAAAAATGTTGTGTCACTTTATTTTTTTCTTTCTTTGTTTATTAATGCTATAGTTGTTAGATAAATACCCAGACCAATGCAACTTAAAAGAGAAAAGCTTTACGTTGACATATAATTCCAGAGATACTACAATCAATCATGGTAGGGAAGACATGGTGGAATCCTATTCCATCGCAGTTAGAATGCAAAGAGAAGGAACATAAAGTGGGGCCAGGCTGCTTAATCTTCAGTTGTTTGCTTGTATTTATTGTGATTATTATAGTTTTTTGAAATAGACTTTCTTTGTTTAACAGCCCTGACTGTCTTGAAACTGTCTTTGTATACCAGTCTGGCTTCCTACTCGAAGATCTGCCCATCACTGTCTCCCCAGTAATGGGAATAAAAGCATGTGCCACCATGTCTGACTGCTGTTTAATCTTAATGCATACTTACAAACTCAATATGTCTTCCAGAAATGTTATACCTCTCAAATATTAACAACTTTTGCCAAATACTGCCAGAGCTGCAGACCAAGTATACAAACACATGAACCTTTGTCATTAAAACCACAACATTTACACATGGCCCTCATAGTCTCATGGACATTTTA
>NW_022196905.1:238613400-238615251 GCF_008632895.1 Mastomys coucha
TTAGGTGATTCTCGGCCATTCGAGTTTCCTCAGTTGAGAATTCTCTGTCTGTATTTGTTCCCCATATTTTAATAGGGTTATTTGGTTCTCTGGAGTCTAACTTCTTGAGTTCTTTGTATATATTGGATATTAGCCCTCTATCGGATGCAGGATTGGTAAAGTCCTTTTCCCAATCTGTTGGTTGCCATTTTGTCCTACTGACAGTTAGTTTCACTTGCTTTACAGAAGATTTGCAATTTTATGAGGTCCCATTTGTCGATTCTTGATCTTAGAGCATAAGTCATTGGTGTTCTGTTCAGGACATTTTTCCCCTATGCCCATGTGATTGAGGTTTTTCCCCACTTTCTCTTCTATTAGATTCAGAGTATCAGGTTTTTTATGTGGAGGTCACTTAATCCACTTGACCCATTTGGAGTTGAGCTTTGTCCAGGGAGATAAGAATGGATCAATTTGAATTCTTCTACATGGTTATTGCCAGTTGAACCAGCACCATTTGTTGAAAATGCTGCTGCCTTTTTTTTCCACTGGATGGTTTTAGCTCCTTTGTCAAAGATCAAGTGACCATAGATGTGTGGGTTCATTTCTGGGTCTACCTATTCTATTCCATTGATCTACCTGCCTCTCAATGAACCAATTCCATAATATGGCTGTCTTCTCAGAGGCTCTGCCAGAGCCTGACGAATACAGAGGAGGATGCTCACAGGAACCACTGAATTAAGTACAGAGCCCCTGATGGATGAGTTGGAGAAGGTCTGAAGGAGTTGAGGAGGTTTGTAGCCCCATGGGGGGACAACTGTGTCAAGTGGCCAGAATCCCTGGAGCTCCCAAGGACTGGACAACCAACCAAAAAGTAGATACACATGAAAGGTCCCATGGCTCTGGCTGCATATGTGGCAGAGGATAGCCTTGTTTGACATCAGTGGGAAGATCAGTCCTTGGGCCTAAAATGTAAACATTTGAGATATAAATAAAGATAATATCCAATAAAAGGGAAAAAAATTAAAAGTCCATTTCATTCAACTTTAAAATTCCTCATGTTGTTTATTACTCCCAACACTATTCAAAAGTCCAAATTTTCCTTCTAAGGCTCAAAGCAATGTCTTAATTGTGATATCCCCTTGCCAATATAAAATTTAAAACATATTTCAAACATTTATTCACTCCAAATACAGTAAAACATTTCCATTCTTTCTTTTCCTTTTTATTAGATATTTTCTTTATTTACATTTCAAATATTATCCCATTTCTTGGCTCCCCTACCCCTGGAAACCCCCGTATCACATCTCCCCTCCTCCTGTTTCTATGAGGGTGTTCCTCTACACACCCCCTTCCCATTCTTAAAATAAGAAACCGTTGACAAAAGTATATATATTTTCATTTTTCTACATACATATTGCCAGTTAGACCAGCAACATTTATTGAAGATACTTTCTATTTCCATTGTATATTTTTGGAATCTTTGTCAAAGATTAAGTATGTATTAAGTGTGTTGTTTTATTTCTGGTTCTTCTATTCTATTGCACTATCAATTGTCTGTCTCTGTACCAATCCCATACAGTTTTTATCACTATTGCTCTGTAGTATGTCTTGAGATCAGGGATGTTGATTCTCCCAGGAGTTGTTTTATTGTTAAGAATTGTTAATAATATAAAATACCTCGGTGTAACTCTAACTAAGCAAGTAAAAGATCTCTTTGACAAGAACTTCAAGTCTCTGAAGAAAGAACTTGAAGAAGATCTCAGAAGATGGAAAGATCTCCCATGCTCATGGATTGGCATGATGGATAATATAGTGAAAATGGCCATCTTACCGAAGGCAATCTACAGATTCAATGCAATCCCCATCAAAATT
>NW_022196905.1:238617337-238630208 GCF_008632895.1 Mastomys coucha
AAAAAAAAATAAAAATAGTGTTAAAAAAAAAAAAACAATTGTTTTCACTATTCTGAGTGTTTTACTTTCCCAAATGAATTTGAAAAATTCTCTTTCCATCTCTCTAAAGAATTGTGTTGGGATTTTGATGGGGATTGTGTTGAATCTATAGAATTTGGTAGGATGGTCATTTTTATTACTTTAGTTCTACCAATCCATGAGCATGGGAGATCTCTCCATTTACTGAGGTCTTCTTTGATTTCTTTCTTGAGAAACTTGAAGTTCTTATCAAATGAATCTTTCACTTGTTTTGTTAGAATTACCCCAAGATATTTTATATTATTTGTGACTATTGTAAATGGTGTCATTTCCCTAATTTTTTTCTCAGTCCATTTATCATTTGAATAAAGGAAGGTTACTGATTTATTTGAGTTAATTTTATATCCAGTCACTTTGCTGAAGTTGTTTATCCGCTGTAGAAGTTACCTGGTAGAATTTTGTGGGTCACTTATCTATATTACTATATCATTTGCAAATAGTGATACTTCGACTACTTCTTTGCCAATTTATATCCCCTTGATTTCCCTGTAGTTGAATTAGGGAAAAGCTGGAAGAAGATGAGGAAGAGGATGATCCTATAGGAAGACCAACATTCTCAACTAATCTGGAACCCTGGGACCTCTCAGACACTATGCCACCAACCAGGCAGCATAAACTAACTGGTATGAGGTTCCCAACACATATACAACAGAGGACTGCTTGGTCTGGACTCAGTCACAGAAGATGCACCTAACATTCCAGAGACTTGGGACCCCAGAGAATGGGGAGGTGTGGGATGTGGAACAGTTGGAGGGTGGACTTGAAGGGAGATAAAATCTGGACTATAAAAAAGATTAAAGAATAAGTAAAAATGAAAGAAAAGGGATGAATTGGAATATACCAATGAAAGACAGAATCAAAATAAGGCTAAATTCACTGGAAAAACATGTAAGCCTGTAGAACCACGTCTGCCATATGAGGTTCTTGATAAAATTTTATTAGTTACAAGGGATGTAGTTACCCTTCTTTAGCTCTAGTGCTTGAAACTCTTGATCTGGTTCCACTCCTATAGGACTTCCTGATCGGGAGACATTACTTAGAGCTTGAATACCCAATAACTCTGTGTCTTCACCATCACTCAGGATTCACTTTCACTTCTCCATACCTCAAAGTGACCCTGGAACACTTTCCCTGGTGTCAGAAGGTCTCTGAAACCATAGATAAAGAATCTATAACCCCTCAATTGTATATCTTTAATATATCCAAACTAGTACCACACAGATAACGATGCCAAGTCCTACTACCAGCTGTATAGTTTCTGTACATTGACATTGGTAAAGCAAACAAACTACCATTCTCTCTCTCTCTCTCTCTCTCTCTCTCTCTCTCTCTCTCTCTCTCTCTCTCTCTCTCTCTCTCTCTCTCTCTCTCTTAGAGCTTGGAGTGGAACCAGATCAAGAGAGTTTCAAGCACACACACACACACACACAGAGAGAGAGAGAGAGAGAGAGAGAGAGAGAGAGAAAGAGAGAGAGGAGAGGAGAGGATAGAGAGAATAGAACAAAAACAAACAAACAAACAAAAATAACCTTCCTAGATATTTGATTTTCCAGAGCAGAAAACATCTTCAGCTCTCTTTTTTCACAAGTTGGAGTCTTTGACAAATGTAGTTTGTTTCAAAGCACCTTTCCTATTTTTCCACTACAGAATAGGAGATGTCTATTTAGTTGTATTAATATGTTTTATAGGCTACAGCCTCTTTCAGTATATATCCCATCTTCAAATTTAAGTGTCCTAGTGATCTTTTCTCTCCAAACTATACCTTCTTTATTTCTGTTTGTCCCACTTGTTCTTTTCATTGTAAACCTACATAAAGCTAGTGAAAAGAAACCATGCAACATACTCACAGTTTTGTTGTTTTGAAATTCTCTGTGTTCAATAAATAAATGAATTGCTTTTTAATTTACCCTCATGCACATTTCCAGAATATGGGGTAGATATGTTCAGATTCTGTGCCACAATGTAACCTAAATTACCTCTAGCTTTGTTTCTTATAGAGTATTATTTTTCATCTAAAACCCCATAAACCAGGTTCTGCTTTCTAAATTTTTTCCAATATTGTGTTCTTCTGAACTTCCATAAAAAAAAAAGCATCTAAAATTTTACTTGGAGGTTCTGGAGCCTTTCCAGTCCAGAGTTCTAAATTTTGCCTCACCATTCCTACAAACCAGTTTCAAATCTATGAACCTATGGTCAAGTTTACCATAGCCACAACCCCTCTTCTGGTAACAGCTTCTGTACTGCTTTTATATATGTCGCTGACAAAATAGCCTAACAAGAATAAATTGAAGGTTAAGGGACTATTTGGCTATATGACTCCAGAAAGAAAGCAGCCCATGCTGGCAAGATACAGCTCTGTCATTTTGTATCAGCAGTCAAGAAGAAAACAGCGGGATCAATAAATAAAACTTCAGAGCATATGTCCAATGATATACTTCCTATCTCAAGACTCTGTCTTCTAAAATTTTATATATAACATTCTCAAACAGCAATAGTAGCTGAGAACCAAGTATTCAAACACATCACTCAATGGGCCATTTCATACATATAGCATAATACATACATATATTTGTTAAATTTTTACTCACTGAAATAAATTCTATAGTCTTGCTGAAGTAATACTCAGATTAAATAGCAAATAATGATGGAAATCCTTACTTCTCAAATATCAGGCAATCAGTCATAGATTTGAATGAAGGCTTTAAAAAATGTTGTTCACCAACTGTAACAGGGGTTAGCCCAAATGCCATTACCTGTATGTGGGATATGTTCTAGCAGGGCTGCCTTGCCTGGCCTCAGTGGGAGAAGAAGCACCTAGCCTTGCAGAGACTAGATCTGCTAGGATGGGGGGATACCTAGAGGGCTCCCACATGCTCGTTGGAAAAGGGGAGGAGGGAAGAGGTAGGGGAAGATTGTGAGAGGGGATGACCAGGAGGAGTACAGTGAATGGGATGTAAAATGATTATGTAAAAAATTAAATTAAATTAAAAAATGTTGTTCACATATGCTTTTCTTTGTATTTAAGGATTTCAATTATCATTTTATAAATAACCCTCTAATGATAAGGCATATGTATATATTTAAATTAATTTTTTATATATAAACACTTTAATGTTTTTATTTCCTTCAAAGTAACAGAAGAAATGGTCAACCCTATTGTGGAAAGAAATTACCTTGTTAAGTCAGGAAAAAGTGCTGAGCATGATGCAATGCAGGCAATACACTTTTCTATTTTCACATGAAAAAAAATAAATTGTAATAAAACCAATATAAGCCTAAATATCTTTTCAAAGAAAAGTTCTTGGTGGATCTTAAGTGTGCTAAAAATGGCCTCTTGGTGACATTTTTGCCCCACTTGTCAAATTTCCTCTTTGCATGGCCTCAGCGGTTTGAGAGCTGAGATACTGCTGCCCGGCACTTTTCAGCAAGTTGGAAGATTTAAACTTCTCTGCCCTTCTGCTGTTTTTCATCATCAAGATTTCTAAAATCAGGAGAGGTGACAATGTACTCAAACTCTGTTTGAATATGGCAACACATTTAGAAGACTTGTAGCCAGAAAAGATGCTCGCATTACTATGGACAGCTGATGTTGACAAAACCACGACAGGGTATTAATATTTATCAAACAATTAAATAGGCATTGGAGTAGGAGGAAGGTTAATATCTTATAAATGGAAATTGAGTGTATGTGACATTGTGACCCATTTGCTGAAAGCACCTTTATTACTGAGAGAACAGAACAAATGTTGACTTCTCCATGGGTGAAACTTTGGCAATTAGTTATTATCTGCAAATGCACAATTACAGGTGCAACCCAGCTGGTTAGGCAACAATTTGTTAATGCTTGATGCATAGCACACTAAGTACTTTAGCAATTAGAGACATGATATGACGATTAATTAGGGTCCAAAATTAATTCAGGCAAGAGATGTTACTATACGCAAAGCAGAAATATCATTAAGAAAATTCGAAAGAAATAACCAGAGAAATCACTTTTTTTAAATGAATAGGTAGAAGACTTTGCAGAACATTGACCTATTTTGTAAGCTCTGCCAACTTGTTGCCCATTGTAAAATCATACATTTTCTGATTTTGTAAAAGCTTAAAACTCTGAAGTGAGGGGAAATGAACAGATATTTAATAAATATTTCAGTCTTTATAATCACTTACCAAAGCAAGTGAGAGTTCCTTAGCTCCATAGACCATCTTCATCCTTATTCTTCCATCCTTAATGGACATTAGTTATAAACATTCTTCACTGTCTTTCTAAAGAGGAATGGTTATGGATACACTTAAACTTTGAGTATAGAGAAAGGTTTATTATTCTTCCCTTCAGTTTCATCTAGACCACACCAAATTTAACTTACCTACAATATTATCAAAGGATGTTTCTCCTTAACACTTTAATATTCCACATTAATATGAGATTCCTTCTTTTTTTTATCTGCCTCCAAGTAACAGATGGATACATTTTTTTTCAATGTCCTATCCTCTGATACCTATGTAACATAGCAGAGCAACCAACCAGGCTATTTAACAACCCATAACTTTCCTTGCTCTGCTTCATGGGTAAAAGACATACCTCCATTGGTGAAGACACAGGAGAACAAAGTGAAACACCTATGTGAAATTTCAGTACACCCTTAGAAATAACATTTGCATTGACTATAGTGTGTGCCAAAATTGTACTATAACCAGATCTATATTTGAATCATAATTGGTAATTTAAACATGTAGAATCTGTAACAAAACTCTTTTCTACTTCAAGAATTCCACAGTTAAAAAATTAAGGAGAAGATGGCTGCCAGGACAATCAGACAAAGAGCAATACATGTTTTTTTATTACCCCGGATGTTAAAGAGAAATTTTTAACCTAGGTTTGAAGGGATCACTGAACATACATCCTGACATTAGCCAGGTGAAATTATGAGCTGAATATAGTACATAGGCTCACAGCCTACAGGCAGACCCTGCAGCATGGAGGACCACATGGGGTTGAACTGAGGAACAGTATTCTAGACAGGAGCCATGGAGGGAAGAAGTTGTAGGCCCAAGGGGGAAAAGGTCAATTGTGCTTCCTAAGTGAGAGTATACTTAAGTTTTAAAACTTGTAGTTTGTCAGTGAACTGAAGCCCTTTCCTCGTAGAGAAGCAATCCGTGTCTTCTCTTCAATATCAGGACTATTGACTAGGTTTCCTTATTCATTGCAGTTTGACTCTGGTTTTTCAGTCAGGGCCCTTGAAATTGTCACCATTTCAGCAGAAGTTTAAATACCATGTTATACTGCATCTCAAATTCAAGCATCAGACAGGTAAGTCACATATGATTATAGAAGAGAGATGTCAGGGACTGTGGCTCTATCTGATGGATTAACTGATCAGCAGAGAGATTTCAATATGTTACCTACAAGGACTTCCTCTTAAACCAGGCAAGTGTTTTAACTCACCACTCTTGGGACCATTGGCCTACAAATCTTACTGTCCATACAACCATCTGTGGATTACTGAGTGAAGGTAGAAGAAAAACCAAGTCTGTTGGGAAATGTGACTTTGGCACCTCTTATGGGATAACAACATTTTTTTCTGTTTCATTTTCTTTATTTTTGTGATGATAGGATGTTGTCTTAGTCAGGGTTTCCATTCCTGCACAAAATATCATGACCAAGAAGCAAGTTGGAGAAAAAAGGGTTTATTCAGCTTACTTCCACATTGCTGTTTATCACCAGAGGAAGTCAGGACTGGAACTCAAGCAGGTCAGGAAGCAGGAGCTGATGCAGAGGCCGTGGAGGGATGTTCCTTACTGGCTTGCTTCCCCTGGCTTGCTCAGCCTGCTGTCTTATAGAACCCAAGACTTCCAGCCCAGGGATGGCACCACCCACAAGGGGCCCTACCCCCTTGATCACTAATTGAGAAAATTCCCCACAGCTGGGTCTCATAGAGGCATTTCTCCAACTGAAGCTCCCTTCTCTGTGATAACTCCAGCCTGTGTCAAGTTGACACACAAAACCAGCCAGTACAGATATTCCATTGACATAAATATCATTTCCATTGACACCATACTATCTTATTGATAAAACAAAGGCCTCTTTGTGGCTCTTACTGTCTCTATTGGAGTTTATGAGACACTTTATTGATATTGTTACACCTATAGGGACTTGAAAATTTATAGTAACAGTTCCTCTGGGGCTACTGCTATGTCATGGGCACCTTTGTGCACACGGCAGCACCACTTGTACTATTATTTAAACTAACTTTATGCAAAATTCACAGATATGTACATGCAAACATTAGCAGCTTGCAAACTGGATGATGTTTGACCACACATTATGGTAATATTGTTAAAATACAAATGGCAATTAATATGTGAATACTTGAAATGGTAATACTCTCCTAATGCATCTAATTTGTATGTTTTTATGTATTTCACACACAAATTTGTGTATATATATATATATGTATATATATGATTCAGATTATGTTCTGTCCTAATTCTCTTTCAAAATTTTCATTATATTTTAGGCTGAAGGTATTTGAAAATAAAATTACATCTATATGAAGTGTGTGTGTATATAAATGTGCATATAAATATATGTATAAATTTGATTTTGACTCTGTTCAGAGACATATAACAATATGCACATATGACCTTTGCTCTACTTTATTTGTTTATATATAATAGCATATCACTTAATGAAAGGAATTCATTTAGAGAAAATCATCATGATATAATGTAATCAGTGAGCATCATAAGAATGAGTGTTCTCATATAAATTAACACAGCTAACCAATAAGTAAGAAGACAGTGTCATAGGACTACCTTTTTATATGTGTTTTTTCACATTTTGTATGTGTGTCTGTTAGTAGACAATGTTATATAAATATATATGCATGTTCATATCTGCATATATAAACATGGAAATTATGTGCTATCATTTTTATGCATTCTTGAATGACTAAGTACATGAACCACTCAAAATATAAAAATTGCAGATTCTATAGGTCCTCTTATAAAATAACATCATGTTTGAAAATAACTTATGCATATTGTCCTGTATGCATAGGTTATTTACATATGCATAGGATATTTGTGATCTTCTAACTTGTTTGTGTGTATGGGGACAATTCGAAAAATTTGGGCTTATACGAGGATGTGAAAAATACCAGAGTCATAGAGGAACCTTTGATGTCCTGCCTGACTTCTGTCCTCACAGGTGCATCCTCTCTATAATAGCCAGTTCTTGATTATGAAGAGATATCATTCATAGGAACAAGTTAACTTGGACATCAAAGTGAAAATATTGTGGCAGATACAGTAAAAAAGCAAATCACTTGATTTTGGAGTTAATAAAAAAGGAAATCAGAATGGCAGTCCTGACAGAATTATGTGCAAGTCCTTGCAAACCAAGGATTTTTTTTTTCTGGTGGTTGGGAAGGAGGGTACAATTATGTGACAGCCTGAGATACTACCACCAGAGGACAACTGTGAATTATCCCAGATCAAGGATCAAAGACAGAACTGAATTGACCACTATCCTGTGAGCTTGAGGGAGTACTTCATCCAGAGAGCCTCCTTTTGGATGATCAGCACTTCCCATTATCTCCAGCTCACTGAGAGAGAGAAAAGGATTAAAAAAAAAAAGTGTTGTCTAGACTTTAGACCTACAAGGACTGTGTAGGTTGGCACACAAGAAGTAGTTTGTTAGGGGCATAGATTATAATGATATGCCACCATTCAATTAGTTAAGTACGACATAGGACAGATGTCAGTAGGACAGATATTACCTATAATCTTTTAAGGCATTGAAAGAAATTTTTTCACACTGGACTCCTGAGATTCTGGTATTTACCGGAAAAAATAAAAAACATGTTTCTAGTTGTGGAGTGGTTCAGCACTACCACACACCTTTAACTCAAGAGCTTTCTGCTTGTTGGAAAGAGGATTAAATAAAGTCAACCAATGGCCAAGAGGTGGAGCAAGCAGTTCACAGGGAGTGAACGATAGAGAGACGCATAGGAAATAGAAGGGACTTTCAGATTGAAGGGTTAGCTGAGGAGGAACGTCAGTCAGCTCTGTTCTTTCTGTCTCTGTGAGCTAGCAGGCATTCACCCCAGACCTGTCTCCCAAGTGTTTACCGGTAAAATAGAAACTTTTGAGATTTTGTTACAAACATCAAACAGGGAATGCCTTCTGGAGTTCCGTGCTTGGTATGGGAGGATTTTCCCTAAGCCGCCTGCCACTAGAGCCACGGCTGACCTGTGTGGAAACAAGGCTTTTTGTAACTAAAACCAGCTCACTAGAGACCTAGGAATGGGCTGGAAGTGGAATATTTTTTCCCTTGATTTTTACCAGGCATCGCGTTGGACCACCAATCCTTGAACGGTGTTGCCAGTTGGTTCCTCCTGCGGAAGACTTTTGTCACTCTTCCGCCAAGAACCAGCTCTGTGCACCTGCGTGCGTGTGTGTGTGTGTGTGTGTGTGTGTGTGTGTGTGTGTGTGTGTGTGTGTGTGTGTGTGATACCTACTGTCTTATGTAGGTTGTGGGTGTGAGGAGGTTGAGGTAGGGGGAAGAGGGTGGAGAGGGTTTCAGTGTCTTGAGAGCTTCCTTTTGCTTTCTTCTCTTGCCTCTGAGAACACCAACCTGGAGGCTTATCAGGCTTCAAGCTGCCTGAGTGAAAACCTGGGATCATGGGTAATTCCAAAGCCATAGCCATTTTGTCTCTGGTAACTCCCTTCTTCACAGAGAAGGAGGCGGGGGCTGTGAATTGGTTGTTAGTTTCTGAATTTTACCAAATAAAGCAGAATCTAAGAAGAAGAAGAAAAGAAAGTGCTTCGAGGAAGGGGTAAAGGAGTCTTGTCTTGTTTCTGCCATAGAGATAGGAATAAGACCGTGCGATTGGATTTGAATGAGCGGAGGGAGAGGTGAAGAGCCGCTGTTGTGTCTCTTTTAATAAAAAAGACACCCTTTACTTAAAAGGAGAAAATGAAAATAGAAGTTTATGCATTGGGAAAAAAATAGCAGTAGGCTCATCCATGAAATACAGGCCTTATGTCTTTAAAACAGAATGTGATAGTAAAAACAATAAGTCATACTTTTTAAGAGTCACATAAATCATTTCAGAATATTGTTAAGTGCAGATTCTGACTTATAGAATCTAGTGTGAGGCTTGGTGTTCTGCATTTTTCCCAAGATCTCAGAGCTTACCTTTGTGCTGCCAAAAATAGCATATCAAATGAAGGTTGAGCTTGTAATTTGCAAGCAGAAATTTCAAATAGTTTCTTTAAAAATAGGAGCACTCTCTGATAATCCTAATTTTCAAATTTTTCTTTAGGTAAGATAAACCATCAGGGTATAATATAACATGATTTTGAGTACTTTTTCACATTTCATAGATCTTAGGAGAAGCTCTCGATGATGATAAATAGAATATTTCATCCCATTTAATATTTGTGCTTTTATTCTTATTGGCAACTGGAGTTGATATGCATGAGGTAAGATGCTTACAAATTTCTGGTTGCAAACTACCGAATGGGAGTTGACTAGAGTTTTGTTTATTACTATACAAAACATATTTATTTGCTTATTACTATAAAAAACATGAAAAACATAGCATTTTTTTTAATATTCAATAGGAATTAAACACAGTAAGCCATACATATTTTTCTCAACTAATTGTGTACCCAATACACTTTCATCAGTGCCTACTTCTTTCATACAACTGGTCTTTTGTAATATGTAGAAAGCAAAGGTTACTCAGACCTGAATTTTCCTTCTGAATGCTGATTATATGTAAATTAAATAAGGTTCCAGATGTTGATGTGAATTGGTAACAGTGGTTACAAAACAACATATACTTACCATCTAAATTATTATAACAATTACAGCCTATGACAGGTGGTTTGCTGAAATCATCATGTAATAATTTCTATTATTTACAGTTGGGTAATTGTTACAAAATGATAAAGAGAATGGCCTATCCTTGTTAACCACAGCAGGGATTATTTCATTTTCTGTTTGTAATAGCAAACTCTAAGAAAATACACTGCAAATTTAGACTTTAAATAAATCCTGGTTGTGTTGTGTATTGAAATCTTTTAATATGTTTCCCAATAGCTAATGCATAATATTTATGTTTCAAATTATAGATACAGAAATCTCTATGAATTTCCTCATTGTCGTTAAGAACTATCTTTGCAAACTTCAGCATGACTTTCCATACACAAATATGCCCTTGAAGATTAATTAATTGATAAGAAATACTATAGTTGTTAAATTCTGTGTATTACTCATATTATGATCAGCTTTACAGGGCTTTTAGCTAGAATATATCGTTAATAAATTAAATGACTAAACCTATTGCTTGGAAAGTGCCACGTTTGAGACTCATGTCCTGAGGCAATGGTGGCTAAGATCCTTTGGTAGTGGCCAAGCACTGTCTGGTTTAACTTGAGGCTCATGCCTCAAGAAGAAGCACATGCCCTAAACTGTCTGGAAGGCCAGAAACCAGAGACTGGATGACCCAGAGTTCTAGGGTAGAACCAAACATGAGTGGCAAAAAAAAAAAAAAAAAAAAAAAAAAAAAAAAAAAAATCAATGAAATTACTTTAATGATATTCAGCTATATGCATAAATCAGTGCTTTGTCCAGGTATCATCAGAGATGCTTCCTTCAGTTGCAGATGGGAAAAACTGTAATGAACCACATCCAGACATTATTCAGAGAGCGAGTCTGAATTGGAGATTTTCCTCAGCTCACTCCCTATGATGTTTTGATAGTTATGACCCCCCATAGAGAGTGGCACTATTAGGAGGTGTGACCTTGTTGAAATAGGTGTGGTCTTGTTGGAGGAAGTTTGTCACTGTGGAAGTGGGCTTTGAGATCATACATCCTCAAGGTATTCCAGTGTCACACATAGTCCCCCTCTGCTGCCTGCAGATTAAGATGCAGAACTCTCAACTCCTTCTCCAGCACCATGTCTCCCTATACGCTTCCATGCTCACCACCATAATGATAAAAGTCTAAGCCTCTGAAACTGTAAACCAACCCATTTAAGTGTTGTCCTTTTTAAGAATTGCTGTGCTTAAGATGTCTCTTCACAGCAATAAAATTCTAACTTAGGCACTCCACTCTGGGAATCCCATAGAAAAGGGAGAGAAAAGATTTGAGGAGTCAGAGGGGATAGAAGGCACCAGGAAAATATGACCCACACAATCAACAAATCAGAGTTCATACATGCTCACAGAGACAGAAGCAGAAAGAATGGGGCTTGCAAAGATCCATACCAAGTCCTCCACTTATATGTTACAACTGTAAGTTTGATGTTTCTGTGGGACTCCTAACATTGGGAGCCAGTGTGTCTCTAATCTTTGCTTGTTCTTGGAACTCCTTTTCTTCTATTGGGTGCTTATGCCTTCACTTATTACATTTTGTTTCAACCACAGTTTCTCCTCCCTCTCCTCCTTCCAGGATCTGATTCCCATCTCCCATCTTCCCTACATCCACACCCTATGTGCTTTCCTGCTGCCTAGAAAAGAGCAGCCCTTTCAGGGGCATCAACCAAACAGAGCATAAAATACTGAATAGGACTCAGCTCATACCATTATATCAAGGCTGGGCAAGCAACCTAGTAGGAGGAAAAAGCATTCCACAACTAGATAAAAGAGTCAAGGACAAACTTAACTCCCACTGTTAGGATTCCCACAAGAACACCAAGATATTCAGTAATAACACACACACATACACACATACACACACACACACACACACACACACACACACAAGACACTTAGGTCAGTCCCATATAGGCTCTCTGATCTCCGCAACCCCATCAACATCAATCATTCTCAATCAGTTGATTCTATGGATGAATGTAGTGTCCCAGAACTCTGTGCTTCCTCTAATATTTCTTCCCTCTCTCTGTAAGGCTCTCTAAGCTTCTGATGGCTGGCAATTGATAAATTCTAAGAGGTGTCACTGCCTTTTGTGGCATAGTCAGTTACAAATCTTCCATATTTCACACTTCAGCCAATTTAGTTGGCTCTGATTAAAGTCTGTGAATCAGCTGCCTTGTCTGACCATCCTGCTTCTACAATCAGAAACAGTAGAAAGAATGGGTACTTAAGCTTGCTCCAAGCCATTTCTCCATTTCCACAGGTATTCATCCACTCAGGAAACACTGATACCCAATGAGGAAAGCTCTTTTCAAATTGTGTAATGAAATCAAGGCAATCTTGTAAGTCATAACCAAAGGTCATAAAAACATGACCAGAAAAATAAAAGCAGAGGATGAAAGACACTAGGTTTTTGCTTTAGTTACCTTTCAAAGAATCATATGTGTGTGTGTGTGCGCGCGTGCACGTGTGTAAATTTTTACAACACTTTCTTTTTCCTCCCCAGAGTCCCTCCTGTATTCCCCTCAACTCTTTTTAAAATTGGTGACCATTTTTCTTCATTGTTTTTACATATAAAGTCCACTAGTGTGGCTTGTTTGTTCATGATTTCTATACTGACTATCATGAATTGTATAACCAGTTGGGAGTTCATTCATTGGAGATACTAATTATCTATTTCTTAGCAGTCATTAGTTGCCAGTATTTCTTTATGTAAATCTGGGAGCCCATGAGATTTTCTCTTCCACATTAGCCTGTTTATTGGTATTGTCATCGTTCAGGACTTGTTTATTCAGCCATATCATTCAGAATCATGTGCCTAAGTTTCCTGTAATTTCTAGGAGACACAATCTCAGAGTAGACTTCATCTTCTTCTGGTTCTTAAAAATCATTCTGCTACCAAAAA
>NW_022196905.1:238630773-238631310 GCF_008632895.1 Mastomys coucha
ACAGAGGAATGGATACAGAAATTGTGGTACATTTACACAATGGAGTACTACTCAACTATTAAAAACAACGAATTTATGAAATTCTTAGGAAAATGGATGGACCTGGAGAATATCATCCTAAGTGAGGTAACCCAATTACAAAATAACACACTTGGTATGCACTCTCTGATAAGTGGGTATTAGCCCAGAAGATCGGAATACACGAAGTACAATCCATAAACCACAAGAAACTCAAGACGAAGGAAGACCAAAATGTGGACACTTCATTTCTCCTTAAAAGGGGGAACAAAATACCCATGGAAGGAGTTGAAGAGACTAACTATGGAGCTGAGACTAAAGGAAGGACAGTCCAGCCTGATATAGTTGTCTCCTGAGAGGCTCTGACAGTACCTGACTAATAAAGAAGTAGAGGCTCAAAGCCATCCATTGAACTGAATACAGAGTCCCCAATGATGGAGCTAGAGAAAGTACCCAAGGAGCTGAAGGGTTTGCAGCCCCCTAGGACGAACAACAATATGAACTAACTAGTACCCTCAG
>NW_022196905.1:238631584-238661685 GCF_008632895.1 Mastomys coucha
TTTTTGGAGGGTGAACTGGGAAAGGAGATATCATATGACATGTAAATAAAGAAAATATCTAATAAAAAAAAATCATTCTGCCAGCTGTTCTATGTGTCCCTGAGATTGAAGTGCAGGCATTGTGTTATAGATGTATCCACTGGAACTGGGCTCCCCATGATCAGTTGGTATCAACATTTTTACCTGTTCTGGTTTTCTGTAATGGTCTTTGACTTCCAAACAAAGAGAAACTTCTTGTTTAGGGATGACAGTTACACTTCGGTGTAGGCATAAGGAGAAATGTTAGAATGCAGTTAGGAATCATGCTCACTTAGTAAAGTAACAAAAAGACTTTCCTCTAAGAGTCATGACCTTTCTAACCTTAGTAGTTGGAGAGGATTCCAGTACCACACATGATTTACCTCCTGTCTAGTGATCATTAGGTTCAATTAGACAGCTATTGGTTGCTGCCAAGATACGAGTGCCGCTATTGTGGCTTTGGGGTTATTTTGCCATGCTGGACACTGATATGCTCAATATACATAACTGGGTAGAACTATTGATTGCTTCCTTCCTTTAGCAGCTGGCCAACCATCTCTGGTACTATGTAACTGAGACCATAGGAAGGAGGCCTTTGGGTTGTATCCAGGCCCATTATTCCTAGTTCTGTCTCTGAAGCATGTGTTAGGCCTTGCCTCCAACCTCAGATGAGCAACCAAAGGCAACTGCAATGGCCTATAACCTTTTGAAAGTCACATGGACTTTCCTGACCAACAACTTGCATTCATGGCTCAATTTAGTCTATAATCTTGATATTTACTTTAGGATTCCTGGAAAGGATGACCTCAAAATATTGCTATAAGTTAGTTTGCTATAACAGCATGAACATTATTTTTGTTTTTTGAATATGCTATGTAAAAGTGAAATTTTCTTTATATTAAGTTCAATATCTTTTATATATTAATTACTAGATTATCTACTCTGTGACAAATTATAAGTTTATATGTTTGGCTGTTATTATCCCAGTTTTCTTCAATATTGATGTATACATAAATATAAATTTACCTTATATATGTTGTATATTATATGTACACTTATTAAGTTGTTAGCAAACCAAAGTTAGAATTGTAATTTTTTTCTGTATTAATATTACTTTCTTTTTTAAGCAGTTTACAACTATATTCTTTTATTTCTAGTGCCTCTTAAAACAGTTACAGGTTTTTCATGGTTTATATCTTAACCAAACCTATGCAAGATACAAATCTATAAGTTTTCAGGAAAGTGGTCATTAAAAATATCTGTTTGCAAAGCTTACAAAGAAACTTCAAGGTTTATACACAATTATAATGTGTTACATGGAATCATAATAGTAAATTTGTACAATTATTCATCTCTGTTCTTTTAGTTTTAAATACAGATAAAACAGTTTTGGCAAAATATTTGTTAAATAATTTATGTATTTACCATAAAGGTAAACAAGTGGTTCACATAGAATAAGGTGAAATTGCCAAAACTTTAGGAGATATGATATGACATGTAAATAAAGAAAATATCTAATAAAAAAAAGAAGGAAAAAAAGACAAAAGAAATAAAGAATAAATTTCTTTCAATTTGTGTACAATGACATTAACTTGGACTTTTTTCAGCAAGCATCCATTTTCCTTCTAATGTGAAAGAAACTAACTTCAGCTTTAGGGGAAAATGTACATTTTCCCATATGATAATAATCCCATTAAAAGCCTTAAATATTTAAAGGTGGTTTAAAGTAGCCTTTGCATTCTAGAGATATACCCTAGGACCGAAATACTCCTGAAAATTATTGCCCCTCTCCTAGGACATATAAGTAAATGGGTACAAGGGACGCAAATCTAACTGTAATTTGTGCAGCTATCACCAGCCAAATAATCACTGACTTGAAAGCCCAAAGCCTCTTACAGGCATATGTGTTTTTAGGACTTCAAGTGTGGCAAGTTTGGTATTCATTACTGTTAGTCCATAGCAATTAATGAAATAAACTAATTTACATGTCATTTAATTGTTTCTACAAATGCCAATTTTTCCTATTACCACATATTGCCTTAGTTAATTTATTCAATAATCATTAGATGTGTACAATGCAGGTTCACGTGAAGGGAAAATAAAAGAGTGTAGGTATGTTGATGTATTTTATGGCCACTTTGTGTATTTACTAAACTGGGCATAAGGGCAAGCAATCTATAGTGCTATGCAGCTTGGCCTAGGTCCAAGATTTAAGGGACTAGTAATGAATAAGAAGAAGTAAATGGCCAGCATCTGGGTAAAGCTCAAGTGAGCTTGTTTGGACAAGGCTCCAGGGTCAAGTAAATGAAACAGAGTTTAATTTCAAGATGCAGCTGTGAGGGAGAGTCGTCCTCCCTCCTGCAAGCTTTGATGCAGGTGTTGGACATCAGCAATATGTTCTCTGATGGGCTAGGATGCAGTTGTGTCTTATAGGCACTAGCGGTTGTCATCTCCAAAGATCCCTGTGAAGTAGGCCCTCGGCAAGTGTCCAGAACTGGGAAAGTATTATTAGAGGATTTTCTGAGCCAAAAGTGACAGCATGGTGGTTTTACTACAAAGGCATATTTCTGCAGGGCTTATTAGAACATGCTGACTCCCTTTTTCTCTACAATCTGGGTTACCAGGAATCATGCTTTACTGAAGTGTTTGGGCTGTTAGAGTTTTATTGCTAAGTATTTAAATTGGTAGAGAAAACATAGGTCAGCATGAGGGTCCTGTTGAGGAACAATTCTCTTTTGGGCAATGGTTCTCCAGGCATTCTGAAATAACTTGAATTTTCAAGAATGCATTGAATAGTTTTAAAAGTGGTGTATTTTAGATTTACATTTAAAAATCAAGGTGACGTCAGGGAATCTAGGAACACCTTGTCCAGTGACTGACTACAAATGATAAAATTTAGGCAATATTGATTGTGGGTTCTGGCTGGATAACTAACCTGAGGAGCATTGATTATTTTGTGCTGAACACATCTGTAGCTAGAGCTACGGCTCAGTGGTAAAGCAATTGTCTAGCATTTGCAAGGCCTAGGATTCCCATCTTCAGTAACACACACACACACACACACACACACACACACACAGAGAGACACACACACATACACACACACATACATACACACACGTTCTCCAAAGTATGTATTTTTTGTAGTCTAGTGGCTTAATGAATGTATAAAACATTATAAATAATAAATTATCAAGAAATTCCAGATAATAATAAAATTTATTATACCCAAACATGCTGGAACTGCTTTTAAAACTTAGCTAGATGGAAAAATGTAGCTAGCTGGTGTAAATAATTCATTGTCTATTTCTAAAGCTTGAGGTAACTATAGATGACTATATGCAGAGCATGTCCACATGAAATAAAAATCATATGCACTTTAATTTAATTTGGAGGGTTAGAGACTGTGAGGTGAATAACAATAATTAGTGAAAGCAAGAATAGAGTATAAACAGAAAATAAACACGAAGGAAATGATTGGCTTTGTCAATATCTCCAAGTATTTCTGTGTAAACCCTTCCTCCTGCTTCTCCTTCAGGCTTTCCTTCCTTTGGGGCCTGCTCTTCCATATTGAGTGAGAGTGTTTTGGAAGAGTGCATTTCTTATGATCATGGCAGTGCCTTCTCACATACTTGTATATTTAAAGCAAACTAGAACATTTTGATATGTTGACACATGAAATGAGACAGTGGTCACTATTATATTATAATAGTTTATGGCAACCAACATGGGCAAAAATGGAGGAAAGAAAAATGTATGTTATTAGTAACTGTGTATAAATGTATTTTCTGGTTTTGGAGGAAATTGGTAATATGAATTAACACACACACACATACGCACATAGACACAATATAGGCACATTAGGCTAGTAAAACAGCTACTTTGAGTGCATCTCAAGGCAGCTATCCAAGAATAAATAAGCTTTTAGAAAGAGATACTCATTCACTGAATATATTTTACAAATGGAAGGTAAAATCACATTACTTTTATCAGTAAAGCTTGGAACACTGAATGTACATCTACAATATATGGGGAATGTCTGTATTAAGACAATAAATTCCAACACCTTGAAAAATTGAACATATGTAATGCCTACAAGTGTGTAAAATTTAAAATTTGTATATAAGGATAGGCTATGATATGTTAAAAAAATTGGATACAATATTTTATGGGTGCTATTTCTGCCATGTATTTTCAGGTTGTATCTTGTTTATTTATTATCTTATACAGTACTTCACTTAATTTTGACAATTTATACACACAAAGTATTTCTGTTATTCACCATCTTACACTTTCTTGCTCCATACTGGGTTCCTCCCTTGTGCCCACCGCACCTCCCATCACCACTTACCACCACTTAGGTTCTTTTATATTTTCCTGTAATGATTGCTTCCCTTTCTTCCACCAACACCTCCTACTCCTGGTTCTTCTACATAGTTTTGGAAGAGCATATAGCACATCTGCTTATTTTCAAACACACAAACGCTAACACTTAGGGTCTGCTCATGAAAAGGACATTGGATAGTTCTCCTTTTTTTTTTTTTCTTGGAAAAAGGCCTATGTCAATGGGTTCTATTTCCATTCACTTTCCTGAAGGCTTAATAATTTAAGATTTTGTAACAGTTGAGCAGAATTCCATTGTGTGTACACCACATTTTTATAATCTATAGCAAGCCTTGCTCTACTCCCTTGCTTTTGTAAGTAGGGAAAAACCAAAAATGGGCATATGAATTTAAGCCACAGTTTTATTATGATAAAATGATATTATATGAATTGATTTAAACTGAATTCCATACAATACAACACATTGTACTAAATTTGTATTTTCTTACCTCAGGGATGCTGAAATTAAGGAATATGAACATAGCCAATTATTATAATACATTATACAATGTCCAGGTGGTTCAGTGAGAGGCAGACTGTTGGAACCGTGTAATAGGTAGGCGTAAGTAGTATAAAATCAACAAAGAGATGTCAAAGAAACAGATTCGGGGAGGATACCATTAACTTTTCCTAGAGTGAGAAGTGTATATCCAAGGGACTGATTTTTGAAGGGAAATATATAATAACACATTTTAGTAGTGCTTGGAAGATGCTCTGGCTAAAGTGGATAAATCTAAATCTCAAGTGGTTAATATTGGTTACCATGAAAATTCAATGTAATTCTTTGAGAGAAGAAACTGAAACAGATTTCAAATAAAGGAGGAAAACCTTAAATGGCATAACTATTAATTTTTCAGTGAACACTAGATCTATATTTCTAAATAAAGTCCTTTCACCTTCTTGTCAGGCTCTTTTGTAGGCTTTCTGCATTTACTTTGTACCTGAGGCTCACATAACTACTCCCTTCATTTAACACTTTAGAAGGAATATAGCACATCTTTTCCATCTGTGAAAATATTTAAATTCTGTATGTTCAATATAAGCATGGACGTGGAAGCAAACTGCCCTGCTTTCCCAGGCATGAAAGGAAATATTATGCTTCCAACTGTGTTCATTTAGTGTTGTGTAATTCACAAGTCAATCATTTAGCCATTCAGTAATGCTAACCAGCTACCATAAACAGATAAGGAATGGATGACTGACTGGGTGGTAAGTGACTTCAGTTTTGCCACAAAAAGTCAAGGATATACATAAGATTAAATACCATATGTAAGTTGATTTAATTCTTTAAATGGCTATAGTACTATGCATTAACTATACATATCATATAATATTCTTATCATCTGGAAATAAGGGATAATTTATAATTTCCACCTTCCATATGAAAAATTAAATTTTAAAGAGATTAAGCAAGTTAAACAAAATTCTATATGTGCATGTACACTTTCATTTATAATTCCATTCCTCCTGACTTTAAATACAGTATATATCTTTTTAATATTTTTTCTGTATTATAATAAAATTTTCTAAAACAAATAAAAATATTTAAGGGATTTGAGATTGACACTTAGTATTGTATTAATGATATTCTGTGTGTGTGTGTGTGTATGTCTTGATTCACTGGATAAAAATTTATAGTGTATGCCATGATCCCAAACCTGGAACAAAGATGAATCAGAACAAAATTTTATTCTTAATGTGGACAGGCTGCTGCATAAATTAGTGCTAGAAATATCTTGTTGAGTATGATTGAAGTAGTTCATCAGTGAAATACTATATGTTGGTTTAAAAGGAACATATAATAATGTATATTATCTAGGTGGGAGTCTTGATTTTAGTTAGTAAATAGAGGGAAATAAGAGACTTTAATAAATAAAGAGAAATAAGAGACTTTAATGAGGAAGAGATAGCCTAGCAGATATCAGCCATTCTTTCCTACAGCCATTCCTCTTATTAGTCTTGTTGATCCAAGCCCTTAAGGAGGCTGTGTCCTGTGTTTCTCCACCTCAGTCAAAATTAGTACAGCAAAGAGGGGGAAATGTTGTATGCTTTGATGAAAATGCAGTGCCTATACTAAATGTGTTTAGTTCACATGAGCTGACAATCTGTGACTCTGCATCCATTTTAGGAATGGCTAGAAATTACTCTGTTGGGAAAAGCTTGGATGAAGAATCAGTTTTGGGATACTGGTGCCTGCCCCTCAAAACCAGGCAGGCCTTTTCAAATCCTGGTTGCCATAACAACCAGATAGCACATTTGGTCCCAAACACAACCGACTCCTTTATGGTGATGATTATTATTAGTCCGCTTGCACTCCAGGCAAAAATCTGATTTACTTTCCCTGAGGAAAGACTCCATATGACATGCAAAATGTCAGAGAGAGTATGATACAGAGCAGAAGTATGCAAGTGGAATGAAATAAAGCATGTATGCAGAAATATACCTTGTGAGTCCTTTATTAGTTTTAAATGAAAAGTTGTCAGATTATTCAGCCCAAACTGTTATGTTAACTGTCATGCCTGTGAGATACGTAATAGCTATTGTAAAGGTAGTGGGCATAGATAATGTAAGGATGGGTGGTTGATCAATTATGGCACCTGAAAATTCTGACGGCACATGAATTTTTGACATTATATTGTGTATCTATGGATTGAAGATGAACCTGTAAAAAAAAAAATGAAATGCATTCTCTTGTACAACACCCACAGTGAAATCTGCCTGTCTTCTTTTGCATGATATAGGTATGGGAGAATTTCCCTCTCAGAATACCAAAAATGATCACAGGGAATGGGATTCTGGAATCCAGTTTCAAGTTTGTTGGTTTGGCTTCTGAAAAGAAGAACCTAAGCAGTTTTCTCTTCCGACTTAGCTAAATTTTTATTTTAATCACCGGCAGGGTGGAACCTTTAGGGTGACCCAGAAGAAGAACATTTGGGAATATATTGCATGGGAATAAAATCTCATGCCTGCTCAAGTCAACAGTTTCTTAGTGGCATGTTTATCAGTGATGTGTCCCTGCCTTGCAAAATCATGTCCTTGAACCAGGGATATAAAATGATCCTATTAAGGGAGCCAAGCCAAGTCTGGTCAAAGAAAACCATTTATTTCCACTGACCCAGCTGGTCAAGTGAATTTAAGTTCAGCAGCTTGGCTCACTTGAGAATCAAGCACTGCCACCGCGCCTGTAATTACAGCATGAAAGTGATTTCCAGGAATGAACATTGCAAAAAAATCAGACTTTCTCTGGCAACATTATACTTCAGGAAAGTTGGAAAGGTGAATCCAAACCATGTTCTTTATGTGACAGATATAATAAAATATTTCCACTTGCATTCATTTTTTTTTAGCACATCAGATAATGCCAAATAAAATGAATTCACAAGAATTACTATGCATTTGTTTAAAACTCTTTGCAATACCTGGCATTCTCTAGATGACAGTGGGGAAAGACTTCGGGGATGTCAGTCCTTGAGTAATTGGATGCCTGCTAGTACTATTGGAGTATTAAAGATGGATCAAGTCTTTCTTTGTGAGGTTTCCATCATCTGTAAGATTCACTGGAGTGTCTTAATATAAAACTTAAAGAGCTGGTGGCTCACGCCTTTAATCCCAGCACTTAGGATGCAGAGGCAGGCAGGTTTCTGGGTTTGAGGCCAGCCGGTCTACAGAATGAGTTCTGGGACAGACAGGGATACACAGAGAAACCCTGTCTCGAAAAACCACAAAGTAAAAATAAAATAAAACTAAAAAACTTTAAGGATCTAGTTAGGGCACATGTCAAAGCATAAAGACTTCCTATAAATTTCTATTCCTACTTATTTGATCTCACTGACAGGAACACAACACTGCCAAGGCATTACTTAAAATATGAAGAGACCTCTTACTTAGGAATAGAGGTTTTTGTTTTTGTTGTTATTGTTGTTTTCTAAGTTATTCTTTTTTCAATTCACTTCAGCATTGCTTTTGAACTTCATGGTCCTTTTGATATTTTCGCTTTGCATTAGTATATTTAGTGTAGATTTTCTCTACAATATTTTAGATAATGTTTATAAATCTGATACTTAAGTATACCTAATGCCATAAAGTTCATTGGGTGACATGCTGACCTTGCAATCATGAAGACCTGAGTTCAAGTTCTAGCACCCAGGTGAAAAACAAAAATTGAGTACAGTGGTGCCCCTATGTAATCTCCAGCACAGAAACAATGGAGTCAGGCCCACTAGTCTAGCCTACTTGTAAGAGACTCTACTCAGAGAAATAAAATGGTGGACAGTGCCTGAGGAATTATGTCTACATATGCCAGAAGACAAAGACACAGACACAGACAGACAGACCAAGAGACAGGCAGACAGATTGACTGACAGCCAACACACACACACACACACACACACACACACACACACGCCCCTAAACATGATTTCATCATTTGAACCATTGATCAACTAAGTAGAAAAAGTAGGCTTTATTTCATTATATTTTGTTGCTATTCTATATGGTAAAATAATTCTGTAATCTTATTCATTTCTACCACAATAGCTAATTGATTCATCAGAATAAGAAAATAATGCAGAAGATTATTTAAACACAGGAAGTTTTTCTTGTCCTATTTTGAAAGTTGATTGTGAAGTATAGAAAAGCTGAATATTTTAGAATGATGTAACCCATGATGGCTTTAAACTAGTGATCCTTTTCTTACTGCCCCGTGCTATGAATACAGATTAAAAACATCATATTACATCTGCATCTGACTCTTCAGCTGCTTGTTTTGGACTCCCAAGTTCTCTCAGACACTGGACCACCAACCAGGCAGCATATACCAGCTGATATGAGGCCTCTAACACTTATACAGCAGAGGACTGCTGGGTCTGGGTTCAGTTAGAGAAGATTCAACCTACTCTTGGAAACTGGAGGTGTCAGGGAATGAGGAGGTCTGGTGGGATGGGAAATGGGGGCACTGAGGAAGAGGTATGGGATGTGGAACAGTCAGAACAGACAGTGGTCCAGGAAGGGATAAAATCTGGAGTGTAAAAAAGAAAAGATTAAATAAACTTAAAAAACTCATGCTAACTCAAAAGTTACTCCATCTTATTTTCATCAACCAGTTGTTACTCTTGTGGAATGTAAAACAGTATAAGAAGCTTTAAAATGTCTAAAACACACAATCAAATAAATTCTTTGAGTTAATTTTATATCCAGCCACTTTGCTCAATATGTTTATTGACTGTAGGAGTTCACTGGTAGAATTTTGAGGGTTGTTTATGTATACTATCAGAACACCAGAGAATAGTGATAGCTTGACTTCTTCAGGATAGGATTTCCTTAGTGCAGGAGATTAAAAGTGTTTGGACTGCTTAAAAGGGAGTTTAGAGCTTTAGATTCATGCACTCCAGTAAAGAAAAAGATAAGATCTTTTCTTTTAAGTTGTACCAGAAGATAGATAGATAGAAAGATAGATAGATAGATAGATAGATAGATAGATAGATAGATAGATACACACACACACACATACATACATACATACATACATACATACATACATACATATATACATGGATGGATGGACAGATTGATAGATAATCATGAATTTCAGATGGGAAAAAGGAGGGGTACAAATCATGTAAATATAATATTAATGACTGAAATTATAAAAAACTATAAAGAGCAAAAAAGGAGCTGAGGCTGAGTCTGGAAACATGCCAGTCCCACATACCTGACTCTCTTGTTTTTGAGTTTCTATTTTGGCTTCCCTTGGTGATCTGTACCTGTGAAATAAATCCTTTCCTTCCCAAGTTGTATTATGTAATGGTCTTTGTTATAGCATCAGAAGCCAAACTGGAACTTAGACTGATTTAATTTTCATATATTCCCATCTTGTTCATGTATGAATGTTTAATGGATTCTAAAACTTTACTCAAATGGTGTCCATAGACTTGCTTGAGTATAAAATAAGAAGCATGTGCCATATGCTTGCACTGAATAGTTTTATAATGCTCTTTAGTCAAGCTAGTAGAAAATTAGTAAAGTTTGTCACTACCATAGGCAATAAAAAGCAGCGCAAAGCTCAGTTGATTTGTATAAAGATAATTTACAATGTTATTTTAAGGCAAAAATGATCAAATAGTAAATACTCTTCAATGCTTATAGTCCTGTGTTCAGAAAGGTGAGTGAAAACATTGGTACACTTTATCTAGTTCATTAATATTCTAATTAAGCTACTCATTACTGATTAGGTAAAGCTAATATCCTCAGAGTATAATAAAAAGAATAGGAGCATAGGAGATGCTGAAAAATGAATAGGGTAATGGGACCAGGTTGATTGAGAACTGGTGAATGACTGAATACTGAACAAAAACAAAGACTAGGGAAGAACTCACAGCAGTGTATCTTAGAATTTCCACAGCTATGAAGAGACTCAATGACCATAGCAACTCATATAGAAGAAAACATTTTTTACTAGACATTTTCTTTATTTAAATTTCAAGTGTTCTCCCTTTTCCTGGCTTCCCCTCCAAAAACTCTCCAATTCCCCCCACTCCCGGTGACCAACCCACCCTCTCCCACTTCCTGGCCCTGGTGTTCCTCTACACTGAGGCACTGCCCTCACAAGACCAAAGGTCTTTCCTCCCATTGATGACCAACTAGGCTATCTTCTGCTAATATGCAGCTGGAGCCATGAGTCCCTGCATGTATATTCTTTGGTTGGTAGTTTAGTCCCTGGGAGCTCTGAGGGTACTAGTTAGTTCATATTGTTTTTCCTCCTAAGGGGCTGCAAACTCTTTTAGCTCCTTGGGTCCTTTCTCTAGGTCCTTCATTGGGGACCCTGTGCTCAGTCCAATGGATGGTTGTGAGCATCCACTTCTATATTTGTCAGGCAGTGGCAGAACCTCATTTAATTGGAGTTGGCTTACAGTTTCAGAGTTTTAGTCCATTATCATCACGGTGGGAAGCACGACATCCTGTAGGCAGACTTGGTGCAGAGGAATCCATGAGTTAGACATGTTGATCCAAAAAGCAGCAGAAGGAGAAAGTATTTGTTTCACATTAGGTATAACTTTAGCATTGAAGACCTCAAAATCCCACCTCCATAGTGACACACTTCCTCTAACAAGGCCATACCTCCTCCAATATTGGCACATTTCCTAATAGTGCCAGTCCCAATGGAAAAGTATTCATGCACATGAATCCATAGGGACTAAACCTATTCAAACCAGCATCAGGAAAAATATTTTATAAATGAGTAGGTGGAAACCATAGTGAACTTAGCAATCAACTAATATCATGCCTATTTTTAGATGACAGTTTAGACAAAAATAAAAAATAAATTTAAAACTTTAGTGAAATGAAAATTTCTAGTTTTTTGGAAAGTTAGTTATGTCAAATGATGTTTTGCTGAGGTACACAAGTGAATGGATGTCTTGCTAAAGCAAACACATGAAAGACTGTTTTCCTGAAGCAGATGCAGGGGAAAGGATGTTTGTTTATAGCAAACACGTGAAAGAACACTTGACAAAATAGTATAAATGTGACCCCACAGACAGTGGGAGATGAGCACTGAGCATTGGTTTGGTTTGTTCTGCCTACTTATTCTTTGCTAAAGACACAAATATATTGGTTCAACTTACATAGTGTTGTTGAGTTCAACTTGTGGTAATGCTGCCATTGAGAGAAACTCCCACAAAGAAACAGCTTGTTACATTCCTGTCAGCCTGGTGGGTTCTTCAGGATTGTACTACAGCTGCCTGGTGTCTGCCTGCCTAGAGAACTCGTCTGCAGCTGCTAAATCATATTTGGTGTTTGCTACAGGTCTGAACTGCTGCCAAAGTAGATTGAGTTCACCCCCAAAGAACTATTGCTGAACAGGTTCACTTTCCTACATCCTAATAATTTTTCTCTTCTACTACTTGTGCTGGGTAGTGGGCTAGAGGAGAGTTTGAACTCTTTTAAAAAACTGGGAAAGGAGAAATTTACATGTAAATAAAGAAAATAGCTAATAAAAAAAAGTAGGTTGCAAAAAAGTTATGCCTACAAGTTAGTGTTTTCACCTTGTTTTATTTTTAATTTGGAGGTTTTGAAATATTAAATTCAAATTTTCTTTGTTAAAAAAAATAAACCCTTTGCTCTTTAGTCTCTTGCTTTTTCTTTCCTGATTTCAATAGCTAGCTATACTACCACCATCTTCTTTTGTTCTTTTTATATGCATAATAAAAGGTTAAATAAAGAAAAAATGTTTGTAAACATATTTCTGGATGATCACTCATAAAATTGATTCTTTTTTTTTTGAAGTAACATGGCACAGAATTCAACTTTACTTTGTTCTGACAATTCAAAAGTTGCATGTGTGACCCTATATAAAACACCAAATGTAGTTCAGAATTGACACAGCGGACAGATGGGTTGAAATATGACATCATGAAGGAACCTAATGCCTTGTGCTCGAGGCTGTGGATAGCAATGGGTACATGAGGAAAAAGACACAGATGATGAGCCAGAGGCAGAGATCTATAGTCAGGATTAGAGGAAATCACTAAGGATGATTTCATCCAGATTGCTCAAGGACCTAAAGAAAACTGATCACAGAAAGGACATTTGAAAGGAATTTAGGAGTGAGTTCACACTGAAGAAAATCATTTGGCAATTTTACAGAAAGACAGCCTTGTTAGGTCAAAAAAGTGATTTTTTTCTAACCATTATGTCTTTATCCTTGTTTTCAGTTAATTGGATAACTTATCTTTCTAAAGGCTTTGTAATGGACCATGGTCTGACTATTTTAAGCAAAAATTACATACTTCATGTCACTGGGGACATGGTAACCATAGTGAAAGTCCAGACACATTCACTGCTTGAGACGACTTAAAGTCTCTGAGTGATTTAATTTTTGTCTTGTAAACATTTATAGATTTTTCCATGAATAACAATTGAAGGGTTGACATTCAGAAACTGAGGAAAGAAAGTGTAGAAGTTGATTACTGTGGACTCTATACACCTAGAGAACAACACCAGATGGAGATATCAGTAAATTCAAAAGAGCATCTTTGCATCAGTATTACTTGGGTCAGTACATTCCTCAGGAGGATTATTACAGAAATGTTATGGTGTAAAACAGAACAGAAGCAAGAAAGGTTGGAATTAGCTTGTGCTCTCCTATTCTAGTTTGGCCTTTTTTGAGTTGCTTTCTGTCTTTTTCTCCATAAAACCTTGCCTCCACATAGAACTAGAAAACATTTTAAATTGTGAGTCATTCAACATATCTATCTTGAGCATCTAAAATGTCAACAAATGTGTAACAAATGGGCATTGTGTATGAGGATTTTCTAATAAGATTTGATATGACATTAACCATACGTTTATATAACTGAAAAAACTGACATTTTTGTATGATCTATTTAGGTTTCTGTTCAATATGTTATGTATCAAATAAAGATAATCAATATTCTGGATGAAAAATTTGGGGAGTGTAGGGTTAACTAATGTGGACTGCGTAAGCTGTCAGTTGCTTCATAAAGTCTAAGTTGAGATTGTTTAGGAAGAGTCCATGGCAAGGACATTAGCTGAGGCATGGAGTTCAGAAATGAAGTATTCCTTATAGTCTGTGATAGCTCCTGTACCATGGACCTTAAAATAGAATGTGCAGGTTCCTGAGCTCATTCAGTGGGTAAAGGCACCTGAGGCTAAGCTCGAAAAGATCACTCCTATCCCAGAACACATACAGTAGAAGGAAAGAACCAACTCCTGTAGGTTGACCTGACCTCCACATGCATTTGGACATGAATGCACACACACACACACACACACACACACACACACACACACACACACACACACTAAATAAACAAAACAAATAAACAACCAAAATATGCACGAAGTAAGAACAATAGAGTGGAAAGACATCATTTTTACCTATTCCAGTATCAGGATTGTGTTCTATAAATGTTAGGTGCCCAAGCTTTTCAACTAAATATATGGTTATAGTACTTAAAGGTATAGAAGCAGAGATATCAATTGGAAATCCACTATAAAGAACCTGATGCACAATTGTCATGTGAAATCAGGACATAGACGTAAATGAATTTGAAATGGAGGGAAATTAGCATGACATAACAGACATCATGGGCGTTGTTCTATGGGGAAGGAGGGACTACTAAGTATGCAGTACAATGCTAGAAACTAGGGCACAGAAATGTTCAGCAGAGTCATCTATGGTCTCAGTAATTATGCCCAGGAAAGAGGAACAGATACAGGAACTCAGAGGCTAGATACCCGATAGCAGACATGGTTCTAAGCACAGGCTCACCATACACTGCTCCTGGTTTAAGGATGTAAAGATGGTAGTAACCTAGAGAGGCACAGCTTTCATGAGTCACAAGGCATGTTTAGTGTCAATCTCAGGATGATAATGTATGTCTAGACACTCATAGCTATTGGGCGAAATAGAAAATAATGGAATTAGAAGGTAGCAATCCCATATTCTTTAAGATTAAAATCAAATTTCAGCTTTCTGAAGTAAAGAAGGTTTAATTACAAATCATTTCAAGGTTAGTTTTATATCTGAGTATTTTCTGTAGTATAAACAAAAAGGTTTACAACACTAAGTTTAAGAAACTCAAAAATAATTTACCAATATTTCATAAAACTGGAGTAGACATTATCAGGGGAGAGAAGGAAGTAAAGGCATGCCTTCTCTTTGTTTCAGCTTTAGCTACCTTCAGTGTTTGACTTCTTATGACCCTCAGATTCAGAATCAATAAGATGAGGTTACTGGAGTGGCGTTTCTCAGGCCCCAACCTATACCTAATGAATCAGGAGTTTTGGATGAGGGTCAGAGTATCCTGCTTTGAAAATAGCTTCCAGCATAAGTTTGGAACTCCCTGGACTAGGTTCCACTGACACTGCTCTTCACAAACCCAAAATGATACCTGCAGGCATCACTTTAACCCCACAGGGCAGTTGAACTTGAATCAAAGTACTGCCCTAGGCTCTGTCTTCATCCATATGAATGTCCTCATGAACCAATTCTCTTACCTCCCTGGACACATCTCCCTATTCTTGCTTTCTCTCTTCATCTAATGTCTTAATTTGTTACCTAAGCTTTCTGAACATGTCTTCCTTCTTCTGTGGAAACTCCTGCACTACAGTCCTAGGACAGCAATAAAAGCAGAAATTAATCTAGGCTGACATCTTGCCTTGAGAGGAGTTCCTTCCAACAGACCATGTCTTTTTTTTTTCTTGTTCTCAAAGATTTATACATTTATATGTTTGCTCTATTTGCATATATACCAGTGAAAGATAAGAAGGTATCAAATCCTAGTATGTTTTTGCTTGGAATTAAACTCAGAACCTCTAGAAGAACTGTTGAGCTATCTCTCCAGCCTCACTCCAATGTCTTTTCAATGTGTCCCCTTTCCCTTTGCAGATATTAAAGAAAAGAAAGATTGTGCTAATATGAAATTTTTGTTACATAGCTAAGCATTAAATCACCTGGGTAAATGAGATCACAATTATTAATGAAGTGATAAATAATGAATTGGTGGAAAGAGTAGACATCTAGGTTTAATAGTAATAGCACAGAACACAAATATTTACCTAGAATAAAGTTTGGCAATTTTTATATTTGTTAACCATTCTATTTATTTACATTTCAAATGTTATTTACCCTTCCCAGTCTCCCCTCCACAAACTCTACACTATCACCCTTACCTTTATTTCTAAGAAGGTACTCCCCCTCCCACCTCACCACTCTAGCATCTACCTTCTCTGGAGGATCAAGTCTCCACAGGATCAAGCACCTCCCCTCCCACTGATAGCATTTTTAATGATATGATTGGAGAATTTCTTAAATTTGATACTTTCAAATTTTAGCGTTGAGAAATTCTTGTGATGGGTATACTACTCATCAAACGACATAGTAACAACGAAACTTGTTTGTATATAGGGTCAAATGCCCAATGAGTTGGGAATAAAATGCCTCCAATAAAGAAACACTGTATTAAAACAGCTCTCTATAGGATTCTTTCCTTTTTTTTTCTTTTTTAAAGATTTATGTATTACATATGTAGGTACACTCTGGCTGTCTTCAGACATACCAGAAGAGGGCATCAGATCTCATTACTGATGGTTGTGAGCTGCCATGTGGTTGCTGGGATTTGAACTCAGGACATTTAGAAGAGTAGTCAGTGCTTGTAACCACCGAGCCATCTCATCAGCCCTGCTCTCCACAGGATTCTTGATATAGAGGTAGAATATACACAGTAGTGCTATGATATAACAGATCAAATAAAAAGCTTATTCTTATGATAGACAACAATTAGATCATGTTTCAAACAACTTACTGGGGCTAAGAATTTCACTGACATAGTAAAGCACCTGCCATACAAAATTCAGAAATTAAGTTTAGTGTTCTAAAACCCACATAAAAAGTTGGGTACAGTGTTCTCTGTCTTTGACCCTAGAACTGGGGAACTGGGGATGAGAGATGAAGAGACAAGAATATCCCTTCAACTCAATGGCTAGCCAACCAAACTGTTTCTGTTAGCTTTGAGTACAATAAAAGAACATGTTTTAGGGGCTGGTGAGATGGCTCATCGGGTAAGAGCACTGACTGCTCTTCCAAAGGTCATGAGTTCAAATCCCAGCAACCCATAATGAGATCTGGTGCCCTCTCCTGGTGTATCTGAAGACAGCTACAGGGTACTCATTTATAATAATAATAATAAATAAAATCTTTAAAAAAAAAAAAACATGTTTTAGAAGCATAGAGAGGTCAATGAAAATGATGTAATATTTACCCCTGACTGTAGGGGGCCATCTATAGCCAGCCAGCAGCCAAAAACGAATGGGTATTTTGGAATGGGGTCAGGGACCTGGAAAGTCATATCTAAGTACCAGAACCGTGTAGAAGGTTCCAAAAAAAAAAAAACTGTCCAAACACAGATGTGTATTAATCAGTCATTTTTCATTCAATATCTCTCATCACAAGCCAACAGGTAGAATAATATAAGGCAAAACCCCTTCCACAAGTTTGTCAAAAACCTGGCCCAATCAGCAACGTCTTCTTCAGTTTCAGGAGGCAGGACTTCCAGTGTAACTAGAACTCGGACAGAGGCATGGCAATTAACAGGAGGTGAGCAGAGAGGTGCGATTATCAGAGGCAGGCAGGATCTGAAGAATCAGCCCTCAGGCAGGGGGGTTAAACCTGACCTCCACAAACATACACACAACATGGTGCCTGTGTACCCACATGAATATAAGTCCACATATATATAACCACATGCACATGTATATACACTTACTAATAATTAAGCATGCCACACACTAAAGCAGGATCTCATCTCACTCTGTCTCTCTGTCTCTTCTCTCTGTCTGTCTTTCTCTCTCTCTCTCTCTCTCTCTCTCTCTCTCTCTCTCTCTCTCTCTCTTTCTCTCTTTCTCTCTCTCTCCCTCCTTCTCTCCCCCTCCCCTCTCTCTCTCTCTCTCTCTCTCTCTCTCTCTCTCTCTCTCTCTCTCTCTCTCTCTCTCTCTCTCTCTCTCTCTCTCACACACACACACACACACACACACACACACACTGCCTATTAAAATGGTCAAACTACTTACCTTTTACAAAATATCATTGGTAATACTATGATACATTGAGAAACCTAACTGAATGTATCACACAAACTTGAATATACAACCACTGAGATCTTGAGCTAAGCAATCTATTTTTTTTAAACTCCTTTAAGGATTACCTCCTCTCATCTGAGTAGGATGCATTTTACCAAGTAGTTTATACTTTCATAAATGTATGCCCTTCAGATTTAATAACTAGTTTGCTTTTATATTTCAGCAATAATAGAATATTTTAAATAGATCTCCTGTATGAACTTTGTGGCATTTCTGTAAGATTTTTCAGTAACACGAATAGTGGAATTCTCCACTCTTAAACTTCTCATTTTACATATTTCAGTGGACACTGTAAGTCCAATAAAATGAAAGCAAAACCTGATGAGGAGATTCTTTTTTTCAAGGGACAGAATCATATTTTCATTTCCTTCCATTTCTATTTATAAATTGTTCTTTCTGTCAAATGCAATAAATGCTCCCATTTTACCACTTCTTCATTTTCTTCCTTTTTCTTTATTCTCTCCTATTACCTTGTCCCCAATCACAGGCATATGAATGTCCATGTGTGCATGTGTCCACACACCCACAATTTATACACATATGCATACATACATATACACACATTATTTTTAACCATGTTTAGACTACTAGGGATATGAAGAAAGATGCTTTCTTTCTGGTAAGTGTGAGGTCCTGAGGGAAGTACACAGCCTCCAGGTTGCCTTGCCATTAAGCCATGTTCATGACCCCACAGTGTCCTTTCCAATCTCAGATCTGAGAAGTTGCCATATGACAGCTCAGTTTCCTCATCTATAATGCATAGATTTGAGTGTCTCTTGAAACACAATTCTGAATGATGAATGGAAAGAGCAATATTTACACTGGATGAAACATATTTGATATTTTCAAAGGTTAATATCATTCCTCCCCTCCCTTTGTCCTTACTTTTGCAATATATAGAAGACTGAGCATCTTGCCTGCTCTTTCTTTGGATGAGTGAAGAAAGAATTTTTAACACACCTCTGGTTACCTCTTCCACATTCACATATGTGCTGTACTGCTCTAATGTAGAGGAATTTATATTACAGAGGAAATCTATACTGTTACAGATTGGAATTTCCATTGGAGAAAATTATCTCAATTTATGCCTACTTATTGCTTTCCCAGCAGTAGAGACTGTGACAGATTTTTCTATATGTACACTTTGCTGGAAAACCTGATCCTACAAGCCATATGTCACAGGCAGCTGGGAGGCAGGAAATAAGGGTCAAGAGCATCATAAATATAAAGCATCTATTCAACCATATTTTGCTGTAGTTAGTGGTTGTAGATAAAGGGATGGTATGGATATAATTTTGTCAGTAGACATTTTAACCCATGGTTCTTTAATCACTCTACATTACTAGTTTCTTGGCAAAGCCTTGACTGCTAAGTCTACTCCCATTTATCCTACACTGTAGTACATGGCAGGGACAACAGAAATATTTGGGAGGAGTGAGATATTTAGAGAAAGCTTATCAGAGGACACAGAAGTACAACTACAGCTACTAAAAGAGATATGAGAAGACCACAGGGTGTTCAAAGGCACTTAACTAGTATTCATTGGAATGTGGATTTTAGCATATATAGTTTCAAAATTTAGTCATTAATACACTAACACGATGTTTAGAAAAATACTAAAGCTCTGTTACATGTTCACAAAATCTTTAGAGTGTGCTAGAATCAAGAGAGATAAGGCCTTTGGTCTGTTTGATCTTATAACTGGGCAAAGTCCTATGCTTAATATTTAGCAAAAATGGTATAAAAATCTGGCAGTAGATCCAAATTATTTTTGCACATATTAATCCTTATGTAAAAGTTAAGTATACCATCTGCATGTGCAATAGACATATATTGCATCACCTCAACACCATATAGGGAAAGATGTTGGGGAACTCTGCTATTAAGTTTGTAGTATACCCTGATCTAAGTTTGTAGCTCTCTGAGTTTGTGCATAATGGATAACTCCCTTCTCCAGTGAGGTTTTCTCTTCTTCACCTGATTCCATGAGTTTTACATGTAGAATGTCATGTAGTCCTTTTCAAAATTACAGATGTAACTTCCTTTTTCCTGATAAAAACCTGCTTGGCAAGCACCTGGAATGTTCCTCCATGCAACAGAGATATACCCAGTACCTTAAGCCCCAGTTAATGAACATTCACTTGAATCCCCTCCCCATGGTCCAAGATATATATAGCCCTTGTTTATCCCCAAGAAAGTGAATAAGCTGTTTCACTAAATAATATCTAAAAGAGCTATAACACTAAAATCCTCCCAGCCAGAACAGGATCCTGCAGATACCATAGAATCATAGAGAGAAGTGTACACATACAAAAATTCTAATATCCAATAATGAGAAGAAAAAGTAGCTATGTAAAGAAAGAATTCTATGGGTTGCTTCCATTTCATGGATTCCCAAATATTCTAATACACTTTCCCCTACACATGTTTTTCATCTGGAAGTAAGTCACTGTTTGGGAGATGACCTTCTATCATTTTTGAAAGAGGCTGATCCTGTTGTTTCTGCTTCTCCTGCTTCTGCTCCTCATTCTACAACTAGTGATTTTGAGACAAGGTTTCCTATGTAGCCCAAGTTAACCTCCAACTCAATATCCTTGTACATATTTCAGAAATGTCCTACAATGTCCTGGACATAGTCATGGGCTTTGTTTCTTTTTTCTTTTGTTTTGTTTTAATTTTAACATAGGTTATCTATTCAAGGAAACTATTGCTTGCTAAATGATTCACTGTAATACCCTATGTAGTGGCTATTCCTGGTTGTCAACTTGACTATATCTGAAATGAACTACAATCCAGAATTAGAAGGCTCACCTGACCTGAATCTTGGCATGGAGATCTTGAGGTATAGTGGCTATGAATCCCAGAGGATTAAGATAGAAAGATCTATGAGTTCAAGATCATCTGGGATTAAAGGTGTGGTGGCATAGTGGCTATGAATCCTAGAAGATTAAGACTGGAAGACCTACGAGTTCAAGTAAGGTTATCTGGGATTAAAGGTGTGGTGGCACACACCTTTAATCTGGGCCAAACCTTTTGCTGGAGACCTATATAAGGACATTGGAAGAAGGATGGCTCTCTCTGCTTCATCTGCTTGCCTTGTGGGACTGATCAACTGCTTGATCCTCGGACTTCCATTCACAGCTGCTGCCGACCATTGTTGGGACTTGATTGTTGGGAGTTGGACTACAGACTGTAAGTCATCAATAAATTCCTTTACTACATAGAGACTACCATAAGTTCTGTGACTCTAGAGAACCCTGACTAATACACCCTACATAATATCGGAGGTACCTGGGTTTTGCTTTCTGTCTGTTCCTTCCAAAGGCTGTTCCTTTGACCTTGTTACTGTATTAATTGAGGCTCTGACACCATCCATCTACCATACTTTCTGATATCTCGATTGCTTTCCAGAATAGTTATGGAAATATAAACCCATGCTGGTGAATCTTTCAAATTGAACCTCTTACTCTACTTCAATGACTCCTCAAACTAAGCTATTTGGACACGATTCATCCCTTACAATGTTCTCCAAAGATGAACTAGCAAGTACAATAACACAATACGAATGGAATCAGGATTTGATATCTATTGATTTTGGGGTGATATTGCTGTACTCTGCTTTTATAAGTCTCTGATATAGAATTATATTTCAGGAGAGAACTAGAAACTTCCCCAAGGTTATTACACTGAAATTAATACTACTTTCATTGGCCTATGTCAACATCCTTTCTGGCCCATCCTCATTTCTACCCTTAGTTTCATTTAGCATATTGTGTGTGTGTGTGTGTTTGTGTGTGTGTGTGTGTGTGTGTGTGTGTGTGTGTGTGTGTGTGCACAATGTTCCTATATGCATATGGAGAGCAGAGACCAATTTCAGTAATCCTCACATCATGTGGATCTGAGTGTGAGTTTAAGCCATCAATCTTCTAGGCACTTCCTTCCACTGAGCCATCTCAATAGTTCTTAACCCACAGTTTTTACTAAAATGATACCAACTATACTCAGAAGATTTGCCTTCATGATAATTGTTTCCTTTGCATTCACAACTCACAGTATTTACATACATTCTCTTTGCCTGTGGCATAAAATGAAAGATGTCTTAGTTAGGGTTTTACTGCTGTGAACAAACACCATAACCAAGGCAACTCTCATAAAGGAAAACATTTGATTGAGGCTGGCTTACAAGTTCAGTGGCTCAGTCTGTTATCAAGGAGGGAGCATGGCAGCATCCTGGTAAGCATGGTGTAGGATGAACTAAAACTTCTACATCTTTGTCTGAAGGCTTCTAGCTGAATTCTAACTTTCAGGCATCTAGGATATGGGCACATGCCCACAGTGACACATCCACTCCAAGGCCACACCTCCAAATAGTGCCACTCCATGGGCCAAACATATTCAAACCACTATAAGAAAATTACTTAAAACATAGAAATCAAGTAAGCGTGGACCCAACTTAAGGACTGTTTGAAGCTCTGTACAAATGTAGCTCTTTGATTTTTCTATTTCTTTCTTCATTAAACTACTAATACTCTGTGCCCTGTGTGTAAATTTGTAGAGAAATACAAGGTCCATAATGCCTATAGCTATCACTAAAGAAACCAGAATTTTTAAAAAATGCAGTCATTGTACATCCTCTGCTACATATGTAGCTGGAGCAATGGATTCCTCCATCTGTACACCTTGGTTGGTGGTTTAGTACCTGGGAGTTTTGGGGGGGTTCTGGTTGATTAATATTATTGTTCTTCTTATGGGGTTGCAAACCCCTTCAGCTCCTTCAGTCCTTTATCTAACTCCTCCATTGGGGACCCCATTGGGGACCCCTTTGGGGACCATGTGTTCACTCTAATGATTGACTGTGAGCATCCTCTTCTGTATTTGTCAGACTTTGGCAAAGCCTTTCAGGAGACAGCATTATCAGGCTCCTGTCAGAATGCACTTCTTGGCATCTACAATAGTGTCTGAGTTTGATGTATGGGATTGATCTCCAGGTGGGGCAGTCTTTAAATGGCCTTTCCTTCAGTCTCCGCTCCACACTTTGTCTCCGTATTTGTTCCAGTGAGTATTTTGTTCTCCTTTCTAAGGACAGAAACACCCACACTTTGGGCTTCCTTCTTTTGAGCTTCATGTTGTCTGTGAATTATATCTTGGGTATTCTGTGCTTTTGGGCTAATATCCACTTATCAGTGAGTGCATACCATGTGTGTTCTTTTGTGATTGGGCTACCTCACTCAGGATGATGTTTTCTAGTTCCATCCATTTGTTTAAGAATTTCATGAAATCATTGTTTTTAATAGCTGAGTAGTACCCCATTGTGCAACTGTACCACATTCCTCTGATAAAGGACATCTGGGTTCTTTCCAGCTTGTGGCTATTATAAATAAGGCTTCTAGGAACATAGTGGAGCATGTGTCCTTGTTATATGTTGGAGAATCTTTTGGGAATATGCCCAGGGATGGTATAGCTGGATCCTCATGTAATATTATGTACAACTTTCTGAGGAACCACCAGACTGATATCCAGAGTGGTTGTACCAGTTTGCAATCCCCCCAACAATGGAGGAGTGTTTCTCTTTCTCCACATTCTCACCAGCATCTGCTGTCACCTGAGGTTTTTATGGTAAAATGTATTTTACAGTATTCTAATTATTTTCATTTTAACTTGATCTTTAGGCATCAAGTTTCATGTATTTGGATTAAAAAAATCTATTTTGAGAATATGAGAAAGACTAACTGTACTTTTTACATTTTGGTGGATTATTTTTACTCTTAGAATCAGTTCAAGCAAGATGAACAAATAATAACAAGTAAAGCATTCAGTTCCTTCCAGGGATATGAATTAAAAGGGCTTTTTTTCTGTGTTTACATTTTTCTTACTTGGTATTTAGGAATATCACCTTGTACAAGCTGCATTCCATCTCATCCATTGTTTTAACTATGCCATTCTTCAACGATCAAATGAGACAAGAAAGAGTAGACATTTGTTCCAGCTCAAACTCTACAGGCAAAAATGAAAACGTAAGCAAATCAACACCACATCATGACCCCACTATTCATTATGTTTACTGTATATATTAGTTTATTAATATTAGAGTTGACTAGTAATTACTGTAATTAATTAGTACAGCAGAAATTTCAGACTTGTACCCAATATTGCTTGGTTTTGTTTTATAGAATGTGTGGCAAATCAGATCTTCCACAAGTTAATATGCTGTTGCCAATTGTTCTTCCAGTACCGTTTAATGAAAAGCAACTAATTAATATACTCTGAATAAGTTCCTGAGCCATATCCTTGGCTCCTAAAATCAATACTAGCATCTGCATCCACAATGCAAGGACATGCTTGTGATTTCCCATCTTCAGGAAACACAGGGAATTCCATATAATAGCTAATGAATTATTTATAATAGCAAGAAATGAGCTGAAACATGCATACCAGACATGAGGAAGAGTGAACTCTGATAGTACTCAGAGCACCGGGCATATCTGGCTGGCAAGCCTACTTTCAGTTTGCTCTGTAAGCAATGTGTGCCTTGTTCAAGCTGAATTCAATCTTTAAAAAAAATTAAATAAAAGGACAGTTTTTCTTAGTCCACCAGGCTACTATAAGTAAATACTGTTGAGTGAATAACTTCTAAAATATAGGCTTTATTTTTCACAGTTCTGGGTATCAGGACATCCATGATTACATCAGTGTTAGATTCAAAGCCTGAGGGATAGAATGCCTTTGTGGTTCTTGAATGGTGTCCTCTGACTGTCTTTTTCATATGATGGAAAATCCACACATGTTTTTAAGAGTATTTTGCCATTTAGCATTCAGGTTTAACTTTGTATTTGTGAGGATTTCAGCATAAGAATTCTGGGACATTGTGCAGGCTGAGCTCTGCAGCCAGGGAAGAATGATGGTAGGGTAGAAACGAGATGGAAGAAAATGTGAAACATCATAGGCAGATGCTTCAGGCTTTATCTATTTGCATGAAGGCACTCACTTTTGGACTCAATGACAAATTTATAAAAAATCCTACAGGAGCATCATTTGTCCAGAAATTTTAATGGATGACTGAAAAGTCATATTTATTGTTTATGCAAAGCTACATACATATCTGGTATCTGCCATCTTTAGTTGACTCATTCTAGATGTCCATACTAGTACCATAATTTCTTGATGTTTAAATGTCCTTTATTGCCTTTTATTATTATGGGGATGTGAATTTTCTTAATTTTTATATGTAGGACACTGTCAATTAATTTCTCTGAAAGCATGATGATTGATATTGTTCCAAGTGTAATTTTTATTCACTCATTTTTAAGAGTTGCATTTTGTCCTGACAGGGTTATGTAGGCATGACTAGCCCAGAGCCTTGAGGCTGAACTCAAACACACAGAACCTCACCTTTGTCTGCCTCCTGAGGTTTGAATTAAATGGCTATTGTACCACACTAAGAGTTCTTATTTACTCTGTTTTTGGGAGAGGAAGGGTTTTCTATTTAGCTCAGACTCACCTGAACTCACCATGGTGGCCAGGTTGCCCTCATCCTTTCAATCACCCCATCTCAGCCTCTTAAATGGTGGGGTTTCAGGCATTAGTGCATGCAATGACATGTTATCTCCTCTTATTCACAACATTTTTTTTTTCACTATATCAGACAAGATTTATTTCTGAAATAGACAGGTGGGCCCTGACAACTTGTTATAGGCTGAAGTTTAAATGGGCTTTTAAAAATGAAATTCTCATTTTGCTGCTTTGGAAAAGAAAATACAAAAAAAAAATCTAAAGAGGAGGAGGAGGAGGAGGAGGAGGAGAAGAAGAAGAAAAAGAAGAAGAAGAAGGAGAAGGAGAAGGAGAAGGAGAAGAAGAAGAAGAAGAAGAAGAAGAAGAAGAAGAAGAAGAAGAAGAAGAAGAAGAAGAAGAAGAAGAAGACAAAGAAGAGAAGGAAAAGAAGGAGAAGAAGGAGAAGGAGAAATTATTGTCCTGACTCTAAACACAGCTCTATGAGATTGAAAGCTCATTGAGAAAAGATGTGAAGATTTATGTCTGTTTCCTTCTTTAATAATTGTAAGCGGCTTGGTATAACTCTAACCGGGCAAGTGAAAAATCTTTATGACAAAAACTTCAAGTCCCTAAAAAAAGGAATTCAAGAAGATCTCCCGTGCTCAGGGATAGGTAGGATTAACATAGTGAAAACAGTCGTTTTACCAAAAACAATATACAGATTCAATGCAATACCCATGAAAATACCAAAACAATTCTTCAGAGACATGGAAAGAGCAATTCTCAACTTCATGTGGAAAAATCAAAAACAAAAACAAACAAACAAACAAAACAAAACAAAAAAGCCAGGATAGTGAAAACAATTCTCAACAATAAAAGAACTTCTGGGAGAATCAGCATTGCTGACCTCAAGCTGTACTACAGAGAAATAGTGATAAAAACCACATGGTATTAGTACAGACACAGACAGTTTGATCAAAGGAATCCAATGAAAGACCCAGAAATAAACCCACTCACCTATGGACACTTGATCTTTGACAAAGAATTCAAAATCATAAAGTGGGAAAAAAGAATCTTCAACAAATGGTGCTGGTCTAACTGGTAGTTTACATGTAAAAGAATACAAATTGATTCATATTTATAACCTTGCACAAAGCTCAAGTGAAAGTAGATCAAAGACCTCAACATACAACTAGATACATTGAATCTAATAGAAGAAAATTTAGTAAATAGCCTCAAATGCATTGGTACAGGGGAAAATTTCCAGAATAGAACACAAGTGGCTCAGGCTCTAAGATAAAGAATTGACAAAAGGAACTTTCTTAAGCCTAAAAGCTTCTGTATGGCAAAGGAAACCATCAACAGGACAAAACAGCAACCTGCAGTTTCAGAAAAGATCTTCACCAACACTAGCAGAGAGAGGACTAATATCCAAAATCTACAGTGAACACAAATTGTAGACTCCAAAAAATAAAAAAATAAAATAAAAAATGAGGTAGAGAACTAAAGAGAATTCTCAACAGAGGAATCTCAAATGGCTGAGAAGTACTTAAAGAAATGTCCAACATCGTTAGTCATCAGAAATCAAAATCAAAATGACCCTAAGATTCCACCTAACACCAAGCAGAATGGCTAAGATCAAAAACTCAAGTGACAGCACATGCTGGTGAGGATATGGAGAAAGAGAAACACTCCACCATTGCTGGTAGGTTTGCAAACTGGTATAGCCACTCTAGAAATCAATCTATGCTAAATTTCCTTTGGCTGCTGTGTAAGAAAAGTGGTCTTTTTCTGACATTGTGCATATTGAAACTTGGTTATTTCACACATAGTCTTTGTTGTTTGGTTTAGCAACACATTTGGCTTAATCCTGAGTCTTCAGAATCTTATGCAGGATGTGTTTCACACTAGAAGCTCAAGATGTATGTCTTTTAGATTTACAACCAGATTTCTTTTGTTTTGCTTTTTCCTACCTGTTTTCAGATTTCATCAGTATTATTCATTTCATTTGGAATAACAAATCCTCACACAATCAATTAAATCTCAGAAACTTTCCCTTATAGCTTTCTTTCAGTGACAACTGCAGAACTCAATTTCTCCTCAGTAACACTGCCACTGCATGCCTGTGTGTCCACCTCGGGATTTCCACTTCCTTAGAACTCCAAATCTCAGAGCCAGGTTCCAAGAACCTGTTGACAATAGAAGATGTCGGTATCCCAATGTAGTCCTTTTGTGCAAGAACTTTGCTGTTTGTCTGGAAGACTTAATGGGATCAGAAAATTGTAGAGCTTCATAATTATCTGTGAATATTGTATTACATTTTTTCAAACAAGTTTTACATTATATTCTGGAAGTTCTATAAAGTTGAAATATATCCCTTATCATATCAGTAACTTAAGATATCTTCTATGTCGTCTGCTATTATTAGCTTTCTCTAGGACAGATTCAACAATGAACTGATAACCTATTCAATAAATATGCATTAATTACAACGTGAAAGCAAAACCCATGGGCATTCCAGTTGGGCTCTATTTAAACATGAAGACTAGTGTGTCAGGAACTTCATGGTCTGAATATGTCCTCAACTAGCAGAAAGAATAAAAACAGGCAATGTCAGGAGGTAAGAGGTGGTGGGAGCCTCTAGAATGTACCAGAGACCTGGAGTGTGAGAGATACTCAGGACTCAAAGAGAGGGACCTTAGATGAAATACCCAACAGTGGGGAGAGGGAACTTGTAGAGTTCACCTCCAGTAGAAAGACAGAGCATCAGTTGAAGGGATGGGATTGCAATCCCACATTCAAAAACTCTGACCTAGTATTGTTCCTGTCAAAAAGAATTGCAGGGACAAAAAATGGAGAAGAGACTGAGGGAAAGGTGCTCCAATGACTGGATCCAGCTCAAGGGGATGCTCCAAGGCCTGACACTGTTATGATGTTGTGATGTGCTTACAGATAGGAGCCTATCATGGCTGACCTCTGAGAGGCCCTACAAGCAGTTGACTGAGTCAGAAGCAGATACTTTTATCCAACCAAGGGACAGAAGCTGGGGACCCCTGTGGTTGAATTAAGGAAAGGCTGAAAGAAACTGAAGAGGAGGGGGACCCCATAGGAAGACCAACAGTCTCAGCTAACCTGGACCCCTGAAATCTCTCAGACACTGAGCCACCAATCAGGCAGCATACACTAGCCAGTCCAAGGACCCAACACTTACACAGAAGAAGAATGCCTGATCTGATCTCAGTGAGAGTCATGAAGCCCCAGAGAATGTGGAGGCCTGCTGGTGTGCAGAGTAGGGGTAGGCACATCCTCTTGGAGGCAGGACAGGAGGAATTCCCAGCTCCCATGTGGAGCTGTCTGTCAGTGGCCAGACCAGGAGAGGGATAACGATTGGACTGTAAAAAAATTGATTAAAGATAATTTTAAAAAAAAAAGAATAAAGTTTTTGGCAATCAGATTGATTCCCAAGTTCTATTTTTTACTAGATATGATAAGACTCAAAAACTACAGGATACGCTATCATACAAAACAAAATGCAATATATATATATATATTTGGTTGTAGTTCTATAATATTTTGAATGGTGTTCAGTGAATCAATTGGATTGGAAAGGTGCATATCTGAATACAGAGATTGCAGGCTGATATTACTGTCATAAGTTTTAGAACTTAGTGAATTTTAAACCATAAGAGTATTATTGTTTTGTACTCAAAATAAAATTTTTTTTAAATATTTACCTACTGACAATCTGATGTGTTGTTGAAACTATCTAGTGTGTTGGGTTTTTAAACTCTGAGGATACGGATGCCTCTCAGAGCCATTCGTAGCTCTTTCAGAAGCCAAAGCACTATTCTTTTTTTACTGGATGTTGGTATGCAGGCTCCTTTTCCCATACTGATATACACATTATCAAAGTATGTACTTTTGTTCATTCTGTGACTGGGAGCCCACCAGAGTTGACTACTCACACATAGTTTATACCCAACTAAAATCTTCATGCCAGCCAGTTGGGACCTAGTATAACACTGAGTATTTAAGATGATTGGATTTTAAAAGCAAAAACCACATCCTGCTATCATGATCAACCACTGCAAGAGGAATTTTGCTCGATCAAGCAATTTAACAGAAGGTAAGATTTTTTAACTGGGGCATCTTGACCTCGGGTTCCTAGCATAGAGTTAGATAATTTCCAGGACTCTCTCTCCATCAAGGAGATCGTATGCTAGTTGAACCTAAAATGTCCTCAATGAGAATACAACATGCAGGAGCCTCTGCAGTGTCTTTCTTTACTACAACTTCTTATCCACATCAGTCCACCGAAATTTCTTCCAATACTTTTACAACTTATAATCCTATTGAAATCAAGTTTATAAATCATATGTACATATATAAAGAGTTTAAATTTATAAGCCATATATAAGGATATATGTATAATAGATAGATAGATAGATGGATAGATAGATAGATGGATGGATGGATGGATGGATGGATAGATAGATAGATGGATGGATGGATGGATGGATGGATGGATGGATAGATAGATAGATAGATAGATA